>NC_058386.1:43566893-43869924 GCF_018350175.1 Felis catus | reverse complement strand
GATACCCTATGTCTTTTGGTTGGTGCACTTAGTCCATTTACATTCAGTGTTATTATAGAAAGATATGGGATTAGAGTCATTGTGATGTCTGTATGTTTTATGCTTGTAGCGATGTTTCTGGTACTTTGTCTCACAGGATCCCCCTTTGGATCTCTTGTAAGGCTGGTTTAGTGGTGACGAATTCCTTCAGTTTTTGGTTTTTTGGGAAGACCTTTATCTCTCATTCTATTCTAAATGACAGACTTGCTGGATAAAGGATTCTCGGCTGCATATGTTTTCTGTTCATCACATTGAAGATCTCCTGCCATGCCTTTCTGGCCTGCCAAGTTTCAGTAGAGGGATCACTCACGGGTCTTATAGGTCTCCTTTTATATGTTAGAGCACGTTTATCTCTAACTGCTTTCCGAATTTTCTCTTTATCCTAGTATTTTGCCAGTTTCACTTCTTGCAGAAGATCGATTCAAGTTACGTCTGAAGGAAGTTCTCTGTGCCTCTTGGATTTCAATGCCTTTTTCCTTCCCCAGTTCAGGGAAGTTCTCAGCTACTATTTCTTCACGTACTCCTTCAGCACCTTTCTCTCTCTCTTCCTCCTCTGGAATACCAATTATGCGTATATTATTTCTCTTTAGTGCATCACTTAGTTCTCTAATTTTTCCCTCATACTCCTGGATTTTTTTTATCTCTCTTTTTCTCAGCTTCCTCTTTTTCCATAATTTTATCTTCTAGTTCACGTATTCTCTCCTCTGCCTCTTCAATCCAAGCCGTCGTTGTCTCCATTTTGTTTTGCAACTCGTTGATAGCATTTTTTAGCTCCTCCTGGCGGTTCCTTAGTCCCTTGATCTCTGTAGCAAGAAATTCTCTGCTGTCCTTTATACTGTTTTCAAGCCCAGCAATTAATTTTATGACTATTATTCTAAATTCAGTTTCTGTTATATTGTTCAAATCATTTTTGATCAGTTCGTTAGCTGTTGTTATTTCCTGGATGTTTTTCTGAGGGGAATTCTTCCATTTCGTCATTTTGGATAGTCCCTGGAGTGGTGGGGGACTGTGGGGCACTTCCCCTGTGCTGTCTTGAATAGCTTGCGTTGGTGGGCAGGGCCTCTCTCAGAGCTGTTGTCTGCCCCCAGCCCACCGCTGGGGCCACAGTCAGACTGGTGTGTGCCTTCTCTTCCCCTCTCCTAGGGTCGGGATTCGCTGTGGGGTGGTGAGGCCCTTCTGGGCTACTTGCACACTGCCAGGCTTGTGGTGCTGGGGATCTGGCGTATTTGCTGGGGTGGATCGGCAAGGTGCACAAGGGTGGGAGGGGCAGGCTCAGCTTGCTTTTCCTTCAGAGATCCACTTCAGGAGGGGCCCTGCAGCACCAGGAGAGAGTCAGACCCGCTGGACGGATGGATCCGCAGAAGCACAGCTTTGGGTGTTTGCGCGGTGCAAGCAAGTTCCCTGGCAGGAACTGGTTCCCTTTGGGATTTTGGCTGGGGGATGGGTGAGGGAGATGGCGCTGGTGAGTGCCTTTGTTCCCTGCCAAGCTGAGCTCTGTCCTCCGGGGCTCAAAAACTCTCCCTCCTGTTGTCCTCCAGCCCTCCCGTTCTCTGAGCAGAGCTGTTAGCTTATAACCTTCCAGATGTCAAGTCCCTCTTGCTGTCGGAACACACTCCCTCTGGCCCCTCTGCTTTTGCAAGCCAGACTCGGGGGCTCTGCTTGGCAGGCAGGCTGCCCCTCAGCCCCAGCTCCCTCCCACCAGTCCATGTAGCGCGCGTGCTGCCTTGCCGCCCTTCCTACCCTCTTCTGTGGGCCTCTCGTCTGCGCTTGGCTCCAGAGACTCCATTCTGCTAGTCTTCTGGTGGTTTTCTGGGTTATTTAGGCAGGTGTAGGTGGAATCTAAGTGATCAGCAGGACGCACAGTGAGCCCATCTTCCTCCTAAGCCACCATCTTCCCAGGTTCTCCATGTCTTGTTTATCTTTATAGTTCCAGTGTGCCTAGTAGCATAGTGCTTGGCAAGGAATAGGTATCATAAATATCTATTTAATAAGAATCAGCTTCCAACTTAATCCACAATTTCACCTTGAAAATCAAACTGAAACAGACATGAATCATGTTTATGGATGAAATTAGGCAAGGTAGTGTGGCTTGATCATCAATTCCATTAGTCATTAGTGGCAGGGTGATGTCTGCATATTCTGGAACCTGAGATAAGCTTCTTTTTGTCCCTCTGTCTTTCTTTCATTACTCATTCATTCAACAAACTATAATAGAGTTAAAAGCATGCATACAGCGCTGAGGGAGCAGAGAAAAGAACTAACTAAGGGGAGGGGTGGGCAGAGGGAGGGTGTTGGGGAAGGTTTCTCAGAGAAGGTGGCATAGCCCCATTCAGCAGCGACTGCAGTACCATTTCAATAAGTGGATGCATAATAAATGGTAATAATAATACCATTACCTAAATAAATAATGGAAATGGAATAGAGTTGGCAGAGATCACTTGATTTTAGAATTCTTAGAGAAAGAAAGTTAGGGAAAGGATCTTGAGGCTTAAAGGCATGGAATTTGCCAGGGCTTAAAGCATAGGTTCTTAGTAGGTAAAAGATGGGGGTATAAAAAAAGATTCCCCAGGTATTCAATGCCTCTTAGGTACCAGATGTTTGATATATATTATTTCATTTAGTCCTCAAGTTATCATGTGAAAATGAGGTTTTCCTCCCAGTTTATTGTAACAATTCTGAGGACAGGAAGGTGAAGTGACTTATAAATGGTTAAGATCAGTTGCACTTGTTTTAGTGTTCTTTCATGAATATTGGTAACAAACTCTCATATAGAGTTTATTAATTACAAAACATGTTTTTTTTAAATTTTTAATGTGCATTTATTTCTGAGAGAGAGAGAGAGAGAACAGGGGAGGGACAGAGAGAGAGGGAGACACAGAATCCGAAGCAGATTCCAGGCTCTGAGCTGTCAGCACAGAGCCCAACGCCAGGCTCCAACCCACAAAACTGTGAGATCACGACCTGGACTGAAGTTGGACGCTTAACTGACTAAGCCAATCAGGTGCCCCACAAAGCATATTTCTTAAGATATTATGTTTATTAAGTTATTTAATTCTCTCAATACTCCCAATGAGGTAGCCATTAATATTATCATATTATTTTACAGACAATGACAATGAGACACAAGGAAATTAAGCAATTTTCCCTAGATCATATAACAAAGAAAATGATGGAGCTAGAATTCAAACACAAGTCATCTATCTCTTAAATTATGTACATTAGGCTGCTTCCATTATGTTAGGCCTGGTTAGCTAGAATGAGGTATTTGCCTTCCCAATTCTACCAGGCCATTAGCACAAATTCTTCCTGTGAAGGTGACTGATTAGGGGAGGTGTGATAGAAAGTAGGAAAAGAGATTTGGTGTCAACAGAAGAAATCAGCATTTCTTTCTTTCTCTTTTCTTCCTCTGCTTTACCCCAAAGTCAGAGAGGTGGGTGTGTGGCAGCCTAGGAGCATAGAGGTCACAAACCACTTCCTCACCCCTGTCCCTGAGTCTAAAAGATCGGCAGAGTCAATCTTTTCAGAGATTCTCTCTGACTAAACTTCAACCTCATCTTACAGAATTCACAATGATTGGTGTTAGAGCATTAAATTTCTTCTCAGTTTACCCTGTTTACCAACCAGGATAAGTACCATGCCAAAGAGAAATGCCAGAGCTAACTCATGATGGGGGTGTCCCCTTTAAGGAAGTCTGAACTTAGTTAGATTCCTGTTTCCTCTTTGTTAGGGGATAGAACACAGTCCAGGGGAGAGGAGACATGACATTTTCTAGTTTTGAACTGCAGGGTTCCAAGGTAAGAAATGTAAGAATATTCTAGACCTAAGCAAGCCCCATGAGAACTTGCTGTCCTTCCAGCAACAAACCTGTTGATTTGTCCTGATATGGGCTGTCAAAATAAATGTTTCCCCTTCCCCCTTACTGTCCAACTTACCTTTCACTTCACTTACCTTTTGTTGCCTTGTTTTTTTGACAAAGTAAGTGACTATTATGTCAACATTTGTCATGTCACTTTGGTGAATGAGTTTTAATAATGTTGGTTTTAATGGATGGCCAAATAGAGCAGACAAGAATCTGTCCCAGACTCTGTCTCCTAAAGGCACTTCTATCTGACATGCCAATACCTCGCTGCATGCCACCCAAAGACATTCAACTTAAGTTCCCCACATATTTGGAACTGAGTTTATCATGCCAGAGCCCCCTCTGAGCTGGCTGTGATACCTCTGCTTACATAAAGGCATATACTAATTGAATTGGGCACCCCCCCAGTCCTATCATGAATAAGAAATGAAACGTATACTTGATCCCCCCGCCCGAGTTTCCAATCTGCAAGACAGTACAGAGAGTGGTTTGTAACAAGCCAGAGAATTACCATTCTAAGTGTTTTCTGCAGCTTGACTTTATTACACCTTTAATTAAGTCAATGTTTTGGCACCCACCCCCAGTAGAGATGATAAAGGGTAGTTAGCTCAGAGGATCTCTGAGGGAATAAAGGGCTTCTCCAACCAGTAGACAGAGAAAAGTATTGGCTGAAACCAAGCCTGCAGCAACTGTTGTGGAAAAGAAAAGAGGGAAAAGGGAGAGATAGAGGAAGGGAATAAGAGGCACATAGGGAAGTATGAGAGTGAATGGAATACTGGATAGCCAAGACCAGAGAGAAGGTGAAGGATGCAACAGCTTATGATCTAGCCCCATAGTACAGAGCTGAGATATTTGGAAAGTTTTTTTCCTCTGGGAAATAACCAGATCAGTGAGCATATTAAGAACCTCATTGAGCATAACTGTGGCTACAGCTGCTGGACCTATGGAGTGGGGGAGGGCAAGAGACAAGCTTCTGGATGTGGGAATGACTTCAAGGGGTTGGGGAAGAAGGAGGATCGAGGATGGAAGGGAAAAAATGCACCAATATGTAGGAGAATAGAAAAAACATATTAAAGGTGGGACTCAGATTTTGACATTCTCTGTGCTGTTTAGTGTCAGAGTCTCATGGGAGAAGAAAGAATCCACATTACTCAAGGTGAAAGGAAGACACGTGCAGAATCACTGAGGGGAAGAGAAAACATCAGTAAACCATTCAAACGATGATTTGTTGTCAGGATTAGATACCCAGTGATATAAGTAAATATTCACACAGAGACTGTGTGGTGGAAACATTAATAATTCATACATTGGGGTGCTTCCCGAGGATCTATTTGCTCCTATACAAATCTGAGGCGTGACAGAATTTGATGTAAGTTGAAGGCCCCAGGGGCAGCTGCATATTGTGGGATTAGAAATAAAACTTACAAAGGAGAGAATCAGATAAATTTTAGAACTAAGGAATCAGCTAACTGAATCCTCCCTTTGACAGATAAAACACTGTGGCACAGAATGGAGAGGTATTTGCCCAGTGAATTACTATGGGATCTGGGCTTTTAGGCCAGGAACCTGTGCTCATCTCCATACAATTGGTCACTAGTGCCATCTGTATGGATCCAGAATTGAGGAGAATTGGGACAAAGAGACAATGGAACTAAATGCAATCCCTCACCCCACCCCCATCTCCAAGATTCACAAAGTAAATATATATTAAAATGGGTAATAAGAGAGAAAAATGCCTGTAAGAAAGTCTGGGCCATCATAGCAATAAAGAAATTGGCTCTTCATCTCATTATCTGAATTAATTAAATGGAAACAGCATCAAATAACTTGCAGCTAAAATGATGCTCTAGCATCATCTATAAATTGAAAAGTACATTTTGAGATGCTTCTATGTATTCCATAGTATGTAAGGCTGTGAGAGATTAGTGAGGATTGATTCTTAATTTTATTTCTCAAAGGAGACTTCCATTTGGGTGGAGAAAACAGCTCTAGCAAATGAATTTGGCTACCAAAAGCCCCGAATTTTTCAGGTCAGTTCTCATTTAAAATATTCAGGTCCGTGATTCTCTTTGTATATCCATAGTTGTAAATCAACATCTTAAACGACTGGGTTTAGAAATTTTGTTCACTCATTCATTTAACATATACTTATTGGGTATCTACTGTGTGGCAAGCACTGCACAAGGTGTTAGGGATCCACTTATGAACAAAACACAATTGTTGCTTCATGGAGCTCACAGACTGTTGAGAGACACAGACAACTAACTACAGTTACAGTCATGGGATAGGGTTATTATAGAGTGAAACATACAGTACTATAGGAACATAGAGGAGGGGACAATATTATGCCTCCTGGGGACTGAAAAGACTTCTGAGAGGAGGTGATGGCTAGGGTAAGGATTGAAGGGCAAGTAGGAATTAACAAAGCAAAAAGAGACACTGAGGAAGGGGACAGAAAGATATTCCTGTCAAAGGAAATAGCATGTCCCTAGTCAAGATGGCAGCATAGGAGGACGCTGGGCTCACCGCGCATCCTGCTGATCACTTAGATTCCACCTACACCTGCCTAAATAACCCAGAAAACCGCCAGAGGATTAGCAGAACGGAGTCGCCGGAGCCAAGCGCAGACGAGAGGCCCACGGAAGAGGGTAAGAAGGGCGGCCAGGTGGTGCGCTCTCCACGGACTGGCGGGAGGGAGCCGGGGCGGAGGGGCGGCTCGCGGGCCAAGCAGAGCCCCCGAGTCTGGCTGGCAAAAGCGGAGGGGCCAGGCAGACTGTGTTCCGACACCAAGCGCGACTTAGCGTCTGGGAGGACATAAGTTAGCAGCTCTGATAGGAAAGCAGGAAGGCTGGAGGACAAAGGGAGGGAGAGCTGCTGAGCCCCCGGATGACAGAGCTCAGTTTGGCGGGGAACAAAGGTGCTCGCCAGCGCCATCTCCCCCGCCCATCCCCCAGCCAAAATCCCAAAGGGAACCAGTTCCTGTCAGTGAACTTGCTCGCTCCGCACAAACACCCAACTCTGTGCTGCTGCGGAGCCAAACCACCGGCAGCAGATCTGACTCCCTCCCGCTGCCACAGGGCCCCTCCTGAAGTGGATCACCTAAGGAGAAACGAGCTAAGCCTGCCCCTCCTGCCCCCATGCACCTTGCCTACCCACCCCAGCTAATATGCCAGATCCCCAGCATCACAAACCTGGCAGTGTGCAAGTAGCCCAGATGGGCCACGCCACCCCACAGTGAATCCCGCCCCTAGGAGAGGGGAAGAGGAGGCACACACCAGTCTGACTGTGGCCCCAGCGGTGGGCTGGGGGCAGACATCAGGTCTGACTGCGGCTCCGCCCACCAACTCCAGTTATACACCACAGCACAGGGGAAGTGCCCTGCAGGTCCTCACCACGCCAGGGACTATCCAAAATGACCAAGCGGAAGAATTCCCCTCAGAAGAATCTCCAGGAAATAACAACAGCTAATGAGCTGATCAAAAAGGATTTAAATAATATAACAGACAGTGAATTTAGAATAATAGTCATAAAATTAATCGCTGGGCTTGAAAACAGTATACAGGACAGCAGAGAATCTCTTGCTACAGAGATCAAGGGACTAAGGAACAGTCACGAGGAGCTGAAAAACACTTTAAACGAAATGCAAAACAAAATGGAAACCACCACGGCTCGGATTGAAGAGGCAGAGGAGAGAAGAGGTGAACTAGAAGATAAAGTTATGGAAAAAGAGGAAGCTGAGAGAAAGAGAGATAAAAAAAATCCAGGAGTATGAGGGGAAAATTAGAGAACTAAGTGATACACTAAAAAGAAATAATATACGTATAATTGGTATCCCAGAGGAGGAAGAGAGAGGGAAAGGTGCTGAAGGGGTACTTGAAGAAATAATAGCTGAGAACTTCCCTGAACTGGGGAAGGAAAAAGGCATTGAAATCCAAGAGGCACAGAGAACTCCCTTCAGACGTAACTTGAATCGATCTTCTACATGACATATCATAGTGAAACTGGCAAAATACAAGGATAAAGAGAAAATTCTGAAAGCAGCAAGGGGTAAACGTGCCCTCACATATAAAGGGAGACCTATAAGACTCGTGACTGATCTCTCTTTTGAAACTTGGCAGGCCAGAAAGAATTGGCACGAGATTTTCAGGGTGCTAGACAGAAAAAATATGCAGCTGAGAATCCTTTACCCAGCAAGTCTGTCATTTAGAATAGAAGGAGAGATAAAGGTCTTCCCAAACAAACAAAAACTGAAGGAATTTGTCACCACTAAACCAGCCCTACAAGAGATCCTAAGGGGGACCCTGTGAGACAAAGTACCAGAGGCATCACTACAAGCATAAAACATACAGACATCACAATGACTCTAAACCCATATCTTTCTATAATAACACTGAATGTAAATGGATTAAATGCACCAACCAAAAGACATAGGGTATCAGAATGGATAAAAAAACAAGACCCATCTATTTGCTGTCTACAAGAGACTCATTTTAGACCTGAGGACACCTTTAGATTGAGAGTGAGGGGATGGAGAACTATTTATCATGCTACTGGAAGCCAAAAGAAAGCTGGAGTAGCCATACTTATATCAGACAAACTAGACTTTCAATGAAAGGCTGTAACAAGAGATGAAGAAGGACATTATATAATAGTTCCAGGGTCTATCCATCAGCAAGAGCTAACAATTATAAATGTCTATGCGCCGAATACCGGAGCCCCCAAATATATAAAACAATTACTCATAAACATAAGCAACCTTATTGATAAGAATGTGGTAATTGCAGGAGACTTTAACACCCCACTTACAGAAATGGATAGATCATCTAGACACACGGTCAATAAAGAAACAAGGGCCCTGAATGAGACATTGGATCAGATGGAATTGACAGATATATTTAGAACTCTGCATCCCAAAGCAACAGAATATACTTTCTTGTCGAGTGCACATGGAACATTCTCCAAGATAGATCATATACTGGGTCACAAAACAGCCCTTCAAAAGTTCACAAGAATTGAAATTATACCATGCATACTTTCAGACCACAATGCTGTGAAGCTTGAAATCAACCACAGAAAAATGTCTGGAAAACCTCCAAAAGCATGGAGGTTAAAGAACACCCTACTAACGAATGAGTGGGTCAACCAGGCAATTAGAGAAGAAATTAAAAAATATATGGAAACAAACGAAAATGAAAATACAACAATCCAAACGCTTTGGGACGCAACAAAGGCAGTCCTGAGAGGAAAATACATTGCAATCCAGGCCTATCTCAAGAAACAAGAAAAATCCCAAATACAAAATCTAACAGCACACCTAAAGGAACTAGAAGCAGAACAGCAAAGGCAGCCTAAACCCAGCAGAAGAAGAGAAATAATAAAGATCAGAGCAGAAATAAACAATATAGAATCTAAAAAAACTGTAGAGCAGATCAACGAAACCAAGAGTTGGTTTTTTGAAAAAATAAACAAAATTGACAAACCTCTAGCCAGGCTTCTCAAAAAGAAAAGGGAGATGACCCAAATAGATAAAATCATGAATGAAAATGGAATTATTACAACCAATCCCTCAGAGATACAAACAATTATCAGGGAATACTATGAAAAATTATATGCCAACAAATTGGACAACCTGGAAGAAATGGACAAATTCCTGAACACCCACACACTTCCAAAACTCAATCAGGAGGAAATAGAAAGCTTGAACAGACCCATAACCAGCGAAGAAATTGAATCGGTTATCAAAAATCTCCCAACAAATAAGAGTCCAGGACCAGATGGCTTCCCAGGGGAGTTCTACCAGACGTTTCAAGCAGAGATAATACCTATCCTTCTCAAGCTATTCCAAGAAATAGAAAAGGAAGGAAAACTTCCAGACTCATTCTATGAAGCCAGTATTAGTTTGATTCCTAAACCAGACAGAGACCCAGTAAAAAAAGAGAACTACAGGCCAATATCCCTGATGAATATGGATGCAAAAATTCTCAATAAGATACTAGCAAATCGAATTCAACGGCATATAAAAAGAATTATTCACCATGACCAAGTGGGATTCATTCCTGGGATGCAGGGCTGGTTCAACATTCGCAAATCAATCAACGTGATACATCACATTAACAAAAAAAAGATAAGAACCATATGATCCTGTCAATCGATGCAGAAAAGGCCTTTGACAAAATCCAGCATGATTTCTTAATAAAAACCCTTGAGAAAGTCGGGATAGAAGGAACATACTTAAAGATCATAAAAGCCATTTATGAAAAGCCCACAGCTAACATCATCCTCAACGGGGAAAAACTGAGAGCTTTGTCCCTGAGATCAGGAACACGACAGGGATGCCCACTCTCACCGCTGTTGTTTCACATAGTGTTGGAAGTGCTAGCATCAGCAATCAGACAACAAAAGGAAATCAAAGGCATCCAAATTGGCAAAGATGAAGTCAAGCTTTCGCTTTTTGCATATGACATAATATTATACATGGAAAATCCGACAGACTCCACCAAAAGTCTGCTAGAACTGATACAGGAATTCAGCAAAGTTGCAGGATACAAAATCAATGTACAGAAATCAGTTGCATTCTTATACACTAACAATGAAGCAACAGAAAGACAAATAAAGAAACTGATCCCATTCACAATTGCACCAAGAAGCATAAAATACCTAGGAATCAATCTAACCAAAGATGTAAAGGATCTGTATGCTGAAAACTATAGAAAGCTTATGAAGGTAATTGAAGAAGATTTAAAGAAATGGAAAGACATTCCCTGCTCATGGATTTGAAGAATAAATATTGTCAAAATGTCAATACTACCCAAAGCTATCTCCACATTCAATGCAATCCCAATCAAAATTGCACCAGCATTCTTCTCGAAACTGGAACAAGCAATCCTAAAATTCATATGGAACCACAAAAGGCCCCAAATAGCCAAAGGAATTTTGAAGAAAAACACCAAAGCAGGAGGCATCACAATCCCAGACTTTAGCCTCTACTACAAAGCTGTAATCATCAAGACAGCATGGTATTGGCACAAAAACACATAGACCAATGGAATAGAATAGAAACTCCAGAACTAAACCCACAAACGTATGGCCAACTCATCTTTGACAAAGCAGGAAAGAGCATCCAATGGAAAAAGACAGCCTCTTTAACAAATGATGCTGGGAGAACTGGGCAGCAACATGCAGAAGGTTGAAACTAGACCACTTTCTCACACCATTCACAAAAATAAACTCAAAATGGATAAAGGACCTAAATGTGAGACAGGAAACCATCCAAACCTTAGAGGACAAAGCAGGAAAAGACCTCTCTGACCTCAGCCGTAGCAATCTCTTACTCGACACATCCCCAAAGTCAAGGGAATTAAAAGCAAAAGTGAATTACTGGGACCTTATGAAGATAAAAAGCTTCTGCACAGCAAAGGAAACAACCAACAAAACTAAAAGGCAACAACGGAATGGGAAAAGATATTCACAAATGACATATCGGACAAAGTGCTAGTATCCAAAATCTATAAAGAGCTCACCAAACTCCACACCCGAAAAACAAATAACCCAGGGAAGAAATGGGCAGAAAACATGAATAGACACTTCTCTAAAGAAGACATCCGGATGGCCAACAGGCACGTGAAAAGATGTTCAGCGTCGCTCCTTATCAGGGAAATACAAATCAAAACCACACTCAGGTATCACCTCACGCCAGTCAGAGTGGCCAAAATGAACAAATCAGGAGACTCTAGATGCTGGAGAGGATGTGGAGAAACGGGAACCCTCTTGCACTGTTGGTGGGAATGCAAATTGGTGCAGCCGCTCTGGAAAGCAGTGTGGAGGTTCCTCAGAAAATTAAAAATAGACCTACCCTATGACCCAGCAATAGCACTGCTAGGAATTTATCCAAGGGATACAGGAGTACTGATGCCTAGGGGCACTTGTACCCCAATGTTTATAGCAGCACTCTCAACAATAGCCAAATTATGGAAAGAGCCTAAATGTCCATCAACTGATGAATGGATAAAGAAATTGTGGTTTATATACACAATGGAATACTACGTGGCAATGAGAAAAAATGAAATATGGCCTTTTGTAGCAACGTGGATGGAACTGGAGAGTGTGATGCTAAGTGAAATAAGCCATACAGAGAAAGACAGATACCATATGGTTTCGCTCTTATGTGGATCCTGAGAAACTTAACAGGAACCCATGGGGGAGAGGAAGGAAAAAAAAAAAAAGAGGTTAGAGTGGGAGAGAGCCAAAGCATAAGAGACTGTTAAAAACTGAGAACAAACAGAGTTGATGGGGGATGGGAGGGAGGAGAGGTGGGTGATGGGTATTGAGGAGGGCACCTTTTGGGATGAGCACTGGGTGTTGTATGGAAACCAATTTGTCAATAAATTTCATATAAAAAAATAAAGATTTTATTGCAACAACAACAACAAAAAAGGAAATAGCGTGTCCAAGGTCCCCAAAGCAGGAAAACAAAATATGGAAGTTATTTAATATCAACTATGTGTTAAATTGTGGGTTGCAAATATTAAGTATATTACAAGGTAAGAAAGGGAGGAAATTAAAGGCTTTTGTGGGGAATGGTAAGAGGGAACAAAGTCTGGAAGAAAATCCAAATACTTAAAGCATGCAAATAAAATTTTGACTTTAAAAAAAAATGGAGAAAGAAGGATTCTGCAAAACTATTAGCCAGTGCGTTTGATGTTACTCCAGGTCCACATTTCAAAATGTATTGTTAAAGGACTGGTTTAAAAACACATTGTTTTAAAAAAGAAGGAAAAAACATAGCAGAACTCACCAAGTATTAGCCATGGCAGGCTATTTTTTTTCCTATTTATGGGATTACTAACTCAGGGAAATGCTATAAGCAGGGCATGTCTGAGTGACAGGCAGTCTCTCCTGATATTTTTTCCACAACTGAAGAAATGAAGCTGGATGATAGTAGAATTTGGTGGATTTCCAACAGGGTGAATTACCATCCCCATGCATGCAAATGATAGGATATCAAATATGATGGAAAACAGAATAAGGAACTACAAAAATCTTTTTTCTCAACCAGGTCATAAATGCTGTCTAACAAGAATGACCACATAATTTATCCAAATTGGGACATTTTGAACAATTATGTCAGCAAACTGTGCAAAATCAGGACTGTCCTGGGCAGACTAGGGTATATGGTCCTTGATCTATATGTATTGAATGAATGAAATGAATGAGTGCACAGATGAATCTCCTCTAAGAACACCACTTCTCCTTAAATCCTTTTGAATTGTGGCATAGTCACGAAACAGTATGACTGCAACAGCATAGTCATACAACAGTATCTCTAATTCTCCACTGTAGCTTCCAAAGAATTATTCCTCATGTAAAAATCCTCCTCTTCTGAGGTTCATATCTTCAGCACGTGGTCAGTACCATGTAAAAACCTCTTGGTCATTCTTTCACATTCATTTGAAGACTTCATAACCCTAACCTCTCCTTCTCTCACATAAGCCTCCCTGTCACCCTTGGAGGGCTTCAGTAGTCACTAAAGCATTCAACCTTGTGCTCTCACAGTTTCTTTCTCTCTTTAATTCTGGTTAACTTCTCTTTTCTCCTTCAACTATAACCACACCTTGGACTTTTTTAGCACTTAGAACTACTCCATTTCTGAAACTTTGAACTCAAATATCCTACTATCTAATTATACCTTCCTATCCTTCTAAGTCTCTCACTCCCTTACTCCTAGGACATCATTTTTTAAATCTAATTGAGATATTAAGTTACTTTCTTTAACCAGCATAGATCCCCCCTAAGCAATAACTTCACCTCATCACTATCCTGTCTCTGCACTCCCTTTCCATCTTGTCCTTCCACTGCACTCTAATAACCAAACTCTTATGTGGGTCACCTGCCTTTTTTTCACCTATCTTAGGCAAAGTATGACTAGAAAAAAAATCACACAAGCATGTGCATAACTACCAGTATAATATCTTGATGTCCAACTTTAACTTGATCTTCAAGCAGTAAGATAATCCTCCTATGTGACCCTAATCAAGTTCCTTTCCCAATACACTCAGTGGCTATCTGAAATTTTCACCAAGCACCTCAAGTCCTCTACCCACCATATTTCCCAACACATACAGTAGATGAGCTTGCCTCTTATTTCATTAAGAAAGCAGAGGTCATCAGGACACAAACTCTCCCAACTTTTTATTCCTGTACCGAGAAACTTAACTGCACTGGCAACTACCCTAACCTGATCCCGCATTCCTCAGAGGAAGAGGTGTCTCCTAATAAAGGTTTATTTCTCCATCTGTGCTCTTAATCTCACACTCTTCTTCCTCAAAAACCTTGATCGATTATCTTCTCTCTCTTTCTGTACCTTTTACATCTCCCTCTCTATTAAAATGGTCCTTTTGAAGGTCTCCAATGATTACTTGGACACAGTCTTTTTTTTTTCAAAAGTTGTTTAACTTATTTTGAAACACTTTAATTCACAGTAAATGGCAAAGATATTTCAGGAGGGACCCCATGTATCCTTCCCCCAGTTTCCCCCCAGTGGTTACAGTTTACTTAATACCAAATTAGAAAATTGACATTGGTACAGCATGTGTGGACAGTTTATTTATTTTAATGTTTTTAATTTAATTTA
The DNA here is from genome assembly GCF_018350175.1 of Felis catus. Taxonomy (NCBI): domain Eukaryota; kingdom Metazoa; phylum Chordata; class Mammalia; order Carnivora; family Felidae; genus Felis; species Felis catus. The sequence continues at coordinate 43,855,396 of NC_058386.1, read as the reverse complement.
ATTTAATTTTATTTCATTTATTTTTAATTTTATTTATTTTTAATTTACATCCAAATTAGTTAGCTTATAGTGCAACAATGATTTCAGGAGTAGATTCCTTAATGCCCCTTACCCATTTAACCCATCCCTTGTCCCACAACCCCTCCAGTAACCCTCTGTTTGTTCGCCATATTTAAGAGTCTCTTATGTTTTGTCCCCCTCTCTGTTTTTATATCATTTTTTCCCTCCCCTTATGTTCATCTGTTTTGTCTCTTAAAGTCCTCATATGAGTGAAGTCATATGATTTTTGTTTTTCTCTGGCTGACTAATTTCGCTTAGCATAATACCTTCCAGTTCCATCCATATAGTTGCAAATGGCAAGATTTCATTCTTTTTGATTGCTGAGTAATACTCCATTGTATATATATACCACATCTTTATCCATTCATCTATTGATGGACATTTGGGCTCTTTCCATACTTTGGCTATTGTTGATAGTGCTGCTATACACTTAGGATGCATATGTTCCTATGAAACAGCACACCTGTATCCCTTGGATAAATACCTAGTAGTGCAATTGCTGGGTCATAGGGTACTTCTATTTTTAATTTTTTGAGGAAACTCTAGACTGTTTTCCACAATGACCGCACCAGTTTGCATTCCCACCAGCAGTGCAAAAGAGGCCCTCTTTCTCTGCATCCTTGCCAACATCTGTTGTTGCCTGAGTTGTTAATGTTAGCCATTCTGACAGGTGTGAGGTGGTATCTCATTGTGGTCTTGATTTGTATTTCCCTGATGATGAGTGATGTTGAGCATTTTTTCATGTGTCAGTTGGTCATCTGGATGTCTTCTTTGGAGGTGTCTATTCATGTCTTTTGCCCATTTCTTCACTGGATTGTTTGTTCTTTGGGTATTGATTTTGACAACTTCTTTATAGATTTTGGATACTAACCCTTTATCTGATATGTCATTTGCAAATATCTTCTCCTATTCTGTTGGTTGCCTTTTAGTTTTGCTGATTGTTTCCTTCACTGTGCAGAAATTTTTTATTTTGATGAGGTCCCAGTAGTTCATTTTTGCTTTTGTTTCCCTTGCCTCCAGAGACTGGTTGAGTAAGAAGTTGCTGCAGCCAAGATCAAAGAGGTTTTTGCCGGCTTTCTCCTCGAGGATTTTGATGGCTTCCTGTCTTATATTCAGGCTTTCATCCATTTTGAGTTTATTTTTGTGTACAGCATAAAAAAGTGGTCCAGGTTCATTCTTCTGCATGTCACTGTCCAGTTTTTCCAGCACCACTTGCTGAAGAGACTGTCTTTATTCCATTGGATATTCTTTCCTGCTTTGTCAAAGATTAGTTGGCCATACATTTGTGGGTCCATTTCTGGGTTCTCTATTCTGTTCCATTGATCTGAATGTCTGTTCTTGTGCCAGTACCATACTGTCTTGATGATTTCAGCTTTGTAGTATAGCTTAAAGTCTGGGATTGTGACGCCTTCTGCTTTGGTTTTCTTTTTCAAGATTGCTTTGGCTATTCGGGGTCTTTTCTGGTTCCATACAAGTTTTATGATTTTTTGTTCTAGCTCTATGAAGAATGCTGGTGTTATTTTGATAGGGACTGCAATGAATATGTAGATTGCATTGGGTAGTATCAACATTTTAACAATATTTGTTCTTCCCATCCAGGAGCAATGGAATCTTTTTCCATTTTTTTGTGTCTTCTTCAATTTCTTTCATAAGCTTTCTATAGTTTTCAGTGTATAGATTTTTCATCTTTTTGGTTAGATTTATTCCTAGGTATTTTATGATTTTGGTGCAATTGTAAATGAGATCGCTTCCTTGATTTCTCTTTCTGTTGCTTCATTGTTGAATAAGAATGCTACCAATTTCTGTGCACTGATTTTATATCCTGCAACTTTGCTGAATTCATGAATCAGTTCTAGCAGTTTTCTGGTGGAATCGTTAGGGTTTTCCATATAGAGTATCATGTCATCTGCGAAGAGTAAAAGTTTGACCTCCTCCTGGCCGATTTGGATGCCTTTTATTTCTTTGTGTTGTCTGATTGCAGAAGCTAAGACTTCCAATACTATATTGAATAACAGAGGTGAGAGTGGACATCCCTGTCTTGTTCCTGACCTTAGGGACAAAGCTCTCAGTTTTTCCCCATTGAGGATAGTAGTATTGGGTCGTTCATATATGGCTTTTATGAACTCGGGTATGCTCCTTCTATCCCTACTTTCTTGAGGATTTTTATCAAGAAAGGATACTGTATTTTGTCAAATGCTTTCTCTACATCTATTGAGAGGATTATATGGTTCTTGTCCTTTCTTTTATTGATGTGATGGGTCATGTTAATTGTTTTGCAGATATTGAACCAGCCCTGCATCCCGGGTATAAATCCCACTTGTTTGTGGTGAATAATTTTTTTTAATGTATTGTTGGATCCAGTTGGCTAATATCTTGTTGACGATTTTTGCATCCATGTTCATCAGGGAAATTGGTTTATAGTTCTCTTTTTTAGTGGGGTCTTTGTCTGGTTTTGGAATCAAGGTAATGCTGGCCTCATAGAAAGAGTTTGGAAGTTCTCCTTCCGTTTCTATTTTTTGGAACAGCTTTAAGAGAATAGATGTTAACTCTTCCTTAAATGTTTGGTAGAATTCCCCTGGAAAGCTATCTGGCCCTGGACTCTTGTTTTTTGGGAGATTTTTGATTTTTAATTCAATTTCTTTACTGGTTATGGGATGTATGGATAGTTTATTGTGACTTAATCATATGTGTGGATTCCTGCTATAGCCACTAGAATCAAGATATTGAACTATACCATCACCATAAGAATCTCATGCTACCCCTTTATACTCCAGCCTTCCCTCCTTATCCTCATTATCCCTAATTCCTGGTAAACACTGATCTGTTTTCCATCTATATAATTTTGTGATTTTGAGAATGTTATATAAATGGAATCATACAGTATGTGACTTTTTGAGATTGACTTTTTTCACTCAACATAATTCCTTTTAGACCCATCCAAATTGTTGTATCAATAGTTCATTCATTTTTATTGCTAAATATTATTTCATCATATTAATATACCACAGTTTATCCACTCACTTGCGTATGGCATTTTGGTTGTTTCCAGTTTGGGGGCATGAAAAACAAAGATTTTTTTATTAAATATAAGTTATTGTCAAATTGGTTTCCATACAATACCTAGTGTTCATCCCAACAGATGCCCTCCTCAATGCCCATCACCCACTTTCCCCTCTCCCCCCCACCCCCTATCAAACCTCAGTTTGTTCTCAGTATTTATGAGTCTCCTATGGTTTGCCTCCCTCCCTCCCTGTAACTTTTTTTCCCCTTCCCTTCCCCCAGGTCTTCTGTTAAGTTTCTCAGTATCCACATAAGAGTGAAAACATATGGTATCTGTCTTTCTCTGCCTGACTTATTTCACTTAGCATAATACCCTCCAGTGCCATCCACGTTGCTACAGATGGCCAGATTTCATTCTTTCTCATTGCCCAGTAGTATTCCATTGTATAAAGATAAAAACAAAGATTTTTAAAAACTATTCTCGAGCCTGTGCATTTCCATATACATCTTATAAAAAAATGTGTCTAATATCTAAAATCTTTCTGGGATTTTGATAGGGACTGCATTAAAATTATATAACCCTTTGGGGAGAATTGTCATTTTTACCATGTTGAATCTTCCAATCCATGAATGCCATATGTATTTCCATTTGTTTAAATCTTTTTAAAATTGTTTCATTGGCAGTCTGTAAATTCAACAAACAAATCTTGTACGTGCTATGTTAGATATAAACATAAGTATTCAATTTTCAGTTTTGAGTGATTTTATAAATGGTATTGTATTTTAAATTTTAGTTTCTACATGCTCATTTGCTGGTAAATGGAAATACAATTGATTTTTGTATTTAATATCATATCCTGTGTCTTCTCTGTACTTACTCATTAGTTCTATGAGTTTTTGCAGCTTTCTTGGGATTTTATACATAGACAATCACGTCCTCTGCGAATGGAGACAGTATTATTTCTTCTTTACCTATCTGTGTGTCTTTTTTTCCTTATTGAACTGGCTAGAATTCCCAGTACTGTGTTGAATAGTCATGGTGAGAACAGATATCCTTGCTTTGTTTTAGATCTTAGGGTAACATTCAGTCATTATTTGTTAAGTATGGTGTGAGCTGTAGGTTTTTTGTATATGTTCTTTATCAATTTGAGAATGTCTTCTTCTATTCTTAGTTTCCTGAGAGTTGTTATTACTAATTAATGTTGAATTTTGTCAAATGAATTTTAGCATCAATTGATACAATCATGTGATATTTGTCATGTAAGCCAGTTAATGTGGTGGATGACATTGATTGATTTTCGAATATTAAGGCAACTTTGTACCCTTGAAATAACACCATTTGTCTTTCTGTTAGTGATTTCTAGTTTGATTGTATTGCAATCATAGAACACATTTTGTATAATTTCACTTCTTTTAAATTTGTTGAGGTTTGCTGTATAGCCCAGGCTATGGGCTGTCTTGGTATATGTTCTTTGAGCCCTTGAAAAGAATGTGTTTTGGGGTGAAGTGCTCTATAAATATCAATTAGATTCTGTTGGTTGATGGTGTGTTCAGTTCTGCTATAGTCTTACTGATGTTCTGACAAGTTGTTCTTTTGATTGCTAAGACAGGAGTATTGAAGTTTCCAACTTTATTTCTGGATTTGTCTATTTCTCCTTTCAGTTTTATCAATTTTTGATTCACATTCTCCTTTCAGTTCTATCAATTTTTGCTTTCTTTTTGTTTTTTTAATGCACATTTAGGATTCTTACGTCTTCTTTGTGGATTGATCTTTTTATCATTATGTAATATTCCTTTTTCTCTGGTTATTTTCTTTGCTCTGAAATTTACTTTATCTAAAATTAGCCACTCCTGCTTTTTTAAAATTATTGTTTGTATGGTATATATTTTTCCATACTTTTACTTTCATTATATATATGTCATTTTATTTTAAACAAGTTTCTTACAGACACCATTAATTTTGGTCATTTTTAAAAATTTACTCTGCCGGGGCACCTGAGTGGTTCAGTCAGTTAAGCGTCTGACTTCAGCTCAGGTCATGATCTCATGGCTCATGGGTGTGAGCCCCGCATCAGGTTCTTGTGTTGACAGCTTAGAGCCAGGAGCCTGCTTTGGATTCTGTGTCTTTCTCTCTCTGCTCCTCCCCTACTCACACTGTCTCTCTCTGTCTCTCAAAAATGAATGTTTTAAAAAATTTAAAATTTACTCTGCCAATCTGTCTCTGAATTGATGTATTTAGACAGTTTGCATTTAATACAGAGAGGGAGGCAAACCATAAGAGACTCATAAATACAGAGAACAAACTGAGGGTTAATCGAGTGGTAATGGGTGGGGGAACGGGCTAAGTGGGTGATGGAAATTAAGGAAGGCACTTGTTCGGATGAGCACTGGGTGTTATATGTAAGTGATGAATCACTAAATTCTAAATTCATTTTAAAAATGAAACCATTTTTAAAAATTGCATTAATATAATTATTGGTATGTTAGGATTTAAGCCTATGATTTTATTTTTAACAAATCTGTTTTTCTATTGTACTGGGTTGGGGGGGTGGTTTTGGGTTTTGGGTTTGGGGTTTTTTGGGGTTTTTTGTGGTTTTTTGTTTTTTGGTTTTTTGATTTGTTTGTTTTTGTTTTTTGTTTTTTGGGTTTTTTTTTTTGGTTTTCTGTTTTTCCTCTAGCGTCCCTCTAGGTTACTTAAACAGTTTTAGTTTAGTTTCATTTTTAATTTTGATCTTTTTGTATAGCATCTTAGTGACTGATCTTAGTACTCCACTATACATGCATAACTTAACACATTTTACTAGTGTTAACATTTTTCCAGTTACAGTTAAGTATAGAAATCTTACTTCCCATTATGTTCTTTTGTTGTCTTCTATTTACAATATAATTATCTTAAATATTTTCTCTATATACATTGAGAACAACATCAGTGTTGTTATCATTTTTCTTTAACCACCAAACATAATTTATAAATTCATAAGAAGGAAAGCATGTTACTAGGGCTGCAATAACAAAATAACACAGATTGGGTGGTTTTAACAGAAATTTATACTTTCACAATCCTGGAGGCTAAAAGTCTAAATTCACAACATTTTTAGGTTTGAGATCTTCTGAGACCTCTTTGCTTGACTTGCAGATGAACAATTTCTCACTGTGGCTTCACATGGTTTTTCATTTGTGTGCTTGCATATCTGTGTCTTAATCTCTTCTTGTAAGGACACTAGTCATATTGGATCAGTGTCCACGCATATGAGCTCATTTTACCTTAATTATCTCCTTGAAGTCTTTATCTTTAAATACAATCACATTCTTAGGACCTGGGGGTTAGGAGTTCAACATATGAACGGGGGGGGGGGGCATAATTCAGTCCATAGCAGAAAGTGTATTGTATTTCCTCATATTTTTGCTCTTTCTGCTGTTCTTTCTGATGTTCCAAGATCCCTTATTTTATAAATTCCTTTCTGTTTTGAGAAATTCTTTTGCCATTCTTTTAAGGTAAATAGGTCTACTAGCCACAAAATTTCTTAGTTTCTTTCCTCTGATTTCCTCTTGATTTCTCCATCATATCTAAAGGATATTTTCAGCAGCTATGGAATTCTGATACAACAGTTGTTTTCTTTCAGCTCTTAAATCTTGTGCCATTTCCTTCCAGCCTCCATGGTTTTTGTTTTGTTTTGTTTTGTTTTGTTTTGAGAAATTCACTGTCATTCTAATTGTTTTTTTTCCCCTTTAAGAAATGCATCATTTTTCTATGGCTGCTTTCAAGATTGTTTTTATTTGTCTTTAGTTTTCAGAAGTTTTATTATGATGTGTCTTGGCATGCATTTCTTTTATTATGTTTTATGTTCACTTAGCGTCTTGAATCTATAGGTTTATAGTTTATGCCAAATTAGGTGAAATTTCACCCTTTTTGTTTCTCCAAATACTTTTCCAGTCTCACCCTTTTTTCCCCCTCTCCTCTGGAACTCCAATGGCATGGAAATTAGTGAGGCTCTCTTTATTTCTTTTTAGTCTATTATTCACAGTGGGAATTTTCTGTTGCTCTATTTTCAAGTCTATAGATTCTTTTCTCTTCTTTTTGATTCTGATATGGAGCCCATCCATTGAGTCTTTTAATTTAGTTATTGTATTTTTCAGTTCTAAAGTCTCCATTTGGTGTTTCTTTATATCTTGCATTTCTTTGCTGAGAATTTCCATTTGTTTGCTGATATTTTCTATTTTTTTATTTCTTTCAAACGTGTTTGTAATTGTTCATTGAAACACTATTATGATAGCTACTTAAAATTTTTTGATAGTTATAACATTGGTGTCATCTTGTTAGTGTTTGCTGATAGTCTTTTTTCATTCAAGTTGACATCATCCAGGTTCTTGATATGATGTCACTTTTTATTGAAACCTAGACATTTGGGAATTTTGTTATGAGACTGATTCTTATTTAAATATTTTGTTTTGCAGGTCTCCTCTAATACTACTCTGGTGTGGAAGAGTGGATGCTACCTCATTACTGACATGCTGGAATTAAAGTCCAAGTTCTCCATAGTCCTCTATTGGTAATCAGGAGGAGCACTGTTGAAAGTTTCAATTGTCCACAAGACGTTCTCTGACACCACTCCCCCAAGTACAGGGTAGTTTCCCTCAGTACCACGAGGTGGAAATGAAAGTCCAATCTCTCCTTGTGATTTTCACTGACACCATGGATGAAGGTTCTTGTTACCTATTGGTGAGGATGAAAATCCAAGATCCCCACTCAGCATTCTCTGACACCTCCCTGGCAGGCAGTGGTTAAGGGTTTGATGCCTTGTTACCAGGTATAAGTCTGGACTTCCTATTTGGTCTTTGCTGACAGCGATAAGGGTGGAGCCACAGATTTTTCTGTGGTGTTTAGTTGGAGTTTTCTCTTGCTACTTTTTCCCTTTCTCAGTCTTTTGTCTGAAGACAGCAGGCCTTCCTAGTTTTTTTTAGGGGGGAGGGGGACACTCTGTGTCCATTGTTGCTGGCTTACCCAAAATCCAATCTGAGATATATGAAGAGTAAACCCAGAGGCCTCACCCTGTATCATTCATTGGGGTCCAAGGTCTCTAAGGTCTTCTCTTCACCTTGTAGAGTCTTATTTTTGTTCTATACATAATTTACTGGGGGAAATAAGGAAAAGTATGTCTACTGCATCTTACTGGAAGCAGAAGTCCCATAATCCCAAATAACCATTTTATATCTTTGATTTATTTGACCTCCCTGCAGCATTTGACTCTGTTGACTTTACCTTTCCTCTTGAAATTCTCTTTATTTGACTGTTATCTCACTCTGTGCATTTCTTCTTAATTGTTTTGCTGTTTATTCTTAGTCAACACTGTGAGCTCCTTTTCCCCTGCCTACCTGATAGATTTTGGGGTTTCCCAGGTTTCACTATCAGATTTATAATTTTTCACTCTATATCCTATCATGATTGACTGTCAGATTTAAATATCAAGCTCATGGGGCGCCTGGGTGGTGCAGTCGGTTAAGCATCCGACTTCAGCCAGGTCATGATCTCGCGGTCCGTGAGTTCGAGCCCCGCGTCAGGCTCTGGGCTGATGGCTCAGAGCCTGGAGCCTGTTTCCCATTCTGTGTCTCCCTCTCTCTCTGCCCCTCCCCTGTTCATGCTCTGTCTCTCTCTGTCCTAAAAATAAATAAACGTTGAAAAAAAAATTTTTTTTAAATAAATATCAAGCTCATTTCTTTTTGTCACTCCCCATCCATATATCCAATTACATACAGGACATGAGCATTGAATACCTCACAAATATCACAAACTTAACATGTCAAAAATTAAGCTTACCATTTTCACCTGAAACCTGACTTTTTGCCTGTATTCTCATAGAGGTGGTATGATGTAGTGGTTAAGCATGCACACTCTGGGGCCTAGATTTAAATCCAAGCACAGTTTATTACTAGCTACATGGCTATGGGCAAAGTAATTTAATTTTTCATTGCATTACCTTCATCATCTGTAAAGTGGGATACAACTACCTCATAAATTGAAATGTAGATTATTATGACTTAAAATTCCTCAAAGGCTTTTCCTCTCTTTTAAGATCCATTCCAATCCCATTACCATGGCAAACAAGGCTTAGTCCCATGTTTTGACACCCTCCCTGTCACAACCTCCCCTATCATTGGTAATACGTTGTCTATACTCTCCTTATGAATGTTGTATTCTTCAAAATGTACCATGTTCTTCCTATTCCTACTGCCTGGAAGATTTTATCTTGCCCCTTTAAAACAACTTCTCATCTTATAAGAAGTTGCTCTAATGTTCAAGCTTATGCTGCTGATGATCTTTCCTTGATTTATTTAACACTAACATAACCCCTATCATGCCCAAGAAAGTATGCTAAACGCTCCATATGCATTAACATTTTTCCCTACAATTCAATTGGTGGATAATATTATTATTTCCATTTTATTGATAGAATAAGGCACAGTGGTACCACAGAACTAATAAGAAGCTAAGTGAATCTATGACTCTAGGATCATCCCTCCCAAACCCAAGCTCAGACTGGGTACCCTTTTTATGTGTTTCTACATAACCATAAACACACTTCTAACTTAGCATTTATCTTTCAGTTGTTTTATTCTCTATTCCTTTCACAATATATGAAGGTCAGGCACTGTCTGTATGATAGCATCCAGCACAAGACCTGTACACTAAATTTTTTTCTGAGTGAATGAACAGAACGATGAGTCAAATGAAACAAAATGAAATTTACCAGGAATGAATGTAAGGGACTGCCTTTGAGTTCCAAGAACCAACTGTACAGTGCAGTATGGGCATCTTTGTCTTCACACCAGCCAGTGTAAGAATTATATAGATGTGTGGTTTGACAATAACCCCTATTCCAGCCAACAGTGAGATGTAGGTATCAAAAATCTAAAGGGATAGCAATCCTCATTAGCTCAACCCCTCACAGCTAGAGTCACTGCAGCTCAGCCTTGTCCTCATCATGAGCCATCTTGGCTTAGGCAAGGCATGTAGTGCATTTCAAGTCTAAAATGGCATCAAATGGAAGTAACATCTAAATTTCAAAAACATCAAAATGAAAAATGGCTGAGGGCCATTGTAAGATGCCATTGATTGTAAGATCCATCTTGTTTACAAATAAAAGAATAGTGTGCATCTTAAAGTTGATTAAACATGAGTATCTGCAGCTTTAGCCCACCACTTGGTGGGACTTAACCTCACTAGCCACCCATTGGCAATGCTAGGGCTAAACACAAAGCTTTTGTATAACCTCTGACTTGCAGTACTTCTTTATAATTGTATTCCCCTTTTCCCACTCCTTCTTACTTCTCTGTGTTAGTACAAGCATTACAACAGGGTGCCTGTCTGTCTGTCTGTCTCCATTTCCTTCTTAAATTCTATTCTATAGCCTCATTCTAAAGGTCTTACTCCAAATCTTAGTCCATGTGGATGAGGCTGAACCCAGATCTCTGGACCTTCCAGTCCCCAAATTGAATCTACAGTTAATAAGTTAATTTTCAAGAAACCCTGGCTTTGAGGACCCCTTTACCCTTTTGGTTTCTGATTTTCAATCCACTTTTTCTGATAGCCTGAGGCTTGCCCTACCCTTTAAACACTATGCATTAGACCCACTGGGGGCCCCTCAAAGGCTGGCCTCTGCAGCTCAGTTAGTGTCTGCAGTACTGCTCTTCTCTGTTATGAAAAGCAGCCTCACAGCTGCGACAAGAACAGCTCCAAAAAAACACTTCATCATGGCTTGAAGCCTGCTGCAGTGTTTAAAGCACATTCGCCACTTTATTATCAGCCTGTGGATCATTTATTTTGTGAATTATCTGTGGTCATTTAGCCCTAGTTTGCCCCTCCTCCCAATTGCAGAGGCTGAATCCAGGCACCTCCACTCCCAACCACCAGGCTCCCCTCTCCCTTTGCCAACAATTCGTGTGTGCTCAGGAAATGCAAACTCATTCTAATATCAGTCCAAGAAAAATAGAATTAGGAACAGAGGTAACTACAAAACAAATTCTTAAATACATCTCTAAACCAAAAGGAGAGAATTCAGAGCTTATCAGGACCAATGATAACTTCAAGTAGTGTGTATAATTAAGAGTAGGCTTGATTCTCTGAAGGCAACTCTGAGGTACATGCAAACATGTAACCTGATGAAATCCATGCAGTGAAAATAGACACTATATATATTTTAGCTGTCCAGACATAGATCACATTTGATATCTGGCTGAGAATAGACTAGAAATCAAAGAACTAGATAAAACCCCAGAGAAAAGAATATAATGGCCTGAAAGCTCATTGCCAGTGAAAAATAAAAGATTTATAGATGCTAAAGTGATGGGGGGGGGAGATAAAGAACTAACAAACATGGTAGAGAGGAAGAGGGGAAAAAGAAAAAGGGATTGGAGAGGGACTTATAGACACCCTGGGAATGTTTGATAGTAACAATGATTAAATGGAGAAGAAATTAGCAGTGCTGACTTTCTGCCTGCTGCAGGACCATGGCAATGAAGGGGACTGACTCCAAGGTAGAACACAGTCGGGGCAACTGTAGCAGGCAAGGGGCAGCTCAGAGACATCTACAGGGATGAGCTGTAGATATTTGCATTCATTTTTCAACAGGGTCAACGTAAAAAAGGACAAGCAAGAGGTGGGAAAAATGGTAAAAAGAAGTGAAGAAAAGATGAAGAAAAGAAAAACCAGAAAAAGGAGGCCTGAAGAGGCTGGGACCAGTAAAAAGAGAAGCATGTGGTGAAAATTCAAGCTAAAAAGTACTCAGGGTATAGCTATTTTAAGAGGTGCCTGATGTGGAGAACCAAATGGACACAGCCTTAGTCATCATTGTGCCTTCCATGCCTAGTGCCTGGCATACTGTGAGTGTTCACAAATGTTTTATATGATTCAAGATATGTATGTGTGCACACGTGCACATACATATACATGAATACTCCTATGGAAAGTTGAGAGTGAGCTAAAAAATAAAATTCTCTTCAGAAATATGATGAAACTAGCAGAATTTATTTTTACCTCTGTCTCTACTAACACTAGGTACTCCAGATCACATCAAGCCTTAATAATGCCCTGCTTCTTAGGACCCCAACTGCCCTGTTTATGGCATCTATCTTGCTCTGGGAGTCTGATTATATATATTGTGGCCTTTTCTGTGCACTCATTGAGGGTAAAGAGCAATTTCCCATAGCACTGCCTGGAATAGGGCTAGACACATAGCAGGTGCTCAAAGAAAAAAAAACAGTGGAAAATCCACTATTCTTCAGATAAATAGCAAATTGATCTTTTTCTCCAAGGAACTGCCTTAAGGTAGAAAGGGGGAATGGCAACCTCCCAGAAATGGTGGCTGAAGGTTGCCTATATGCTGGGAGAACATGGTGGATGGGACAGTTTGCTTATTCCCTCCACCTTTTCCTTCCAGAGAGCATCCTGAGATCACGGGTAATATTGGAAATCAGAATACTCTGTATCTTGCAAACAATCTGCCTTGCTGGAAAAACCCCTTGATATACTTCTGCACAAAGTCAGTTCTGTTGTATGTAAAGTGTGACCTCACATTTTAGGACAAAGCCAATTTTAAGCATTTTTATTTTTTTTCAAACAGATAAATATCTGCATATTATGTTAAAGAGTTTATATGCATCTTGCAGGGCTGAGTTTCCTCTTACACATAATAAAAAGGGTCATTCCAAATTCATATTTCCAATGGCTTTACTGGGTGGAGTTACCCAGTTGTTTACTTTAAAATAATTTAAGTTGCACATTTATGTTTCATGCATTTTTCTGTATGTGTGTTATATTTCACAAAAAAAATTCTTAAAAAGTTCTGTTGTTTCCAATTGACACAGTGAAACGTACTTGTGGAAATTATTTGAAATCTTAGAATGTAACAAATGATTATAAGACAGTGCTTTTGAAATTTGTAAAATTAATGGTTGTCCTTGTTATCTCTGGAACAACATATCATATGTGATAAGACCTCCATTAACTCTGAAAGCCTCATTAAAGGGTTAACTTTGCCCCTACCAAATGAAAGCAATCACCTCTAGAAGATACACAAGAATTAGTTTGGGGTTAAAATCACTGAAAAAAAAATTGTATGTGTGTGTAGTTGTCCTGTAGCATCCTGTTGACATTATCTGAAGCTAAATGACTAGATAAAATGCTGCCATGGGAGAAACAAGCACCTAAGAATGGTCATCTTACACCTCTTTCCCAACCTACCCAAGACTAGTTGGAAATACAAGAATGGTGGTAGAGTTACTTCGTTGTTTGCTATTGGATATTTCTTTGTCTTAACCAAAGATGATTCACTAAGGGTTGCTAAGTGGAAAAGAACCTGATTGCTAAGGAGCAGCTATACAAAATCTCTTGTTGCAGATTCAAATGATGGCTTACCCAATAAAATATCAGGAAATTGTTATTTTCATCCAGCCTATTCTCTGTCTCACTCCTTCCCTCCTTATGCATACTTCAAAGCCTTACCACATGCTGCTTCCTCTGCCTAGAACACAGTCACCCATTCCTACCCCAGCTCTGACTCAGCTAATCTGTACTCTTCTCTCTCAGCTTACATGACACCTCCAAGAAGCACATCCAACGTTACCCAAGGCTAGAGTTGATGCCATTCCTCTGTACTCCTCTTCTCATAGCCCTGATCACACTCAATCGTAATGGCTTATTTATAGTCTTGCTCATCATGGTAGTCCCAGCATCTATCACAGTTTCTGCCACATAGTGAAAGCTCAGTGAAGGCTGTTGAATGAATAAATGAAAGAAAATTCATTTCTCTGAAGCCTTTCCCACCTCTCCCAGTCAGAAGAAATTGCTCTTTCCATGTTTCAGAACACTTTTTACAGACCTCTATTCTAGGCTGTCTCATGTTATAACTAGCTGTGTACTGGATGTCTTCCCTCACAATGTTTCATGTTTCCAGGGGCAGGGAATTAACCTTACTTATCTTTGTATTTTCCCGAGGACCTACCTTCTTCCTTATTTGTACAAAGTAGACCTCAATAAATGTTTGTTTAATTGAATTGAATTTCTTTGCCCTCTAGCCCCACTGCCACACAATTAATGATTAGTAAGGATTGGTTCATTATCTGTAAACAAAAACTTAACTGCACTAGAGAAATTGCTATTTAAAACAACAGGTTAGAGAATGTTTGGGGAAAGGAAAAAAAGGAACATGTAATGTGAATAATTATCTCCTAATTATCTGGTTAGTAAATCCAAGATTTCATAAACAGGGTTTTGGGGTTTTGTTCCTGAAAACATAAACATACTCTTGTTATTACTTTAAATTTTTCAATTTTACTGTTTTTGCTCCTTGGAATATATATTTACATATTAGGTAGAGCCAGAATTAATTTTAAGGAACTAGATGAGAAGATACTGACATCACACACACACACACACACACACACACACACACACACACACACACAGAAAAGGGGTTGTAAATCAGAGAGATCTTTTTGGTCTCAGCTCTAACCTGGGAGGGTCCCAGTTAACTAAGATAAGAGGCAGCATAATGAATATAGCATGACACTTTTGCGAGCCACTAATTTAAACTCAGGGCATGCAAATTGAGTCTTTTTAATTTGTTGCTTATACTGCATACTTGTCTGGTCACAACTTTAAAAAGTTAAATGGAACATTGCCAGCTCTATTCCACTGATCTCCCAGAATCTACTTTTTCCCTTGCACAGTCCATTTTGTACACAGCTTACCAGAGTGTTCTCATGAAAACATAAATTATATCATGTATGTGCACTGTTTACAACTCTGTAAAGACTTCACATGAGAACAAAAATCCACACTTTCTACCTACCAGGCCCTGGATGACTCAATCCATATCTACCACTCTTAACTAATTCTCTACCTTGCTCTGATTTTCTTTCAGTTTCTTGAACAAGCCAAACTATTCCCAGCTTAGAGACTGCAAATGCTCTTCCCCATGCCTGGAATGTTCTTCCCATAGATCTTTTCAGGACCAGTGCCTTCTCATCTTTCTGGTCTCAAGTCAAATATCATTCCCTGACCATTCTATTCAGCAACCCTCCATTCTGGCACCTGAGTGGCTCAGTCAGTTAAGCGTCTGGCTTTGGCTCAGGTCATGATCTCACAGTTCGTGAGTTTGAGCCCTGCATCGGGCTCTGTGCTGGCAGCTCGGAGCCTGGAGCCTGCTTCGGATTCTGTATCTCCCTCTCCCTCTCCCTCTGCCCTTTCCCTCTCGTGCTCTGTCTCTCTCTCAAAAATAAATAAACATTAAAACAAGTTAAAAAAAATTCCTATAAATTAACTCACCAGTCCAACATTGGTCACTTCCTAAATCATTACTTTCATAGCACTTATCACCATCTAATATCATTATCTTATTTATATATTTACTTATTCTGTGTCTTCCTCTTTAAGAAAGTCAGTACTAATAACGCAAAGGCCTTATACAGTGCTGTGTCCTCAGCAGCTAGAATAGTGCCTCACACAGAGGAAGTGCTTAATAAATATTCATGAAATAAATTATTGTGAAAATCAGTTGGGATCCTTTTCAGTACCAAGTTAGTTGTTTTTTGCCCAGGGCTGAGAAATTCAGATTTGATTTAATTTTGTTCAACAAGCATTTATTTGTTTCATTCACCTCTGATTTTCCAGAACGTAAGAAACACCTGGCACATTGTAGATGCTCAACTAATAATGATCAAATGAAGGAATGGGCTGTGCACCTACTGTGTGCAATATTAAGATAGGGAGAGCCACTGGGAAGGAAGGCCACAATAATGAGGAAAGCAGACTAAGAGCCATTTGTTGACTGCCAACAGGCCATAGGCAGAGGCTGGGCCTGGTCTCCATGGTGACCTTTCAATAGAAAGCATAGGAAGGAATCTATCTTGTATCTTCCTACCAGGCCAAATAGAAGTTATAAGGAAGATGAAAAAAAGGAGACATGTTTTTTTTTCTGAGGCCCACATCACCTTTCTTTTCCATTAACAGGGTGTGGATCTCTAAACTGCTTTCAGGGTAGGCTTGGGGGAGAGGCTTCTTCATCAATCTTGTTCCCACTGGAGCTCACTTAGGGGAGGAGTGCAGCACAGCACCAGCTTCCCAGGAAGGTGATCCCTTGGGGCCTACCTGAATCACTGCAGGGGGGGGGGAGGAGTTTCCATGGAGAGGGCTGATTCCTTTAGCTCCATTAGGCCTAGGTGAAAGGTAGGGATGGCAAGGGGGAAGAGGCCTAGCCTGAATTAAAGCTGCAATTTGTTAAGCATGAGATAGGCTCTGTGCAACCTCAGGGGCTCTTCCTATAGCTGCAGCTCTCTCCTGCTGCCCTAGTTCCACTATTGGTGGCATCTTTATGGAAAAGCACCATCTATACTACAGATTCTACAGAAAGCACCATCTATACTACAGATTCTACAGAAAGTTCTTTCTAAAAGCATCAGTTCAGCAGGGCTGAGCTGGACTACCTATTAAGAATTGGTCCAAGATATATGACCTCTATTTCTCTAAATTTTCCAAATTAAGATAATACTAGCCCCATTTTGCAAATGAGAAAACTGAGACTCAAGTACAAGTTTAAAAGCTCAGACTCTGGAGCCAGACTACTTGAGCTGAGTTCCATCACTGTGAGATCTCTGACAACTCACTTAACCTTTCAGAGCCTCAGCTTCCTTGTCTCTAAAGTGAGGGTAAAAATAATATATATAACTCCATAGGGATTATAAACACACACACACACACACACACACACACATACACACACACGTCTCTTGAAAATGCTTAGCACATTATCTGGTAAATAGTACATCATTGCTCAATAAATATTAGCTGTTGTCATTATCCAAGGTTACCTAGGTAGTATAGAGATCAGATTCAATCCCAGGTCTCTCAGGCCCCAAAGCACAAATTTCTTCCATTATATCAGGGGTTCTCAGGCCATAGCAGGCATAAGTACAACCTGGAGCACTTGTTAAAACAGGTTACTAGGCTTCACCCCTAGAGT
Source organism: Felis catus (assembly GCF_018350175.1). Lineage (NCBI taxonomy): Eukaryota > Metazoa > Chordata > Mammalia > Carnivora > Felidae > Felis > Felis catus. The sequence continues at coordinate 43,838,321 of NC_058386.1, read as the reverse complement.
TTTAGGTCTGGGTAGATCCTGAGAATTTATATTTCTTACGACTTCCTGTGTGATGCTGATGCTGCTGGTCTATGGGACAATACTAAGGATCACTGCACAAAAATCCTAAACTAGAGCTTCACTCTCAAAGACCATCTAAAAGCAGCTCAAGAGATTTTAGATGATAATAAGGTATGAACAATTCCAGAGCAACTGCATTTTAAATAGGGGATTATGGTAGCTGAGAGACTGCAGCTCTGCCTATGGAAAAGCACAAAGTAGGGTTGCTTTTTTGGAACAAGAAACTTGCCCCTCCAATTATAAAAAGTTGTAAGACAGTTCTTCACCCAGAGATTATATAGCTACTGTATGCAACATGAGAAGGCCCTAGGGAAGAATCTCCTCTTCACTGTTCATCAGAGCCACAACTGCAAACAGCCAACCCTGGGGGGTGTTTTCAGTTGTTTTAATCATGTCCAAACCACACTGTTGGCACTAGTTCATGCCCAAGCTCACATCTTGGGTATTTGGGAACTAATGGGAGACATGGAGCCTATAGGTCTGTTTTAACAGTGAGTCCACTTGGCTGGGATGGACTTTTCCTTCTAGTGAAATGACTACAGAATATTGCCTCACCAAGAATTCATTCCAAAAAAGGATGGAACTTGGATACAGGGACCTTCTCAGTTCTCCCACTAACCAAAGTCTATGCTAAGAAATTCTGCACCCTGGAACATCCATATTGACATTCTTAAACTCCTATCTCTAGTAGCTACCATCAGAAGTAACAATGCACCACACAGGGCTTATGTGAAGCCCCTCTCCCCACTGTTTGTTAAGGCCCTCTTCTCTATGCTTAATGCACATAGCAGGCATCCATTTCCATGGTAGACTCTCATTTGGTTCCCCCCACACCATCACAGGCATCCAAAAACAAGATTTCAATCTCGTGATAGGCAATCATTCCTTAAATTTTCCCATAAACATTAGTTTGAAATACAGTCCTTTGGCATAGGCTTCTCAAAATGCAAATATCCCTGGCAGAATAACACTTTAAAGCATAATAAGTCTTAATAATTTAATGTCAGTGGTTCTGGGAGTCCTTTCCAAGCAAGTTAGGAGAAGATGCATAAACGTCAAGCTCCTTGAGGAAGGCTAGGCCTATGACTGACACATCCGTATATTCAGCCCCCAAGAAGGCCCTGCTTTTATTCTGCCCTGTTTTGTTTCATATTTTGCTATTTCTTTGGTAAAGGCAGTTGAATGTCTATATGCATTAGCTGCTAAATCTTTCTTTTTTATTTATTTATTTATTTTTTTTTATATGAAATTTATTGACAAATTGGTTTCCATACAACACCCAGTGCTCATCCCAAAAGGTGCCCTCCTCAGTACCCATCACCCACCCTCTCCTCCCTCCCACCCCCCATCAACCCTCAGTTTGTTCTCAGTTTTTAAGAGTCTCTTATGCTTTGGCTCTCTCCCACTCTAATCTGTTTTTTTTTTTCCTTCCCCTCCCCCATGGGTTCCTGTTAAGTTTCTCAGGGTCCACATAAGAGTGAAACCATATGGTATCTGTCTTTCTCTGTATGGCTTATTTCACTTAGCATCACACTCTCCAGTTCCATCCACGTGGCAATGAGAAAAAATGAAATATGGCTGCTAAATCTTTCAAAACACATCTGCACACTGAAAATGTAGAAATTTTACATTAATGTCCCAGGCCCCTGATTTTGAATTTTGTAAACAATAAATAGCTTCTTTTGCAGAGTGAAGATATCCTCTCTCTCTCTCTCTCTCTCTCTCTCTCTCTCTCTCTCTCTAACACTCTCTCCCTCCTTCCCTCCCTCTATCTCTTATCTTGTCATGTATTGTTACAACTGGAAAGTCCTTAACAATCATCTATTGCCCATGTTTCTTTATTGGAGGTATGTGTTAGAATCAGCTGGGTCACTGTTTAAAACTTCACATACCTGGCTCTACTCTATATCTTTTGAGGCTGGGTCTCAATACAGGGGGACATAGGAATCCATATTTTGCTTCCAATGCACAAACCTAACTGATCTCATTCAACCTTTTCATTTTTAAAATGTAGAACCTGAAGTCCTGGAAGGGAAGGCACTCATCCAAGGTTACACAGCCAATTAGTGGCAGGACTGACTCCCCAGTCCAATCTTGAAATAGCCAATTAATTGTCTTAACTCACAACTTTGTCCAGAACTGCTCTTTCTCTGGGTACCTTACAAACTTAAATGTACACAACAAAACTATTTAAAAAAATGGCACAGAAGGGATAATGGAAAAACAGAGAGAGGGAAAAAGAAAGCACAGTAGAATTTCAAACTACTCAAGGACTTAGATGGGGATAAGAACCTGTGAAGGTCTGAAATTTCCAATGCTTACTAGCTGGACAAAATCTGCACAGAAATTATTTGAGAGTCACACTACAAACACTATTGGGAATTTTATGATCCCTGAGCTCAGCAGCTGTCATCTTTGTATTGCTATTAATCACCCAGGCTTGGTCTTCCATTCCTGAGTATAATCTTTCCAATTGTCCCTATCCCTAGGCTGTGCTATGTGATACTTCCACCCCACATTGAGTCCTACCCAATTCTCTGTCTCTTTGTCTCTGTCTCTGTCTCTTTGTCTCTGTCTCTTTGGATGGGCTCCATCCATCCTTTCTGTATTACAGCCACTTATGGAGTGGCAGAGACAATGTCTCCATGGACCTGATTTACATTATTTTGTTTTATTTTTAGATTTGTTTGGGGGAGGGGCAACCTGGAAGCCTCCAAAGCTTTTTCTACCAATGCACCAATGACATCCCAATCTAGAGGAGGGATTTTTGGCTGTCACAATTTTCTATTTTAAATAGGATCCTGAAACAAAATTAAACTATTGTAAATTCAACATTAAGAAAGTGGTTAGGGGGTTTGTTAGCACCAGTTTTTCAACCACCTTAAACTTCTGCCAATGCACAAGTAACCCCTGTCTTCTGCATTTGTGATTTCTGTTATTCTAAGCCTTGATAAAAGAGGTTATAAACTGATGCTGAAGTAATTTTATACATAGCTTTTGGCTCCCTGTCACATTCACCATAGTATCTGTTATACACCTCCTCTGCTCATACAATCCCCCTCTACTCAGTCTTACCTGCCACCTTACTGAAACCAACGTTACTCTAAGTGAGCTCCCTAGAAATCCATTCTCCCTACATTTACACCCAACATTCTATTTCCTTCTTTGCATCACTTATCTTCTCTGCAACAACTGCTTATATCCATCTACTTTCCCTTTCCTTAACCTCCAGCACTCTGGCTTCTATCCCCACCACTCTTCTATACTCCTCTACTTGCATCAGTAAACCCATGAAATGAAATAATATTGGTAGAGCAGATGGCACAGTTATTGACACAGAATAAGTACCAATAACATTGTACATCTTCCCAAACATAAGCAAGCATACATGTGCACCCATGCATCTGCACATGCACACACATACACAGGGTCAATTCCAATGGCTTTTCCTCTTTCATTCTTTACTTCATTGTGGTGTTTGACACTGTTGACCACTCTCCTTCCATTATTTTCTTTTTTAAGTTTATTTATTTTGAGAGAGAGTGTGTGTACCCATGAGTGGGGGAGGGGCAGAGAGAGGGAGAGAAAGAATCCAAAGCAGGCTCCACACAGGCAGTGAAGAGTCTCACACTGGGCTCAAACTCATGAACCATGAGATCATAACCTGAGCCAAAACCAAGATTTGGATGCTTAACCAACTGAGCCACCCAGGCGCCCCTACTCTCCTTCCATTCTTGAAAGTTTCTGACATTTGACTCCAGGGACACTATGCCTTGGTGTAGTGTCTTATTACTTCGTTCTCTTTTCTTCCTATCTTCTCCAAATGTGGTCACATCCAATGACTCACAACTGAAATCCGTTATCTCTCTAGATTCTCTTTCATAGATCACATAGATCATAATCTCTTTCACAGATCAAACTATAGTCTTTGTACCAGTACCCATCAGCACTAGCTACTGGTCCACAATAAGATAAGAAGCTTATCCAGAATACAAATCACTCACATCACTAAGCACATAGATTAGTTCACTGGCATTTTTTGGTAACAAAGCTTTCTTGATGAAGGAAGCAGTGCATTGATTTACATTCTGCCACAGATGTCTCCTCTTGTCATGGCCTAGTGCTTCAAGGTTCTTTAGACTGTTATGACTTCAGTATTCATCTTTATTCAAAGAAAGTTCATTCAAGTCAACATCTCTAATCCCTGCTTCTTCCCAGGACTCCAAACCTGTATCTTAGCTGCCTGCCAGACCCCAACCACTACTACCAACCTGGATATTCCATTAGCTCTTTAAGCTCAACAAGTTAAAAACTAAACTCAAACCTGAAATTCTTTTTTAGACACAAATATACAAATAAACAAACCTACTCCAAATATGCCTTTTTTAATATAATTTATTGTCAAATTTGTTTCCATACAACACCCAGTGTTCATTCCAACAAGTGACCTCCTTCTTATCCATCACACACTTTTCCTTCTCCCCCACCCCCGATCTGCCCTTAGTTTGTTCTCAGTCCTTAAGAGTCTCTTATGGTTTGCCTCCCTCCCTCTCTGTAACTTTTTTCCCCTTCACATCCCCCATGGTCTTCTGTTAAGTTTCTCAAGATCCACATATGAGTGAAAACATATGGTAGCTGTATTTCTCTGCCTGGCTTATTTCACTTAGCATAACACCCTCTAATTCCATCCATGTTGCTGAAAATGGCCTGATTTCATTCTTTCTCATTGCCAAGTAGTATTCCATTGTATATATAAACCACATCTTCTTTATCCATTTGTCAGTTGATGGACATTTAGGCTCTTTCCATATGTCTTTTTTATATACATTGTAATCATACACATAATACATGAATTCATTTTCCTTGTAAACATTTTTAAAGTTAAAAATAAAGTCCATTTTGTATACCATCAACAATCAAGGTCTACTCCTCTCCTCCTCAGGAATAACTGTTGTTGATAGTTTGGGTTTTGGTATCATTCTATATCCTTTTCTACACATTTGCATACATATACAAAATATGAACTTAAAGAAAACATAGGGCATAGTTTTGTTCTTTTTTAAAAATCTCAGTGTTAAATCATAATGTATCATTCTCAAATTGTTCTTTTCTTTTTTTTTAATTTATTTTTGGGACAGAGAGAGACAGAGCATGAACGGGGGAGGGGCAGAGAGAGAGGGAGACACAGAATCGGAAACAGGCTCCAGGCTCTGAGCCATCAGCCCAGAGCCTGACGCGGGGCTCGAACTCACGGACCGCGAGATCGTGACCTGGCTGAAGTCGGATGCTTAACCGACTGCACCACCCAGGCGCCCCACAAATTGTTCTTTTCAATAACAAAATATTCAGTAGATCTTTCCATGTCAGTCCACATAGATACATCTCATTCTTTTTTTTTTTAAGTGCTGAATAGTATTCCATAGAAAAGACATTCATAGTTTACTTACCCATTTCCTGTTAATAGTGGACCTTGTGTTAGAGACACTGGTGTGCAGCAAACTACTCTATTATCTCCTGGGCACACAAAGTCACAGGTGGGCAACATGACTAGTCCTGGCCAATGGAATATGGATGGAAAGAACACATCCTATTTCTAGGCCTGGCACTAAAACCTATAACAAATTCCTCTGCTCTCTCTCCTTTCTACTGTGACCATGGGGACAATATGTGGAAGATGGTAGTACTACATGATGGGAGAAATTGGATCTCTAAATGACTGCAAGGATAATCCCTCTCCTCAGTGACCACATTATAATGCCATGTGAACAAGCAATGTATCCTTATGGTGTTAGGTCACTAAGATTTTAGGATTGTTTATGACATCTATCATTGTTTAGCCTAACCAATACAGACTTTTAGGTTGTTTCCAAGTTTTTGCTATTTCAAACAGTGCCACCGTGAATGACTTCTGTATGTGTGCAACTGTTTTCCTATGATAAATTCCTTTCTTACAACTTATCATTTTCTCTGACTCAAACCTCATGGTCACTGTTAACTACTCCCATTTTTTTGCCCTCCTTCCCATCCAATTAGTTGCAAAGTTATTAATTTTTACTTGGTAACATCTCTTGCATTTCTCCCTTTCTAACTTGTTATAATATCAACCCGGGCCAGGGCCTCAACCTCTTATCTGATCTAATGGCATCAATCCTCTACCCGTTCTAATTTATCCTCATAACAACAGCTGATCCAAGTTTCATAAGCCTCCACTTTGATCATACCACTATTATTGCTCAAGAAAAAATCACGAATTCCTCATTCCATATCAGATAAAATATAAACTCCTTGACCTGGCACTTAAGGTCACAATTGAGCCCCATTCTACCTTTATAACTTTACCAACAGTTACTTCCCCAAAGAGACTCCATTTCAGTTGGAAGTACCTTCTCTTAAATCTGAATCTGCTGCCTATATTCACAATACTGCTTTTGTTTAGGCCCCTTCTCTATCTGAGTCCTAATCATCCTTTAAGACCAAGATTATACCCTCATTGTTCTGTGAAACCATCTGTGATCATTTGACCTCAATGGAATCTCCACAAATTCTGTCAGCACTTTACTTCCTCATTTGGGTCGTGGATACTCTCTCTTTAGCCTTTAGAACAGTTTTATCATGCACATCAAGACCTCTCTGTAGAATAATAAAGCTTCCCTGCCTTAGTACGCCATATTCTCTGATACTTATCATACATCTTTTTCCTTTCCACTTAGAAGTACTGTGCTCCCTCCTTTTTGTCTCTCTTCTACCTCTCATATTTCTTCTTCTGGGATTTTTAAAATAAACATTCTCATAACCTCAACTTCAGTTACTCTTTCTCTTCTAGCTCATTTACCTCTTTTTCAGTGACCCAGAAAGACTCCCTCATCTTCTCTTGCTTAAATTAGGGTCAAAATGGGTACAGGTGGGAAGTTACAAGTACAATTGTTGCTACTTCAAGAAAAGTGGGAGCAGCAAAGATCTTGTCATGTTGGGCAGCTCTTGGAAATTTCACAAAAGATATCAGAGGCTAGGTATCAAAATAGGTAGAAGTCACCCCAGAAGTGATGAAAAAAGATGAATGGAGAAATGAAAGGAGAGAATAAGGCAGTGGGAAAAAATGGGAGGGGGAAAAACCGAAGGCAGAAACTGGGGCAGATATGCAACTAAGTCCTTGGATTGAGAAAATAGGCTGGCTGGAAACTAGGGGCCAAATGTTTAAAAGGTGAAAAGTTTACCACTCCTAGGTAGCCAAGAATCTAAGGTGGCCTGAACATTTTCTTCTTTGTTCCATCTGTGTTTCAACCAAAAGCTCTAATTATGGTTGATGAATGTTAAGAGCAGTGCTGATGTAACCAAATCAAAGAACGAAGAGCCATATCCTTTAAAGTGAAACTAGACATGATAAAAAAAAAAACCTGTGCAACATCCTCTAAAGTCCTTGAAAGTGCCAAAGTCCTATTCAGAATCTCTACTAAAGCCTTCATCTTACTTTATCCCACTCCTAATTAAACTAGCTTCTCTTAAAGTACCAGCACTAAAACTCATTCAATTTTATAGCTTATTTTATTTAATTATTAGTACATTATTTGTCATATAAATTTTCATAACAAATATACAGAGTTTCAGCTATGCTATGGAACAAATTGGATTTATGGATGCATCTATAAAACACCCATCTTTAGCAAGTTTCTTTTTTTTTTTTTAGGTGTTACTTTATATCACTTTTAAAATAATTTTCTTGATTTTTTATTTATTTTATTTTATTTTTTTTAATTTTTTTCCTTTTATTTATTTTTTTTATATATGATATTTATTGACAAATTGGTTTCCATACAACACCCAGTGCTCATCCCAAAAGGTGCCCTCCTCAATACCCATCACCCACCCTCTCCTCCCTCCCACCCCCATCAACCCTCAGTTTGTTCTCAGTTTTTAACAGTCTCTTATGCTTTGGCTCTCTCCCACTCTAACCTTTTTTTTTTTTCCTTCCCCTCCCCCATGGGTTCCTGTTAGGTTTCTAAGGATCCACATAAGAGCGAAACCATATGGTATCTGTCTTTCTCTGTATGGCTTATTTCACTTAGCATCACACTCTCCAGTTCCATCCACGTTGCTACAAAAGGCCATATTTCATTTTTTCTCATTGCCACGTAGTATTCCATTGTGTATATAAACCACAATTTCTTTATCCATTCATCAGTTGATGGACATTTAGGCTCTTTCCATAATTTGGCTATTGTTGAGAGTGCTGCTATGAACATTGGGGTACAAGTGGCCCTAGAAAGCAAGTTTCTGATATAAAATGCACTCCAAGTTCCAAGCAACTGCCTTACAACTCAGCTTTAAAGGCGCCACCTATTATTTACTTTTCTATGTGTTTATTTCTTTCCTCATCAAACAGCCCATAAGCAACTCAAGAGTTAGGGAACCTACCATTTTCATCTCTTACCCTCTCCGGTGTTTCCCCAATACTAAGTGAGGAACACAGCCTATATCTTCTTCAGGACTGGGTTCAGATAAGAATTCAGTTGAATGGCAAATTAAACCTGCATTATCCATGCCTGTTCCTTTCACTTTCTCCCTTCTTTCACTATCACACTTCTTAAGACAGTCATCTGTCAGGGCAAGTTACTCAACTTCTCTGACTTAGTTTCCACACCTGTATCTTGGGTACATAACAATTTACTTAACTGATGTAAAATGTTAAGAACAGTGGTTATTTAACAAAAGTGGTCCATCATTATTTTACTCCTTGGCTCACTATCAATGAATAACTGTTACTAATAATGAAAGTCAGAACTCACCCACTGGGTGTGCTACAGTGAAAAAAGGATTGACTACCACTGCCTGAGATGGTGCCTCCATGGATTTCAGAATTTAGTCTTCATAACTGCCTTGAGGATCTCTGATAGACTCAGGAGCACTCCCCAGGCTTGATTTGCAGAGATGTCTTTATGCTTAGTAAAGGTACACAGAAAGAGGAGTGTTTCCAGCATGTGTAAATTCAGATGTTTCCAGGAGAGCTTCATGCACTGCACAATAACATTCCCCCTGGGCTAAGGATTGGGCTGCTTTGAGGCAGATAGGAGCTTTTCTAGAACCAAAAATGTCAGTAGGTCTGTGGGCCCTACTCTCTGGAAGGGATATCTAAAACTATAATTGATTGCTTATCTTATCAGAAACAAAAGATACCCATATATATATATATATATATATATATATATATATATATATACATGTATATATATATACATGTATATGTATATACATATATACACACACATATATATATAGTATAAAACAGTAAATATACAAAAAGAAATACTAAATATTAGATACAAATCAAAAGGCATCTGTTCCTAGCCATTCTGGCTCAGTGTACAACAGACCCTCAGGCAAGATTCATTGTTATTGGAATGTTTATGAGTTTGTATTTCAAAGTAAAAAGGGGGGACAATCTGTACTCTTAGTCTTTACTTCCTTCCCTGCAATTTGTGTCTCAGCCCACTTGGCTTGGGTTTCTTCTGGCACCATTCTACTGAATATGTTCTCATTAAGGTCACCAATACCTCAAATACAGAAACAAGTGGGCCTTGCTCCTGTTATCATTTTTTTTTTACTTCTGTGCAGTATTTGACACTGTGGACCAGACCTTCCATCTCTCCAGGTTTTCCTCCTATCTTTCTGATTATTCATTCTGCTCTTTCAACAATGTTTCTTCCTGTGTCTATCCCTTAAAGGCTGCTGTTTCTAGAGGTCCCATTCATAATGCCCTTTTCATATTTCACAAACTCTTCTAGGGAAATCTTCTCCACTCCCTTGGCTTCAACTATCACATTGATGATACATACATTTTTTATCTCCAGCTTACACATCTCTCCCCTACTCTAGACCCATTTATTCAGCTATCTACTGAATCTCTTCAACTAATCTCTAAAGTCATCTAAACTAGAAATCTAGGAGTCACAAGAAAGTTTTCCTTCTCCCTAGTCCTCACATTCAATTGTCCACGAAATACTATTATAACATTATTTGGAACTGCCTCTTAATCATATTCCCCCCTCATTATTTCCATTGTCACTGACTTTGTTCTGACCCTTATCACCTCTCACTTGGATTTTTGCAACAGTCTTCTAATTGGTCTCCCAGTACCCATTCTTGCCTCCTTCCAAATTGCCCTCCATGTAGCTGTTGTAGTGAACTTTGTAAATTGCCAGTAATATATCATGCCCCTGCCCCCAAAATATTCAATGCTAAATCTAAATGCTTTAGCATGGCATAGGGAGGTCCTTCCTAATTCACTCTAATTTCCTTTTTCTAGCAAGATCATCTGACATTACTTCAATCAAACTGAACTTCCTGCAAGACCCTCACCACTCTATGCCCCTTTATATTTCTGTATCTGCAAATGCTGTTCCTCATGCCTACAATGACTCTTCCCTTCCTCTCCATATTTGAAACATAACTCAAATGTCACCTCCTTTATGAACACTTCCCCAGTTTCCCTGGAGCAAAGAGAAACTATCCATCTTCTGAGTTAGCGTTTTGTCCAGGCATCTAATCATCACACTTATTATTCTGTATTTCAATGATTTGTGTGTGCCTTTGTCTTGAAGAAAGATCTGTGTGTAGAGCTATAAATGAAACAAAGGCAAGAAATTGTATCTTATGTATCTTCATACCTTCAATACTACTACAGTGCCTGGCATATGGTAGATGATTAATAGCAGTTTGGTGAAAGGATAAGTGTGGTTGGCTGCCTAGAAAGGCACTAAACCAATAAAATCCTAATTTAAAAAAATCTCCAGAGTTGCATGCATGCATTGAGACCCATGGATAACTCGGATCCCAAATATCTGGGTTCATGGTCAATGACTATATGAACTCTATTCTAAAGGTGTCTAGAGCAATAATGAAAGATTCTATAGCAGCAACAAGAACTACAATAACCAAGAAACTAAGTTACTTAGTTATTTATGGCACTGTGATATCCCTTTCTATTCTTTAGTACATTCATTCTTGGCACTGAAGAAGAAAAACACTAACCCTTAGGCTAGTGATGGAGGTGGGAGTGGAGGGGGCAGTGAGGATTAGCTGACTTCTTCATTCACACGTTCTGGTTTCCATGGGAGAGAGAGAGAGCATGTGTGATGTCGTCAAGATTACAAAATCTTCCCTCCTCACTCTTGTCTCCAAAGAAGTCAAACCTCTTTTAAGAGCTCTATCCTCTGACTTATGCTCACCCACCTTCACTTGTCACAAAAAAAGAACCTTTATCAAGAGAGGGAAGTCTATGATATTTCAGTATGTAGTCAATGTAGTCACCTCTTTTATCATACCAGAGGGTGTCATGATGAAGCTTAATATACCACAGAAGAAAGAGATTTGCAGAATAGTAGTGAAAATCCAACCCGAACTCAGCAGAAAGTAGTTAAAGGCAAAGAGTGAGTCAGCTCTACAGACACTGCCATAGCTGCCAAGCTATACACTGCCAAGGAAAACATGGATATTCATACAAATCTCATCGAGGTTTGCTGACTGACGCTGTTGTTAATGCCCTATGTTCTCACCATATTAATTAATACCGCAGAGAAAGTTTACTGAGGACCTGGCAGTGCAGTTTGATTCTCTGCTGTGGACTGATTTGTATGTCACCAAAATTCATATGTTGAAGCCCTAACCCCCAGTGTGATGTTATTTGGAAGTGAGCCTCTGAGAGATCATTAGGTTTAGATGAAGTCACGAAGGTAGGGGCCTGTGATGGGATTAGTGACCATAAGAGAAGAGACACCAGAAAGCTTGTTATTTCACTTTCTTCATCATATGAAGACACAGTAAGAAGACAGCCATCTGCAAGTCAGGAAGAGTGCTCTCACCAGAACCCAATCAATCTAATCTCAGATTTTCAGCCTCCAGAACTATGAGAAATAAATGTATAATGTTTAAGCCACCCAGTCTATGGCATTTTGTTATGGCAACCCAAGCTGACTAAGACATCCTCCTAGGATTCTCCCTAAATTTAGCACCCCCAAGTGATTAGTGGTAAGTTACCAGTACCTGCTCCCAGTACCTTCAACTCTTCCATTCCTCAAAAAAAGCTCTAGAAAATTTTCAAATTGCATTAAAATAACTTCTCTTCACTCCTCTTGTTTGTTCTCATCAAAGCTATGTCCAGGTGAACAATTCTAGACATTTCATCCTTATGCCTTTTGTTTATGAGACTTCAAAGAAGCTTGCAGATTGGGCAAAGTTCTCATCTCCACCCCAAGTTTCCATTTCTCCTATGAAAAATTTCTGGAGTATAATAAAGCTGCAGTTGGAAGAAAAGTCAGTATTCTTGGGAAAGAATGCAAGTGCAAGGGAGCATTTTGAAAGGAAATAATATTCTCAGGCAATAATGAGAGGAAGTGGTTAATGGGAGGGGAAGATAGTATTGATAAAAAGCAGATGCCTCCTACCACAGGTTTGGAGTGGACAGAAAATGAGTAGGAATGGCAATGGCTAATGTAATATGCCTTTCTATCACTTCTAGAGACCCTGACAAAATTTGTAGTGAAACTATCCTTCCCAGAACTTGATTGATTTGGAAAGCATTCACTTGTAGTATTCAATGGTGTGAACTACAGATGAGTATCTACCTCACAAGGCTATTGGGTAAATTAAATGAAATAATATATGAAAAGTGTTTAGCATGGACCCTGGCTTATGGTAATCAATCCATAAATGGAAGCTGTTATAGTTGCTGTTGTTGCTGTTGGTGGTGGTTAAATTAGGGTTTCCTTACCATGGTAACTGTGTTCCTGTCAATGTCAGGTTTTCTCTAAGTTAGTTTTGTCATAACAGCAATTGTAGTGAGGGGAGACAAGAAGCTGATAGCAGTCCTGGAAATAACCTGAGAAACCATGAATCAAGAGATAGATGAAATGCACCATCCATCCCACTACATGAACTTAAGAGTCATCAATGACATCTCTCTCTCTCTCTCTCTTTCTTTCCCCCTCACTCTCAATCTACCACCAAGCTCTATTTATTTCTTCTCTCAAATATCTATTGACTGGCTGCCTAATTGTTCTCCCAACTTTTCTTATTGCTCCCTGATAATCTATTCTTCACAAAAAGGTCAGTGTAATCATCTTAACATGCAAATTATGACATCCTACTGACCAGAACAATTTGAAGTCACACATTTACCTCCATTCTTTTGGCAAATCTCACTAAAATGATGGTAATTTCAGGAGAGATGATGTTCACAATACAATTTTTGAAGCTAGAAAATAGAAGTACAAGGGTAACTGACTTAGCAGACCTGAGGAAATTGAATCCAAGACTGATATTGGGAAAAGTTGATAAGCAACATAATTCATAACAAAAAATTTCCAAAGGTTCAGAAATTGGTGGTACCAGTATTTCTGGAAGTGGGGGATGAAATTGAGGCTGAAAAGGATAATATTGCTTAAAATTTTATTTAGTGGTTAGATCCCAAGATCCTGTCTACAACTTCACACAATTGGCTGATTGTCTTTGCCCTTCTCCCCATCAAATATGTGAGGTTTATTCTCTGGAGAGAGTAAAAAGAAAGGTCTCTGGACTGGGGAAACATTGAGCACAGTTGAGGCAGAGGTACTCTATGAAAAACAAACAGGAAAATTAAGAAGTTTATATTGATTGTTGAGACTCTTAGCCCTTTACCCCACTTGGTGCTCAGAATTCTGGCAACCAGACTTACAACCTCCAGGCAGGGTATTGAAATATTCTTCTTTGGGAATATAAAAAAAACGATAAAAAGACCTAAAGATGCTTGTAGAAGTGGTTACCCAATGAAAAACCCAACCAGATCATCTTGTAGTAAATCCCATTGTAGTAGACTAAAGTGATCCTCCTGGTGTTCATGCCTTTGTGTAATTCTCTCCCCTGGAATGTTGTTGAGACCTGTGACTTGCTTCTAACCAACAGAATATGGAAAAAGTAATAGTATTTACTCCCACTATTAAGTTACATTATATAAGGTTCTGCCCTAGCAGACTGTAGTCAAGGTGTCTTCTTGTGGGCTTGATGAAATAAGAAGCCATGATGAAGAATCCCACATGGCAAGGAACTGCCAGTAGCTTTAAGGAACAGTGGGTGGCCTCTAGCTAACAGCTAGCAAAAAGCCAGGGCCTTCAGTCATATGGCCACAAAAAAATAAATTCTGCCAAAATCCTGAATGGGCTTGGAAGCAAATCATTCCCCAGTTAAATCTACAGATGGGAATGCATCCTAAACAACACCGTTATTCATCCTGTGAGCCCCTGAGCATCCTATGCTGGGCTTAACTCCTGATACATAAAAACTATGAAATAATCAATATGTGTTGTTTTAAATCATAAACTTTGTGGTAATTTGTTACACAACAAAATAAGACTTGCACTCATAGTCTACAAGTCTCACTAAGCACTCTGATTTTCTAATCAACTTTTTAGGAACCTACTTAGAAATATGAGCAGAGGGGCGCCTGGGTGGCTCAGTTAAGCATCCAACTCTAATTTCAGCTCAGGTCTCATGGGTTCATGAGATGGAGCCCCATGTTAGGCTCTGTGATGACAGTGTGGAGTCTGCTTGGGATTCTCTCTCCCTTTCTCTTTCTGTCTCTCTGTGCCTCTCCCCCACTCATGCACTTGTTTGCTCTCTCTCTCTCTCTTTCTCTCTCTCAAAATAAATAAACATGAAGAAAATAAAAATAAATAAATATGGGAAGATAACCAAGGATGATGAGTTATCTGAGGAATGCTTCCAATATCAAAGATAGAGATATAAACCAACAAATAAACCAAAAACTAAAAAGAAACAGAGAGATGAAAAATAACCACTATTAACATTAAAAAGATTAAAGAAGATATTGCATCCACCAAACAAGAACAAGATATTTTTTTTTAATTTTTTTTTCAACGTTTATTTATTTTTGGGACAGAGAGAGACAGAGCATGAACAGGGGAGGGGCAGAAAGAGAGGGAGACACAGAATGGGAAACAGGCTCCAGGCTCTGAGCCATCAGCCCAGAGCCTGACGCGGGGCTTGAACTCACGGACCGCGAGATCGCAACCTGGCTGAAGTCGGACGCTTAACCGACTGCGCCACCCAGGCGCCCCAAGATGATATTTTTAAAATAGGATGCTGAGAGAAGACAATTTTAGTCTTAAAAATTCCTTGAATTTCTTATAAAGAGTTGTGTAATAAAGAATTTGTCTAGTCTTCATCACAGGTTCCTGGAAAGGAGCTTCTAAACCCCAAGAATTTCTTGAGTGATAGGACTGTCTTTGAGGTTCATGTTAGGCCTCTGGGACCATGTTTGAATTTATGCTCACGAGGTGACTCATGGTGAGCACCTAGATACTTTCAGGATGGGGGCTGGCCATGCTGGAAAGACCAATCATGCAACTAGGGCTTTCAGCCAGATGGTATCAGCTCAATTTGATTTCTGAGGAGAAGAAGGGGGTTGGAGATTGAGTTCAATTACATGGTCAATTAATTAATCAATTATGTCTAATAATAAAGCCCCCCACACATAAAATATCTCTGGACACCAAGGTTCAGGTGAGCTTCCTGGTTGGTGAGTACATTGATGTGGCAGAAAAGTGCATCCTGACTCCATTTGTGGGGGGGGTGTGTGCAGGTAGGACATGAAGCTCAACTTTAGGTACCCTCCCAGAATTAACTCTACAGGTCTCCTGATTTGGCTAGTCTTGATTTGCATCCATTGTAATGGAAATATAATCATAGCACTTTCCTGAGTTCTATGATTTGTTCTAGAGAATAATCAAACCTGAGTCATGGGGACACCTGAATTTGTAGCCAGCAGGGAAGAAATGTGAATGTCCTGATGACCCCTGAATTTGTGACCAGCATCTAAAATGTGGGCAATCTTTTTGGGAACTACTCACTTAACCAGTGAAGTTTATGCTAACTCTGGGTAGTTAGTGTCAGAAATGCACTGCAGTATTGCAAAAGGGTTGGAGAATATAAAACTGAAGAAATATCCCAGAAATAGAGCAAACAGACAAACAGACAAAGAGAAGGGAAATAGAAGATAAAATATAAGCAAGTTACAGGATCAGTCCAGAAAGTCCAACGTAAGAATGAGTTCCAGAAAAACAAGTTAGAAGAACTGAAGAGAATAACATGAAAAAAAAAATAATGCAAGAAAACATCTCAGGATTAAAAGATAGTTCTAAGATTTAAAGGGCCCACAGAATTCCCAGTGCAATGGAAGAAAATAGACACATGTATGCCATGTGACGTTGCACACATAAAGGCAAAACAAAGAACCTAACAAATTATAGAGAAGAAAAATTAAAAAGATAACTTACACGAGATCAGGAAGCAAAATAACCAGTCTTCTCAAAAGGTAGGAGTCTTCAAAATTATTCAAAATTATTAGAGATATGGCAGGGTGGGAGCAGTGCCACAAATCTAAAGAACAATTAGGCCATACTGAAGCAATTCAGAAGGATGTCTCCCAGAAGATGAAATTGATAGAAGAGCCAATGCTTTCAGTACTGTCCATCTTCACACATTGGGAGAAGAGTTAGTTGGGGAATAGGTTATAGATAAGGTAATTTTAAATATATAGAAAAATAATAAATTGAATAAACAAGACAATTATCAGCTCCATAAAAACACAGATGTACAATAAAGAAAAGTCATCATAGTATGCTACATAGCTCATCTGTGAATAGGATTTCCATGTTCATAAAAATATAAACTCTGAATATTGATATAATCAAAATTGCAACGTAACTGTACTGACGGAGTGGTGGAATGGGAAGTGTTTGCATGGGGGCTAATGGTAATAATGAGCTAAACTTTTCTTTTCCATAGAATATTTAACCTGAAAATTATATATTAGCTTTATAACAATGTTATTTAGCTAAAGGAGTTCAGAGTAAGTTGCTTCTGGCAAATTGATAATGGGGGAGAGGGATGACAGCTGTTATAAATAACTGTTTCTTTAAATTGCATACAAAATAAAAAATAATTAGAAAATAAAAACTTCTTTTAAAAGAAAATTTAAATCAAATCATGTCACCAAATTGCTTAAAACTCCTAGTGGCTTACCACTGCACTTAGAATCAAATCCTAAGTCTTCCACGACTTATATAGCTCATCATGATTTAAATCCTGCCTATTTTGCTCCATCTCGTACCATTCCCCCCACCATCTCTAGGCTGCAGCCACTCTGGTCTACTTTTTCTTCCTCAAACATAATGAGCTTGTCCCAGTCTCACAGCCCTTGTGCTTGTTATTCTCTCTGTCTGGAATCACTCTCCCCAGGTCTTCTCATAGCTGAATCCTTCTTTTCATTCAGGACTCAGCTGAAAGTTTATTATTTGGAGATGTCTTCCACAATCAGACAAATCCAAATTGGGGGACAGTTCTGAAAGTAACTTACCTATACACTTCAAAAATGTCAATTTCAAGAAAAACAAAAGCTGGGGACTATTTTAATTTTATAAATGTTTATTTAACTTTAAGAGAGAGAGAGAGAGAGCATGAGCAGGGGAGGACCAGAGAAAGAGGGAGACACAGAATCTGAAGCAGGCTCCAGGCTCTGAGCTGTCAGTATAGAGCCTGATGCAAGGCTTGAACCCACTAACCACAAGATCATGACCTGAGCTGAAATCAGATGCTTACCTGACACTTAACTGACTGAGCCACCCAGGCACTCCAAAGCTGAAGTCAGATGCTTACCTGACACTTAACTGACTGAGCCACCCAGGGACTCCAAAGCTGGGAACGATTTTAGATGAAAGGAGACTAAAGAGATAAGAACAATTAAACACAATCTATGATTTAATCCTCTATATTTAAAAAAAGTTATACAGAGCATTATTGGGACAATTGGAGAAATTTTGATAATGTGTTATATATTAGAAAATATTAATGCATCATTGTTAAACTTCCTGAGTATGCTAATTATATTGTGTATATACAAGAATGGTTTTGTTCTTATGAGATGGATGCTGAAGTGCTTATGGGTGGAGTGTCATGATGTCTGCAACTAACTTTCAAATAGTTCAGCCAGAGAGATAGATAGAAAGACAGAGAGAGAGAGAGAGAGAGAGAGAGAGAGAGAGAGAGAGAGAAGAGTTATAGGTATCGTGCAAATGTAACAAAATGATAACAATTGGTTAATATTAATGAAGAACATATATGTTCACTGTATTATTCTTGCAAATTTATGAATGATCGAAAACTTTCCAAATCAAAAGTTGGTGGGAAAATAAATATTGAACTTTAGTAGGTTTATCAATAGCAATACTGATGAAGTAATTGCAAACTATTTTGGTTATTTTATAGGATTAAGCAGATGAGTAAATATATTGACCAAAGTAGTCCTCTAGACAGTTTCTATCATATCATCCTATTTTGTTTTCTTTATTGCATTTCTCATTGTCTAAAACATTATTTTGTTTATGGACTTATTTGTCTGTTTAATGTCTGTATTTCTCCCACCTCCTATCCAATAAATGCTATTTGAGTAGAGATGGCATGTATTTATTGGTAAATTTGCAGCATGCAAACAAGTGTCCAGCACATAGTAAATGTCTAATAATTACTTGAGGAATGAATTAATGAATGAATGAAGCAATCCCAAGAAACCTTGGGTATAAACCATGGTCAGGCAGCTGAAATTTTGCCCCTAAAGTCAAGTTAAGACTCTGAAGCCCAGTTGGGAAAGGGCCTTGTTATTGCAGAAACCTGTGAAGCTGATAGAGGAAAAGTAGAGGGAATTCAGCCTCATTCTGGCATATGGAGTGTGGTTAAAGGGAATAAGACCTATAGGAAATGGCAGTGACCCCAAAGGTTACAACTAGAGGATAGGGACTTAAAACTAAAAGGTGAATGATGATGGAGAGGTCCTGGAAAGGACTGTTTAATGCTTTAATCTTCGTCCAAGAAAACCGAGTCATATGACACCTTGCCCTTGCAAGTCACTTCAGTTGTGTAGAGACTCTTCCCTGAAATTCCCTGTTATCACAGAGCCAATGAATTGTGCATTTTGAGCTAAATCTTGGTAAGAGAGAAATAGGGGAAGAGGAAAAGAGGTATCTGAGAACACAGTAGGTGAGTCTTTGGAGGAAAGAAAAGCTGCCTTTATCCCCAACTCTTTTTATCACAACAGTTCTGCCTGTCAACCTCTTTTTTAAAAATTTCTTTTCCCTGCCTGTTTCTCCCTCCTCTACCATTCCCCTTCTCCTGACCCCACCATGGGTTGGCACCAGAGAGAAGTGTTGGTGGAGACTGGTGGGGTAGTAATTTGTGCAGGGACAAGTCTTATTAAAATAACCCTTTTGTCTTTCTGGATAAGGAAACACACACATTCCAATATTGAGAATGAATATTGCAGTTGTCTGCCTGCCTCCATTATTGACATCACACCATGAGGGTTCTAAGACAGAATTTTTTCCAGTCTTTCTAAACACCATCACCTCAGGAATCCTATCAGCTCTACACACTCTCTCACCCCCACCCTAGCACCCCCCACACACACACACACCTGTGACCTGTCACACCACATTCTATCACTTCTTTCTCTGTGGCCTTAAAGCAATCTGTTTTCTCTTATTAATCCAAGTTCAGTTTAGATCCTTGGAAGTTCAGAACTTGACTGCTTCTCATCAGCTTCCTCCCGTATCCAAGCCATAGTAAGTCAAAGATTCTGCAAAGATCCATTTTCTTATCCTCCTTCAAATTGTCCTAGATCTCTTAATCTGCTTTCAGGTCCACAACCATCCCACTGCTTCCTGCCTAAGAAGACCTTAATCATCAGTTATATGATGTTCATTCATCATCAGTTAGAATTTGAAATTAGGAATTCCATCAGCATGTTGAGTCCATGGAAGCCAAATAAGCCATTATGGTCTGAATCCAAATGTATAGGCAGGTGGTTAAGCAGGTCAGGCCAGCAGCCTTGGCAATGCAGACCCAAAACTAGAGTTTGCAGCAAAAATCCGGAAAGAATCATGATTTCACAAATGACCCTGGATTAACTGGATACCAGCTCAAGGGGGACAACATAGATTTGTAGGTTCTTCTAGAACCAAGTATACCATCAAAGATAATTTTTCTCACCAGTTGGTTCTACTATATCACCCCCATATTCAAGCAGTCTTCATTGGGTCCTAATTACCTTTAAAATCAAATCTTCAAAACTTTCAGTCTGGCATCCAAGGCATTTTACATCTCCCCTTCTTCCCACCACTCACTCTGCTCTCACCTTATCTCTCATCAATTCTTGGTATGATCTGTCTACCTCAATCAGCCTGGCATATTCTCACTATCAAGTTTCAATTCTTACTCCTCTCTTTGCTTGTAATGTCTTTCACTTTCTCTTCCCAGACCCACATTAATTGTATCCCACTAATTGTATGTATCCCATTAATTGTATGACCCACTTCAAGATATACTCCCTTCTAAGAAGCTTTCCCTAATTCACTCACAGTAATTAAAGCTAAAACAGACTTTAAAGCTAAAACAGACTTTAAAGCTCTCTGATCAAATTCACCTTTACCACTTCCCCCCAATTTTTTAGATGAGAAAACTTGAGGCCCAACAATATTAAGTGATTTGTATAAGGTCATGCTGTGAGTTTAGTGGTAGAAACTTAATCTGAAGTCAGATTTCCTGACTCTTTGTCCACTTTCCTTTCCACACTGCCATACTTTGTCCCCACTGCCCCATCTCACACACACAAGTACAAAGTGTGGTGTCATGATCACAAACTAAGATCTGTGTTTGGATGGCTTATTCACCTGTATTTGGTTTATCTCAACCACCAAGTTCTAATAATTCTTGAGGGAAGGGATTGTGTATAATATTTCTGCCCCCTCTTTTCTTTCCCCATGGCACGTAAAAGGGCTGTATATACCTCAGACTAGTGGTAAATGCATCTTAACTGTGGAGTGCTTCACTTCAAAAAAATATATAAAAACAGAACCAATAAAACGAGTACACTCAGGGTGGATTATTATATCACATCCATATTCAAAAAGGTTCCCCTAAACAGGGACCTCCTATAGTGAGCTTGGTTACATATCATTAACTACCATCCAGAGAGAGAGAGAATGAGAGCTGAGAAACCTGGAGGTAAAAATGTAAGAATACTGCTCCTCTCACAGGCTTGAGCAATAGACAGGCGTTAAGGCAGACTTCCCATTTTGCGATAGAGAGGATTTACACAGCCCCTGTCTTCCAACCCCCAACTCAGCACTAGCTCTGGTCTCCCTTGGCTGGGAATTGAGTGACACAAGTTCTAAAAGTCTGTTCCACCATTAACTATCTCTGTGACCTAAGACATAGCACTTAATCTCACTGGACTTGTGTTTTCTCATCTGTAAAAGGTTAGGGGGTGGGAGTGTCGGATGGAAGTCCAGACTTGCTTTGCCTCACACATTTGCTGTGAGGCTGAAGTGAGATAATATATGTGAAAGTGCTTTAAAAATCAAAAGGCATTATATGAATGCAAGGTATTAACTTTTTAATTCCCAATCATGTATCAATTAAATCCTAGGAGACTAGAGCAAACAAAGGTTTGCATGTTAATCCCATCTAAATTAATTGTCTGAATCCTCTACCTTCTCTGTAAATGCTGTTCTTCATCCCATCTCTTTATTTTATTTGGTAGAATATTATAAAGGTTGCTATTTTGGCTTTGCACATTGCCGAGGTGGCAGGAATGGAGGAGGTTGGCAGCTGCTAAGACTCAGGAGAGGCACCTATTTTTTTTTTTTTTTTACTAAATTGTTCTAAAGGGGGAGTGGTAGGGAAATTGAAGCTGTTGGTCAAGGAAAAAAGGGCTTCCACTCTAGCTCCGTAGTGTCATTCTCTCATTCAATAATGAAATGAAAATGAAAAAAAAAAGGAGAAATAAGAGCTTTAATTTTGCCACATTTCTCAGGTTTTCTTTCCTTTACCTCTCCAGAACTCCTAGTATGCCTGAAATCAAAGGATCTCTGTGCTGGCTTGGATGAGCTTTATTTTGGGTATAATCAGGATAAATGCTGGGCATGGGGATGAGGTAGCACATTAGATATTCAAAGATTTGAGGGGCGCCTGGGTGGCTCAGTCAGTTAAGCATCAGACTTTAGCTCAGGTCATGATCTCACAGTTCATGAGTTCGAGCCCAATGTGCTGACAGTTCAGAGCCTGGAACCTGCTTCAGATTCTGTGCCTCCCTCTCTCTTTGCCCCTTCCCTGCTTGCACTCTGTCTCTGTCTCTGTCTCTATCTCTCTCTCTCTCAAAAATAAACATTAAAAATTTGAAAAATAAGATTTGAGCTCACTGTACTGATCCATTCTTCATCCATCACAGTTGAGTAACTTATATAATATGTGCCAGAGTCCTATGTTAAGGACCATGTCTGCCCTGGGACATCCAGAACCACGTCCACTCAAGCCTCTATGGAAATGGTCATCATTCTTATTCTTATGCAGCTCTTGGCCTTTATATCAGTATTGTTCAATTAGAAAAGAGCCTCTTAAGAGATCATAAATCATTTGAAATATCAAATACTACTAAAAAGCCATGCAGGGAGAAAAAAACACACCCTAACCGGTAACCTGCAATGAATCATCCACTTAACAGACATTTCCTGGATCCTTACTATGGCCTCAGCCCCAGGTTAGGTTTTGAGGAAAATGCACAAGCATCTCAGTAAAGCTTTCTTTGTTAAGTGACTGGCAGACTATGGTGGAGAGGAAGGTATAGATAAGAAATAGCAAAGTTGTCTCCCCAAATCAAGCACCAGTAAACTCTATAACCTTCCGCTACAGTGGTCCTATATAAGCATTGTATTCAATTTTGGGCTGAGGAGAGACTAGAAAACAAAACAAAACCTCGCAATAACATAAAGCAATAAGGCAGTTTGTGATGTACTAAAAATGTCTTTAAATTAATCATACTATAATCCAGGCAGTATATAACCCACCCTAATGGAGCAAAAGCCATACACAAACAACTATTTCAGCATTTACCCTCAAACTGAACTTGTAGCAAGAGTTTACATCATAAATTTTGGATTCCTTGTGATTGAGTACAGAATTATAGACAAGAGTATCAATGAAGATATATAAAACAATAGCTCCAAGTTGTCCCCTGGTGGTGTCCTGCTTGATGACACCTGGTCTATGCCAAACCCCACCCTGTCACTCTAACCCAAGAGGCCATCCTGCTCAGTGACTTCTCTGCCTTCAGCCCTTCTAATTATGTGCCAGGGTTTGGTTAAAATAAGATTTAAATGTGAGATACTGGTCCCTTCCAAGGACAGAGATTTCACCAAAGTCTGAAAGCCTGAGAAGTGAGTTCCAAGCATACGTGCAATGGCTGGTCAGATCTGACATCTGTGTGCTTCAGTCTGAACTCTTAAGGGTTAAAAGCAGCTTGGCTGCTTAAGTGTGGAATAGAAGAGAGGAGAAAAAGCCCAAGGAGGGTGAAGAAGATGAACCCCTTGTGTGAATTCACTGGAAGGAGGCCTGCCATCAGTGAGGGTCTTGATAGACAGTGCTCACCTCCCCAGGGTTTCCCCAGCCCCAGAGGTTAGGGATGGTCCTGGCACTAGCTTACTAGCTGCCTAGGAATGTAACCCTTCTCCAGAAGGGTGGGCTTAGATTGTGATGCTGCAGTGAGAATCTGGGAAATGCAGATCTGATCAGAGATTCTGGTCTTTGGAGGGGGCTAGGTGAGACTGTCTTTTGTCGTATTATTTACTGCTGGTACGTGATGTAGGAAACAGAAAAATGCGGCAGGTTCTAGAAAATTCCAGGTGGGTCAGTGTCATTTGGCAAAAGAAGAGGGATTAGTGGAAGATATGGTCTAGGAGGAGATGATGAGAGGAGGGGCTGCAGAAAGAGAGCTGCCATCCACAACTGCAGTATTATGTGTGTCAGAGATAAATTAACTTGTCATATTTCAAATTAGGTTTATAGGTACTTTCCCCATCCCCCCCCCCCACAGCAGTGGCTTAACGGGTGGTGTTCTCAATTTTTAATTGCAGTTTTGCAGTATATTGGCGTCTGAAGTCTAGGTCTGACTGAGATGATGGTTTGTATGTGTGTGTACGTGACTAACAGTCTAGGGATGTTCTAAAGTCTCCCGATGTAGTGGGAAGGGTGCTCGGCAAGGACTGGCCTGACTCTTCTCAAGAGAATCTTACATCTCTAACGTCAGAGTGCTATCAGGAGGTGCAAAAGGTGTGGGTGGTGCAGTGAATTTCCCCTAGCCCAAGACACACACACACACACACACACACAGTAACAAGTTCAGTAAAAAGTCCTGCTAATGCCTGGGAAGTCCACCTAAAAGCAAAGGGCCGTCTCCCATGGCCAGGGCGAGCCAGGCGGATTCCCAAATCACCGCGGAGACCAGGACAACCTTGGCTCCGGAGCGCGCAGCCCAGGCGCCGCTTCCCTGGGAACTCTTGCCTTGCTCTAGGCTCTACATCTGCAGGCTGCTGAAAGCCGGGGCTCCAGCCGTCTCTCATCACACACCTTTCCCGAAGCACCCCAAGCCCTGTACCCAACAGCAACCCCCTGCGATCTGGCAAAAGCTCAAAAATGCAAAAAACTGAGGCGGAGTGCAAATTGTACTTCAAAGGACTGAACACACACACACACACACACACACACATACCCCAACCCCGTGCCGCTTAAATTTCTTCCCCCGGTTAGAAAGAAGGATTACTTGCCCACTGAGGCTTGGAGATGGGGGACAGGAGGTTGGTCCAAGGCTAGGCTCACCTGCTGCTGAGGTGAGGGAGCAGACACAGGATGCAAGCTGTTAAGAGCAGCAGCTCACAGCTGAGTGGCTGGGGGAGGGGGTTCCAAAGACCCTCAAGTTCGCCTCCGGCTTTTTTTTTTTTTTTTTTTTTTTGCATTCACGTCACCAAAGGGTTAAACTGCTGGGCTCCAACCCCCCCCCCCCCCCGGGCCGCTCCACTCCCTCCTCCCTTTTTTTGTCTCTCCCCCCCCCCACCCCTCCCCTCCAGCACGTCGCTAGGAGGTCATCAAGCGCTCTGTCCAGTCCCGGTTCGCAAGCCCCTCTGCTTCCCGCCCATCGGACCCGTGGCTGCTTACGAAGAGGTGTGCGCTCACCGAGGGGCGTGTTCCAGCACTGGGAGACGCCGAGCGCCCCTGGGTTAGACCTCAGAGCGGAGCCAGCCATGGAGCGGGGCGGGGGAAAGTTTGGCATCCTGCAAGGGGTCGTCAAACTGGAGTGGGCGGGGCGCCCGAGGGTACTTTAGCCCTCTGAGCTCCCGGGTGCTAGCTGCCCAGACCTGAGGAGGTGTGCGGCCATGGACAGCGGAGCTGCCGCGGCCCAGGGCACTGACCCGCCTCAGGATGGAGAGCAGCCCGCGGAGTCTCCAGAGCCGCCGCCGCCGTGGCCGCCGCCGCCGCAGCAGCCGCCGCCGCCGCGGGCTCCTCCGCTGCTCCACGCGCCTTCGCCGGAACCGGTACCGCAGTTCTGTCCAGAGCCTGTTCCGGAGCCCTGTCCGAGAGCGACCCCAGAACCAGCCCCAGAACTCGACACTGAAACGGTCCCAGAACCAGATACAGAACCGGCCCCCAAGCCAGCTCCAGAACCAGCCTCAGAACTCGATACGGAACCAATCTTAGAACCAGCCACGGAACCGGCCCCCGAGCGGGCTCCGGAACCAGCCCCAGAACCAGCCACAGAACCGGCCTCTGAGCCGGCCCCAGTACCAGCCACAGAACCGGCCCCTGAGCCGGCCCCAGAACCAGCCCCAGAACCAGCCACAGAGTCCTGCCCTGAGCCGGCTCCAGAGTCCCGTCCGGAGCCGAGGCCAGCACCACGTCTATTGCAGTGTCCGGTGGTAGCTCCAGAGAAGGGTCCAAAGACATCATCGCCCCGAA
The DNA here is from genome assembly GCF_018350175.1 of Felis catus. Classification (NCBI taxonomy): domain Eukaryota; kingdom Metazoa; phylum Chordata; class Mammalia; order Carnivora; family Felidae; genus Felis; species Felis catus. Next base: position 43,812,377 of record NC_058386.1, on the reverse strand, counting down.
CGCCAGTGCTGTTCTCCAGTATCAAGGTAAGAAAAAGACCCCCTGGGGCGGGGGGAAAAGAAGTAAAATGAGGCCGAAAGGCTACCGAGGTTGTGGGACTCTGTACCCGAAGCATCCCATTTGGCTGCTGCCACTGACTGGCAAAGATGCGCGGAAAGATGCAGAGGTGGGGGATCGAGGGGCAGTGGGAAATGGTTGGGAGGCGGGAAGCAACATGTGGAAGTGAGAGTGGGCTCGCTGGGGCTAAAAACAGGGGTGACTGCACGGATTGGGAGTCGGAGCAGTTTTCCCCATGGGGAGAAGTGGCAGTGCAGTGAGCGCCTATATCTTGAAATAGAGGAGGAAGACGTCCCCGGGGAGTGCAAGAGACCTAGAGAAGTATTTCGGGCTGGCCCTGGGTACACAGCGATGGGACTGAGTGGTGGGGATGGCGGAGTGGGGGGGGGGGACACACCTCTTAGCCGCGGTCACTACCGCAGAGGCCCAAGCTTCGGAGCCGCAGTCGTCAGCTTGGCCCCCTCCCTGACACTGGGGAGGGGGTCATTAGTGGGGGCGCAACTGGCGGCGCTCCAAGAAGGCTGCCCTGCGCCTCTGTTGGCTGCTGGGAGCTGGTACTCCGGGTGGGGATGAGGGGATGGGCGGCGCCCACGCGCACTGCAGGGGAAGGGCAGGGTTCACTGGGGAGGAGGGGGAGAGCATGCGTGTGTCGAAGCCACCATTCCATCTGTCTGCAGGATTTCCAGGCAGGTAGGTGATATGGTGATGGGCCACGTCACAAGCGGGCGACTGGCATCCCGCACTGGGGCCAGTTGAAATGGTACAGGAGTCTCCCGGCTTAGAGACACCAAAATAGGACTTGGTATTTGAGAGCGTGTGAATGGAAATCCTCATCTCTTTCAGTCTTCAGAGATGCCTTCCTAAACGTTGCACTTAGCCTGGAGAAGACGAGTGGAGGATCCTCGCGCACCCGCGGTGGTGGGGGGAGGAGGAAGGTTTTCTGTGTTCTCCTTGGACCCCCGAAACCCCGTTGGCTCTTTGGCAGGAATCTGTCTTTCTTGCTTTCTCTGTACTCCCCCTACTCTTCCTTTCCCCTAAACTTCGTTCCATGAGACTGTGAATATCATGATAACGTATAGATACACCTTGATTTAGCTTCCGCTGCAGGGAAAAAAAAAAAAAAACGCGAAACAAAATGCAGAAACATAAAACATACCACACCAACAATACCCGTCCATCCTGCTGCCTAGCAGGGCGTAGGGACACGACTCTGGAATCCTTCTGCTGTGGAGCGCACACTTGTAGAATGTAGCGGAAGGGGGCAGAACTTGGCATCGCGAAATGGAAATGGGACCGTTGGTTGCTTCCTGAATTATGAGTAGGAAGGCTTGAGTTTGCAAAATAACTGCAATGATAAATGATTGAATAAGAGGAAGCCTAAAGCGAAAAGTTTCACAGGGTGAAAAAAAAGTGCAGAGGCTTAAAAATAGATAAAATAGGACTGTAGGAGACTAAGACAAGTTGTTGTTGTTGTTGTTGTTGTTTTAAATCCAACAACCCGGCTCTCTCCAGGGGGGTGGCTCTCCTCCTCCCTGCAGCAATCTCAGGAAAGGAAATGGCAGTGTAGCAAGACACCGGAGATCACCCTAACCTGGGACTTGTTCTTGTCATTTTGGGAGAGTTTGCAATGAAGCCGATGGGAGGGAGACCAGCAGGGACCACCTAACCTATGGCCTTCTTAAGTGAGATTTGGGGAACCTGGCTCAACACCTGGGGACTTAATTACCGGGATGTCCAGCAAATATATGGCCTCTTTGGCCTCTGGTAGACTGACTAGAGGCCAGGAGCTCTAGGGATGAGCCCCGTGACAGGGGAAAACATGTCCCACGAGCTTAACAGGAAAAATGTCTGTTGCCAGACAGATAAGGAGGATCAAGGTAAGGGGAATCAGGTTAGCTTCCTCTACACAGTGCCCTCTCAGATGTGCTGGGTGACTGACCCATAGGCATTTGGCAGCCCTGGCAGGGGACCAGGACCTCCCCCCCCCACCAAGGTTTGACTTTGTCCCCTGTAGAGTCATTTGTCCAGTCATTTATCTTTTAGGATTGGGTTAAGAACCCTATCCGCTAAGAGGGCCATGTAGATGAACCTATTAGTGGCTCTAGATGATTTTGAAGGATGCAAAGGATCTGGGTATATGTTCAGATCCCTGGAAGCCAAAGCCTCTTCAACCCCCTAGGTGTTGCTATGCAATTGCTCTCTGGCTGGGAACATCTGATCTTCAGTGATAGGACCGTTCTCTGCTGCATCCTCCTCAGGCAAATAGCACCCACAACCAGCTGACTTGCATCTTAACATTCAAGGCAAACAGGTTGCCATCTTACCTGAGGAGGTGTTGTTCTCAGACACTGCCTCCTTGAGGCAAACTTGGGGAAACACACACACACACACACACACACACACACACACACACACTCAGAGATCATAACAAAATACAGCTCTTATCATACAATGAGATCCTACCTGGCAAGGCACAGTCAGTACCAGTAGCATGGAACTAACCTGATAAGTCAAAGGATGAAATGAGGAAAACAAAGTGTTTGAATGTGACTGCAGGTTTCTCCCAGATAATTTTGCTGACTGGTATTGCAGAAGGAAAGAAAGAAGAAAGAAGAAAGAAAGAAAGAAAGAAAGAAAGAAGAAAAGAAAAAAAGAAGGAAGGAAGGAAGGAAGGAAGGAAGGAAGGAAGGAAGGAAGGAAGGAAAGGAAGGAAGGAAGGAAGAAAAGTCAATATCTTCCAGTTTGGAGTCTGCTCTTTTCAGGTTTCAGAACCTGTTGGTTGCAAATCCATGCCAATCATGAGGGTAGAGACTGAGAAAAGGGGGCTCATGTGTCTTTCCAAATAGATACCAAGATAACATAATCTTATGAACCAAACCTGTGTATTTCCTTCCTTTCTAAAATGTTTTGATTTCTAGGAAATGAGCTGTAGTCTCCCACCTGGTGGCAGTAAGTGTAAGTAAGGATGTGTGAATTGGTTCTTTAACAATGTCATGACTCCTTGGGGGGGAGTGGGGCTTAAATGAAGGGTACTGTATTTGTTTCTCTCCCCTCAGTTGTGGTTGAAGAAAGATAGCTTATGTTTTTATTAATTGGGTGTAACTAGCTATGAAATTATAACCACATCATACAGGTGGTCAATGAAAATCTGAAAAGAAATACAGTTTTGTGGCCTTTATTTTTTTGGGGGGAGGGGTATGTGCTAATAGATCAATTACCAGTTACCATTACACCCCAAACCATAACAGAGCAGTTTCCTGGTATTTCTTTGCACACACTTTCTTCCAAAGTAGCAAGCATTTGTTTATAGGATATCTGGTAATTCTTACCTAAATACTTTATCATTTTACTTATTTCTGAGCTTCTCAAAGGTAGATACTCTTTCCCTCTCAGTGCCTAGTACAATTCAGCCCTCCCTATTTTTTCTCAGTAAACATTTACTGAAGCTTGAAACCTATCAATTCCATTTCCAGCGAGATGTAGAGACTGTTGCTGTGAATGAATAAAAATGCATTCTCATTGATTTCAGAGTAAGAAGTAAATGATTATTTAAATAGCCTGGAATATAAAATAAATAAATAAATTGCCTGGAATATATAGCCTTTAAAGAAATGCAGTCAGTCTTTCCCTTTTCAGAATGGATGTTAGAGCCATAATTAACAAGCAAATTACCAACAATTAAAAAAAATGTTTGGAAAGTGTCCTTATCCCTTGCAGTCCCAGCAGCAGCAGACTAATGATGATGTTGTGGGTTTCAGGGGTAATATATTTTTTCCTAAGTGAATAGAATATCTGCAATGACTATAAACAGCTTTGGGATTGTAGGATCGAATGTTTAACCTGTTGAAGGTCAAGATGAAATTATTTTCTTTCCTTTTAGGCTCTTTCCCCCTCTTTGCCAGGTTTTGATGAAACTATCTGATTTATTTGGTATATTCTGAGAGCTCCTGAGCATTTGCGGCAGTATGTTCTAGAAAAGATAATGAGATATTTGGTCAGTGGTCTTTCCTGAGAATACAATTCTTATGTGTTTATTAAAATCTCTGACTGGGGCTTCTGCACATCTGCAGCCCAAAAGGAAAGGCTGATCCATTTCCCAAAGTGCTCCCAAGGAAAAGAGGAAAATCCATAGAAGCCAGGAAGCCATTCAGGGATATTATAATAAGGATTAGATAATCCTGCTAGTATGGCCCTTTACAGTTTGCAGAATGCTTTCCTCTGCATTATTAACTCTTATTTCCCTGAAGAAGGCAGCAGGGTGGGAGAAGGGAAAAATAAAACTTGACATCTAATATAATTATTAATTTATCTAATGTGGATTTTTGAAAGTATCCAAAATAGGGCTTTCTGTGACACATAAGAGCCTCATTTGTCTAAGAAGAATCTTTAAGCTGACATTCCATCAGCCTGGAATTTGTTCAAAGCAGCAATTGCTGTTCCCAGTCTGATGCTCCCAGCGGGGGCCACCCTAGAACAGGAGCCTGAGAAGGAAGGATAAGAGGCACAAAACCCTGAACCTATTATTCCAAAGAAGACCTTTATCTGGAAAGAAAATAAATAGAAATTCTGCTAGGGATAGGGTGCCCAACCTTTCCAAAGACTGCTGACTGTAATTCCCTCTATGGAAAAAAAATTATTTCAAGGATTAAAAAAAGAAAGCATCCATTCCTAAAGGGAGATGCCCCACCCTCACCAAAGCAAATAAACCTTATTCTCAAAATAGAAAAACAAATGTACGAATTAAAAAAGAAGAAGAAAGGAACAGTGACCCCAGATAATGAAACTTATCCCTCCCCTAAAAATTATTTTAAGAAAAAAAAAGAAATTCTAAAGGGAGGTGTTCCTCACTCTCATCAAAACCCATGAAACTTATGTCCCCAAGAGGAAAATTAAAGAGAAAAAGAGAGAAATCACCTCAAGGTAAACAGTATTTCTAACCTTTAAAAAAATTATGAAATTTATAAACTTTATTTCCACCTCACGTCTCTTGCTGAACCCCTTGCAAAAGTTATGGGGGCAAAAATAAATCTCCCAAAGGGGAGGTATACCAGTCTCACCAAATCTCCCTAATGTTATTTCTTCCAATTACATGAAATGTCCAGAATAGGCAAATTCTTAGAGACTGAAAGTAGATTAGTGGTAGCCTGCGGGTTGGGGTAAGAGGAAGAGGGGAAGTGTGGGTAATGGCTAAAGGGTACAGGGTTTCTTTGGAAGGATGATAAAAATCTTCTGAAATTAGATAGCAGTGATGATTGCATGACTCTGTGAATATGCTAAAAAACACTCACTTTGTACACTTGAAAATGGTGAATTGTGTGATATGTGAATTATATATCAATTTTAAAAAATAAGTAAAAGGAAGGTCACTCCTCCAGCTGCAACATACTGGACCTACTATCTTCCCACAAATAAACAAAGGAATAAATGAATACATAAGCAAAAAAAGACATTTATCAAAAAGAACTAAAAGGAAGATCCTCTTAAAGGCAGGGCTTCCAACCTCAACAAGGAAAAGAACCTTTATTCACCCCCCAATTTTTTCTCTTTGGGAAAAACAAACAAAAAGGAAGTCTTTTTAAGTGCTGATACTTTCAAAATCATCAAAGTCATAGATGAAACTTAACCAATCCTTCCATCCCAGAAACACACAAACATTTTAACAAACAAAAGAAATATTAAAGGACAGAGTCCCTGATCATACCAAACATCCTGAATTTTTAATTTCCAGAAAAGGAAAAAAAAAGAAAAGAAATAAATCCTTCCCCTGCCAAGGGGAGAAGCCCCATCATCACCAAAGCACATGAACCTATCCTCCAAATACAATTTTAAGATTTAAAAGAAAAATCAATAATGGAAAGGCATGTATGTTGGGGGGGGGGATAATATTAATGAAATGAAAACGAAATCCTCTTAAAGAGAAGTGCTCCATCTACACAAAGACACATGAACTTTTCTGTCAAGATACAGCAAAAAAAAAAAAATGCAAATTTTTTAAAAAGAAAAATTAAAAGGAAATCCTTTTATGGATGATCTGAATTTATTCAAACTCCAAAACTTGATTGTTAATATAGGAAATTTAAAAATTGGAAGTATAAATATTTTCAAAAAGAAACCTCTGTTTTAGAGAATAAAAATGCCTCAAAACCCACCAAAGTCCCTGAACATTTTTCTCCAAAAAAATTAAATAAGTAAAAAATTAAAAAAAAAAAAGAGAGCAAAGGAGAGACCAAAGGGGAGGTGGAAGGAGAGGGAGTGAGGGGGAGGAAAGGAAGGGGTAGAGAGTGAGGGAATGAGATGCAGAAGAAAATAAATTAAGGGATAATTTTTAAAAGAAAGAAATTTTCCTCAGGAAAGGTGCACCAGTTCTTTATTGTCCATGAGGTGTATTATTCCTGATGATCAACCCACTCTACCTCCCACAAAAAGGAGAAAAAAAGAAAACCTCACAAAATCTCTTTCTAAAGCTTATTCAAGGGGAGATGCCCCCAACCCCACCCAAACCCAGGGACCTTATTTATATTCCAGCCTTCAAGTATTTTTTAATGAAATAAAAGAAAAAGGAAGTCTTTTACAGAAAGATGCTCCCAATCTTATTTCTTCCAAATAAATTGCTCATTTTACAGAAAATGAAAGAAAGGAAACCCCCTTTAGGAGGGCTCCCAACCTCACTAAAACCAGTGGCCCTTATAGTTTCTCCCTACAAAACTTAGATTTATAAAAATGGAAATCCTCCAAACCTAAAGAGGTGTGCTCCCACAACCCAACCAAAAGCAAGGGACTTTTTTACCCAGAGATTTTTTAAAAGGAAAATCTGCCCATCATAAAAGAAGCCTTCAACTTCACTAAAATCAATAGACCTTATTCCTCTCTACATCCACAAGGAAAACAAAACCAGAAAAGAACTGTAAGAGGAAAAGAAATTCTCCTAACCTTAGGCAAGTTGGCCATAATCTCACCAACATCGTTAAACTTTATTCCCCTAAAGAGATTTTTTAAAGAAAGAGGGGAAAAAAGAGGGGAGAGAAAAGCCTGTCTTTTAGGAAAAAGTGCTCTCCACACCTACCCCACTCTAAAGACTAGGAAAGTTATACAAAGAAAGGGTAATATCATTCTAGAACCATGCCAATGAACCTTAAATTGAGAACCTGAAGACGAAGGGTAGTAAATGTTTAATCCCCAGTTTCCCTCTGCTCCAACTCCAGCCCATTTCTGGTTACCTTCCCCATCAGCCAGTCAGGCTGTGCACTCCAGAAAGGCAAACTCTGCCCATGGAAAATAGAATTAGGAGGGAGGCAAACCATAATAGACTCTTATAGAGAAAAAACTGAGGAAGGAGTGGGGGAGAGAGGAAATTGGGTGATGGGCATTGAGGAGGGCACTTGTTGGGATGAGCACTGAGTGTTGTATGTAAGCAATGAATCATGGGGATCCACTCCCAAAGTCAAGAACACACTGTATACACTGTATGTTAGCTAACTTGACAATAATTTAAATATATATATATATATATATATATATATACACACACACACACATCAGGTTCTGTGCTGACAGGGTGGAGTTTGCTTAAGATTCTCTCTCTCTCTCTCTCTCTCTCTCTCTCTCTCTTTCTCTCTCTCCCTTGCCCTCTCCCTTTCTCCCTCTCTCTGCTTCTCCCCTGCTTGTGTTCTCTTTCTCTCTCAAAAATAAATAAATGAACTTAAAAATTTAAAAAAAACTTCCAAAATGTAAATAAAAATTACGCAGCACCCCACCACTCAAGATGAAGTATCAAGAGATAATTAATATTTTGTTGTTTTCCATTGATTTTCTCTGAATATATGCTTATATATCTTATAGTCTACAGTAGTAAGACTTTAGGGAAATGTACAATTGTGTCTCAGGCTCTCCTCCTCCCCCTACCTGTTACCTCCCTGACTTAATTATTAGATCATGTGCTGTGTTGTTCTACATTGTATTTAGGAAACAATTGTTAATTTTAGCTTAAAGTTTATCTAGTCAAACACCTGTATGATCTGATTGATAAACATAAGCTGAAAACATAACTGTTCAGAGACGTGATTGCAATGTAAAGCAATGAAAGTACACACTTTATGTAGACAAACCTTGTGTCTACACTAGCGAATGTTGCATATACAATTGGCAGTGTGATCTCACATTTACTTACTGCACTTTCTATGACATCCAGATTTCATTTGTCCTGATAGCTTTTGTGATTTGGACTTGAAGAAGGAGACCCTAAGCAAAATCCACCCTCTTCCCACTGTTAAATTCCCAAAAAGAAAATCTAAATTTAAATTTCTAAGACTCAGTTGGGTCACTTTTCACCATATGCAAAAATGTACTAATGGCTTTGTCTCTTTAACACACAGTTACCAACCATGCTCTTTCAGGTTGCTCTTACCCAGAAGGGAAATACTTTCCTGTGAGGACATTACCAACAATTAGGAGATAGAATATTCATTCAGCTTTCATTAGCCAACTGTGGTAGAAAATTGAGCGAGTTAATAAACCATATACAATCCAACCAAGGTTGAATCAGTAATTTAACAGGCAAGTATAATGTGGTATTGAGTAAGATCAGAGTCTTCAGCCTCTTCTGTAGCACTTAGAGATTTTCATCTTCCAAAGCATTTCAGGCATTTGTTGGTTAAGCCTTTTGCCTTAAAGAGCCTTATAAAAGAGATTTCTGACCCTGAGGACAGTGATTCCCACCCTCTTGTTTTCCTCCTAGCACAGGGCATGGCACATGTTACCAGGGGATTCTGAAAGATAAGCGTGATGCTCCAACCCAGAGTTTTGCTGAATTCTTCTGAAGCAAGAGGCAGTGGGCATGAGGAATGAGCCTGCCCCTGCCTCCAGGAGTAGGAGGGCGATGGAAGCACTGCTTGCAGGCTCAACTAAGAAATTCCAGAATCCTGGATGTTCATTCATTTGCCCTCTCCTGCAGCTAATGTCTCTACCTGGGATTTTGCAGTTTGAGACAGGAAATGAAAGGTGCCCACTGAGTACAAAATTGTTAATCTCCTTGGCTATGAATAGAGACACTTGAAACCAAGAGAGTTTTTATTAACTTGGGCTCTGTCAATTGAGTCCCCCACTCTCCTGAATCCAGCTCCAGCATCACAGCACCATCCTCTGAACCCCACCTTTAACAGTAGTCCCTGCTTACTTTAATTGTTAGTTTTCCTTCAATAAGTGTCATTTGCATTTATTATGTACCTTGAACATACTATTTCATGGCTTATTACATCACCATGTGTGTCCCTTCCCGTATAAAAGAAAAATGTGATGTAGCTTTATTAAAACAGCTAAGCATAAACAGCAAAGAGGAAAGTAAATCAAGCTACAAAACAAGATTATTGATTTCAGAAAATTAACAAGTTTGTGCCTTCTCACTAACCTCAATCAATGCTTACTGTGACTGTTTCCGTCCTGCCAGGCTTCAGTGGAACATAACTTTTCTCTTACTCAGAATTTGGATATTGCTGTCCCTTTCTCACTCCTTCACCTTACTCTGCTTGACTGTCAAGACAATTAAAATGATAATTTTGGCATTGCCATGGTCTCTTTTGCTTTAATTTACTCAACTTGCTGACTAGACCACCAGGGAATTTTTAAAAAAAATTTTTTTTTGGTTTCACGCGGAATCAAAGCACCCATTTAATGACTCACTTGATGGTTTTGTTAGTATATTGCTTTTCACTGGTGAGTTGTCTTTCTACAAATTCCTGGAAAAACCTTTTGTTGCCTCTCCATCGTCCCTCATCAGCACTAAATTTTTTGAGTTCCTCCATCTCATATTCTAATGGTGAAAAAAAAAAAAACATAGACACTCCCAGGCAGCTTGAAAGTTTGCTTGCTTTTGTTTGTTTGTTTTTTGTTTGTTTTGTATCCAGTACAGTAAGGCATCATTTTGAACTACACATAGACATATCTGTCAGTTAGCTCACTAAATGTTCAATAATCACGTAATTGGTATATAAAATGCTTTACAAGAGGCATCTGGGTGTGGCTCAGTCTGTTGAGCATCCTACTCTTGATTTCCGCTGAGGTTGTATATGGGTCTCTATGCTGACAGGGTGGAGCCTGCTTGTGATTCTCTCTCTCCTATCTCTTTCAAAATAAGTAATTTTTTAACAATTTAAAAAAATGTTTTACAATATGATATATATTTGGAGGATTGTTACATGGGTATTTTAGAGTACTTTACTGACATTTGGGGAAATTAGTTGAGGGTTCCAAGATGAAATGGGAATGCATTATTATTTTTTCAATGTAGAATAATGAAATAAATTTTTCCTATCCAAAATTCACTATTCAATAAGTTTTCAGGGGTGGATTAGATTCATATATGAGGGGGACTACATGATAGAAAATTCATTTTTATTGAAGAAATTTAGGGGAAAAATAAAGAAGCTGTTTGAGGTAAGTGGGAACAATATATCCTCCTCAAGCCTAGAGAAAATCAGAATTAAATTAAGCAGTGACAGTATCAAGTAGAAGTGAGGTTATCCCTAAATTGGGCACGTGAGGCCAAGGTCTACAGACAGAAGAATGAGACCCTGTACAGTATCTGGAGTTGGAAAAAATGGCCATTCTAATAGAATCATAAAGACTGAAATAATATGGAAAATAAAGTGGATGGCAAAGTCCTATTAAAACTTTGAAGGAAACTGACAAAATTGTGTATATTATCCTAATGATGAGATACAACCATTGGAGGGCTGTTGACTAGCAAAATAACATGGCTGAAGCAGAGGATTGGCTGATGGGTATATACTTAAAAACTAACTTCCAATTTCTTTGTATGCCAAATTCCAAATTAAACTACTAAAGCTAAAAGTGAAAGAAAAGAATTACATTATCTAGTACCCTTTTTCTATTGTTTTGGGCTTTCTTTGACCCACACTATACTTTTGTAAGCATCTGGTCCGCTTTCTCTATGATATTTTTTTTCTATTTTATATCACAGAGTTTTGTACAGCAAAAGTAAGAAGCCAGTGTGGAAATCCAGTGAAATCTTTTATCTTCAGTGTTGTAGACCCATGGAAAGTTCTAAGAAGGGCCGTTGGGGATCAGCTGTCCTAGTATGTTTATTTATTTATTTTTTGGCCTAGTATGTTTAAAACCTCTTTAGCAATAGAATCTTTTTAATGTTTTTCTCAATAAAATTTTAAATGAAAGCCTAATATTTAATATAAATACAAGAAGTATTTCATTAGTCCTTTCCTTTTATGCTAAAATGGGTTTGTAACTGATGTACCTTTCTAATTATTTATTTTAAGCTAAGAGGAGGGGTGCCTGGGTGGCTCAGTTGGTTAGGCATCCGACTTCAGCCCTGGTCATGATCCCACCCTTCATGGGTTCAAGCCCCGTGTAGGGCTCTGTACTGAGAGCCTGAAGCCTGCTTCCAATTTTGTGTCTCCCTCTCCCTCTGCCCCTCCCCTGCTTGCACTCTCTCTGTCTCCCAAAAATAAATAAATATTTTTAAAAATTTAAGCTAAGAGGAAAGCGATTTTGCATTCCCAGTTTATTATGGCTTCTTAGCAAAGCGCTGGTGATATAGGAACACACTGAATATGAAAAAGAAGCAAGTCACAGTTTAAAATTTGGCCTAAAATATTCCAGAAATTAATAATATTCTCCTGGAAACATGGCCATTCTGGAAAGTTCCTCCCTCCCCTGACCCCAGGTAAGTGTTACAATAGGCCTCATTAAATGGGTTGTCATAATATGCATTGTCTTTGTTTATAGGAACATTTTTATTATGGGGGATTGTGTTCTTGGCCAAGGACACTACACCAAGTAAATTGTAGATATAATTAAAAATATGTAGTAAAAGCTAATATATAACTATAAGCTTCTATAATAATTTAAAACAGCAAAATTATTCCATGTCCTATAAAATAGGCATAAATGTACCATATAGGTTGATTTTGTAAGGGGTCCTAATGTACTATAAAGTGTACATGCAGCACATAAAAGATCCAAGTCTACATAAATTTAACCTATTGTTATTATTTATTTAAAATTTACACTCTGCCTGCATCCAGAAAGGGTATGAAGTAGCCTATAAAATTAAACACATATAAAACAGGACAATTAAGCACAAATAAAAACAGGACAAAACCAATTCAAAGCAGTGGTGAATGAGACTTTAAACTAATGTATGATAGTTATAATAAACCCTAATTATACATTTAATTAGCAGTACTTTTGTTAGCTGCCTTTGTTGGTTGAAGAATTTCGGGGAATGATTTGAGTTACTCAGACCTCTTAAAGTTGGTATCCAAGGAAGTTTGAGCTGATGCCTCATTTTTATGTGATACATCTTCCTGTAGCAAGCTGCAGCAACCACATAATGAAGAACTAAAAGTTGCCAGGATTGTGTTACAGGTGCTAATTAACTGTCCTAGAAAGCTGCGGTTTGGGTTATTTTGGTGTGCTTGCATTTTTCTAATATCATAGGCAGGTATCTGTGAGGCATGTAAGTATGGAACTTCCTCAAATAAAATAGTATTTCAAATAAAATTTCTCAAATAAATCCAAATGGTACTGTGTAGCCAGGGGTTCACTAGTTTGGACTCTTTCTTAGATTGGGAGTTACTTCGCATTGGTTCTAGTCATAATTCCAGTCTGCATAGCTGTGCAATATGGGGCAAATTGCTTAATCTTTCCATGGCTTAGCTTTTGTGTCTTTTAAATGAAGCCAATAATGTGCTGCTGACTCAGCTCAGCCATCTCCTCTAGCAAGTCTTCACTGGTATCCCGTCTAGGTTAGGTGCCCTTCCTCTGTGCTCCCATAGCACCCTACACAAACATCTGCTTCTCAATTGCCATATAATATTGAGATTAACAGCTTGTGTATCTGATTAGGGCTATAAGGATAAGGCCCTCAGGGCCCAACATATAGCCTGCCACTCAATAAATTGTGGTGGAACTGCTTTATAAAAATATCATAGAGGTTCATGGAGAAATTAGATCTAAAACACATATTTTAAGTTTATTATTTTTTTGAGAGAGAGAGAGAGCATGCAAGTAGGGGAGGAGGGGAGAGAGAGAGAAAGAGAGAGAGAGAGAATCCAAAACAGGCCCCATACTGTCAGCATGGAGCCTGACATGGGGCTCAAACTCATGAACCACAGGATCATGACCTGAGCCGAAATAAAATCAAGTCAGATGCTTAAACAACTGAGCCACCCAGGCATCCCTAAAACGTTTATTAAAAATAAAAAATGTGCAAATGCTACCTTATTTTAGTATCATTTGTATATGTGCCATGATATTTGCTGCCATCACTTTCTGTATTCAGGTATGCAGAGGAGTTTTGATATAGTCGCCCCTCAATAAAATGGACTTAGCTATTCAAGTGCATTACCAGTAGGTGATAGTAGGCAGGGCTGCCTCATATCCTCCCAGAGGGTTGTAATTTTTTCTAACTCATACAGAGGTACCCTACTCATTAGGAGCAGCCCTATATTGATCATGTGGTCTTGAATTATTAGTCTTTGGTCATAAACATAGTTAATTCTGGTGAAAATGAGAATGAGTTATTTAGCCAGTCATTTTAAAAATGCAAATTCCTTAAAACACTCAAGTAGAGCAACACTAAAAAGTATCATTCTTAAGTGTAGTATATGGAGAGAAGGGTTAAACATAGCTAGATACCATTTGGTACCCTTTTCACTATCTTAACTATTAATCAGAATTTAATCTATGTATGGTATTCTTTTCACATTAATTGAAAAGTTCCTGATTCATTACCTTGGTGTCAAATTTCTCCTGTAGCTGGAACTAGAAATTGGAGCTAGGTGTCAATGTTCCAAGGCTCTCCCTTTCTTGTGAGGACTAAGAAGAAACAACTAAGCTTTGATGTTCCCTTGGCAGTCCAAATTTTCTTCCAAAATAGCTTACAGGAAAAGCCTTAACTTGTTTTACCAATACCTGTAATCAGATCAGCACCCTGATCTTGAAAATGATTTGATCAGGAAAGAGACTATGGAGTCTCTACTTAGACACAGGAAACTCTAACAGCTATCTTTTTTCCAAACAAAAGGAACAACTTTTCCCTTAAATAAGATAGACAACTTCTATCTTTTTTAAGAATAGCAACTGGGAAAGATCAGCACATAAAGTTGTACAGTCTGTACAGTATATGAGGCTGCCATCTCTAAGGGGACACGTTTCACAAAGTAAGCCATAAAGATATATATATTTATTGTAACAATTTTCCTGAAGATGGCAGTCAAGTACCTTGTGCTAACAAAATTGGTATATTATGACAATTTTCTGACAAATGGAAGTAAAATACCTTTAGCAAATGGTACCTTTTCCTGATGTGCCCAATAGTGTGTTATGGGCTGATCCTGCTACTAATTCCTTACATTTAAATACAATGTCCCTCTTAGCAACTCCCTAGATGCCTGTACCGTATATGCTCAGAACCAATTTCAAAAAGTACCTATTTTATTCCACATCACATTTAACCTGAACATCATTTTAAAACAGAAATCTGCAACAAGGGTTTGAAAAAGGAATTTACAGGGGTACAGGAATAGGCAGGCATACATCCATAGATGCACACTGGTACATTCACTCCCAGGAACATACCCAAGTATATATATTCCAGTAGCTGAACAGCCTGGTAGGTAGGTGTACACACACACACACACACACACACGCACGCACGCACGCACACAAATACAGATTTAGCTGGACATTAAAGCATAAAAAGGAGGAGACTCTGGCTGCTTGCCCAGTTTTCCTATTTAACTTATTTTTAGCCTGTCTCACTCCTACAGGTCATGAGTTCCCTAAAGTTTACATGCTCTTATGAGAGTTCAAGTCATCAAACCTTTCTAAGGAGTTGTTAGTGACAAAGAACTGTGCTAAATAGATACGGCAAGCCACTCAGTCTTGGAAGGTTGTTTGAAGGTGAGATCTCAACTGTGTCTGAAGATTAAGTAGGACTTTGATAGGCAAAAATGAAAAAAAGAGACAAAAGGCAGAGGGAATATCCTAAGCATAGGCATGGAAGAGGTAGAAAGGGCAATGCTCTAAGAATCCCACAAAGACTAGATATGGTAGAAACTTTTATTGAATCAGGAAGAAAGGCTGAAGGAACTAGGTGGGAACTAAAATGCAGAGGGCCTTGAATGCCAGGTGAAGGAATATGTGTTCTATTCCATAAACAGTGGAGAATCGTGGAAGGTTTTTGATTGGGAGTACCATGACTAGGTTTAGATTTAAGAAAACTACCAATATATAGAATGGATTAGATAGGAAGACTCTAGAGAATGGGACATCAGTCTAGGCAAGAGATGTTGAGGACCTAAGGCAATCAGTATGGGAAGAAATAGAAGAGATGCTGATAAGATTTGGTTTGAAATCGGTTGGATGTGGATGATGGGGGAGAGATGAGTAGAAGATGATTCTAAACTTTCGAGTCTGGAGTTGTTAGAATTATAGAGAAGACAGGGACAAGAGCAGGCTTAGATAGTAACTAAAGGAATATTATGAGTTCAGTTTTGGATAATTTGAGTTAGAGGTATTGTTAAGCCCTGTGCTCAAGACAGTGATTATAGAAAGGCAAGAACTTAAGAGTTAGAGGGCTGTTCCCCTGATTCTGGATTGAAAACAATGAAATGAAATAAATAGAATCAGATAATGGAAGAGAGACAAATGGAGACAAATACTGTTAGGGAAAATAGGCAGAGAAAAGATATTAATTTAGAAGCTGAAGTATTATAAAAGAAGGGAGAAAGAAGAGAATGTGTATTTTTTTTAAAGTATTGTTTTTTTAAAGCAAGGATTACTTTATTTTTTAAGTTTGTTTGTTTGTTTATTTATTTATTTTTAAGTAATTTCTCTGCCCAATGTGGCACTTGAACTCATGACCCAAAGATCAAGAGTGGTATCCTCTTCTGAGCCAGCCAGATGCCCCAAATGTGTACTTTTTTTAAAGGAACACTTTTTTTTTTCAACATTTGTTTATTTTTGGGACAGAGAGAGACAGAGTGTGAACAGGGGAGGGGCAGAGAGAGAGGGAGACACAGAATCGGAAACAGGCTCCAGGCTCTGAGCCATCAGCCCAGAGCCCGACGCGGGGCTCGAACTCACGGACCGCGAGATCGTGACCTGGCTGAAGTCGGACGCTTAACCGACTGCGCCACCCAGGCGCCCCGGAACACTTTTTTTTTTTAAGTGTTGATCCTGAGTATTTTTTTTTCAATAGCTTCTCTATCCTCTCCTTTGGCTATTTTCTCCTTGTTGATGAAAATCCTCTGAATGGCCTTGAAAGGAGATGGAATATTGTTAATGTGTTGTCCTCAGACTGAATGCAAGTAGCTCTTCTCTCATTATCCAAGTCTTTATTTGTAAGCCTAGGAATATACTGTGTTTGGGGAAACCATTAAGAAAGGTTAGTAGTTACCTTGTTATTAAGAGAGAAGCATGAGAACATTTCTCTTATGTTAATATAATAAGAAGAATATATTGTCCTCTACATCAACGATTCTATTTTAAAGCTCTTTTGCACATAGTACTCACTTAATAGCTTGAAATAACAAGAGCCACACAGCAGTCTTATATGTATAATGATATTAGAAGATCTCCAAACACAGTAAACTAAGATATCTTAAGGTACTATAAGATTTGCTCTGAATATGTTGAGGGGAGATAGGGACTTTCTTAAAGAAAACTATTCTTACCAGGTAAACTTTGTTTTTTTAATATAAAGTGTATAATAAGCCCCTTAAAATGGCTCCAGACAGTGAAGGAAGCACAGGTAAGGCCAGACAGAATAATCAGAGAAGAAAATGATAAATGTTTGAAAGTGTGAGCTGAAGTCCTAATAGGTCCCCAGCTCTTTGCTTGTTGGTGTGGAAAGAGCAAAGGTATATACGAAGTCTGCAATCTTATTTCGAAGAAAAAACATGTACTCTGGAGACAGGTACATAACAATACAAGGAAAGAAATTATTATATTACAGTATGTATAGTACAGAGAATGATGCTGTAGAATTATAAAAGAGGAACAATAAAGGGTGGATTGGTTTGGGAAGGTTTCCTGATACAGGTGAGATCAATTAAATTTAGATCTGGGGGCAACATACCCAGACTTGGAAGCAGCAGGGACTCTATTCAACTGGTATCAAAGAGGTTTTAGAGGAAGGCAGAGGGATTTGGACTCTATTCTGTACAGCAGGACATTATTTAAGATTCTTGAGTAAGAGAGTAATATAATGAAAGAAATTTTTCTAAGATATATATTGTGACAGTGAAAAGGATAGATTGGAGGAGAACAACAGATAGAAGGCAGGGAGATTACTTAGGCTGTTGCAAAAATCCAGATGAAAAATGATGGTGGCCTGATTATTGCAAGCGATGATGATCATTCATTCATCTAAAATCATTTATTGAATACCTATTCCATGTCAGGCACTGTGCTGATAACTGTAATTTACCTGAAGGAAATTATAGCCAAGCAAAGGAAATAACACCAAGTATACAAATAACTGCAACCCCAAGGAGAAAATGATACTCATTTTAATATAAGAGAAACTCTGAGTTCAAAGGAGTTAAGAATTGATGGGAGCCTAGCAGAACGGGGTAGACTTGGGTTCAGAGATGAGTTAAAGTACATTCCATAATTCTTCTTATTTGGGGAGAAGTACCAGAAGTGTGATAAGAAAGTAATTCTAGGTAAACAAAACAATGTGAGCAAAGGACCTGAGGTGAGAAAACACTGGGATTTCTTTTGGAGACCCCAGGATTTGAAGCCTCAAGGATATAGACAGAAATGAAGAACTGGGAGAAGATGGGGGTTTGACAACTGAATGAGTGGTAAGGAGGAAGGGAAATTGTTAAGACAGAAGCATAGGATATTAATAATTTCTAATTTTCTCTTACTTTGCAACTCCCCCTTTTCTGAAACTCTGTCTGGATTCTTTCTTGGTGCTATCCAAGTGTCCAGGTTGCTTTTGTTTGATTTCTGGACTGCCCACTTCAACATACCGTCTTTGTCTGACATGAGGCTATAGGGTTCTGACTGATGTTCAGAGATACCCTGGTCTGAGAAGGGAAATGATTCACTCATGAAGTTCATATAGGGCCTGTTTCCACAGTAAGCAGCATCTATATTCAATCTTTGGTATCCAATAGCATCTTCCAGTCTCATTTGCTATCTGTATATGTGTGTTTGTCATATATAGACCTTTGGAAGGCCTTGTCATGCATGTAAGGAACACCATTCCTAATCAGCTTTCTATGTATGTTTATACTATTAAATTTTCAGATTGAACTTTCAGAGACCCTTCCTTCCCAATCACTCATGTTATAGTTATAAAAAGTAGGGGTCTTTCAAGACTACCACTTGATTTTTATATTATACTCTACAATATTCTGTGTTTTCTTTTCCTTTTATTTAAATTTTAGTTAACATACAGTGCAATATTGGTTTCAGGAGTAGAATTCAGTGATTCATCACTTACATACAATACCCAGTGCTCATCACAAGTTCTGTCTTTAATCCCCATCACCCATCTAGCCCATCCCCCACCCACCTCCCTTCAACCCTCAGTTTGTTAAGAGTCTTTTGTGCTTTATCTCTTCCTTCCCCCCCCTTTACCATATGTCCATCAGTTTTGTTTCTTAAACTCCACATGAGTGAAATCCTATGGTATTTGTCCTTCTCTGATTGACTTATTTTGCTTAGCATAATACATTCTAGCTTCATCCATGTTGTTGAAAATGGCAAGATTTCATTCTTTTTGATAGCTGAATAATATTCCTGTGTGTGTGTGTGTGTGTACCACATCTTCTTTATCCATTCATTAGTCGATGGACATTTGGGCTCTCTCCATAGTTTGGCTATTGTAGATAATGCTGCTATAAACATTGGGGTACATATACCCCTTCAAATCTGTATTTTTGTATCCTTTGGGTAAATCCCTTATAGTGTTATTGCTGGATCATAGAGTAGTTCTATTTGTAATTTTTTTGAAGAAACTACTATCTTCCAGAGTGGCTGCATCAGTTTGCATTCCCGCCAACAGCACAAGAGGGTTCCCCTTTCTCCACACCCTCACCAACATCTGTTGTTTCTTGTGGTCTTAATTTTAGCCATTCTGACAGGTGCGAGGTGGTATCTCACCATGGTTTTGATTTGTATTTCCATGATGATGAGTGATGTGGAGCATCTTTTCATGTGTCTTTTATCCATCTGGATGTCTTCTTTGGAAAAGTGTCTATATATGTCTTCAGCACATTTCTTAACTGGGCTATTTGCTTTATTTGTGTGTTAAGTTTGATAAGTTGTTTATAGATTTTGGATACTGACCCTTTATCAGATAAGTCGTTTGCAAATATCTTCTCCCATTCCATAGATTGCCTTTAGTTTTGTTGACTGTTTGCTGTGTAGTTTTTTTCATTTTGATGAGGTCCAAATAGTTCATTTTTTATTTTGTTTCCCTTGCCTCCAGCAACATTCTAGTAAGAAATTGCTACAGCTGATGTCAAAGAGTATACTCTACAATTTTCTAAAATGCTTCCACATTTCCCATGTCCTGTGTCCTTGGATTCTCACCCCAATCCTCTGTGTGTGATATTGGCTTTATTCCCATTGTGCAGATGAGAAAACTAAGGCTAAAGGATACTTGGCTACTAAGGATTGAAGTCAAGATTCAAGCCCAAAGCTCCTGACTCCAAAACCAATCCCTAATCCATGTCAGGCTAGTTAGTACAAGGTTTCCAAAGCAGCCCTCTTGAGCCCAGAAATGATATAGATTCCTCTCAACAGTGTGGGATAATGGGGGCCAATTACCTTCTTTATTTTTTTTTAATTTTTTTTTCTTTCAACGTTTTTATTTATTTTTGGGACAGAGAGAGACAGAGAATGAATGGGGGAGGGGCAGAGAGAGAGGGAGACACAGAATCGGAAACAGGCTCCAGGCTCCGAGCCATCAGCCCAGAGCCTGATGTGGGGCTCGAACTCACGGACCGCGAGATCGTGACCTGGCTGAAGTCGGACGCTTAACCGACTGCGCCACCCAGGCGCCCCATTACCTTCTTTAAAGCCAACCAAATCCACAGGCTTAATTAAGATGAGACAAGGTTTTAAGGTGGTTGTGATGGTTCTTTTTTTTTTTTAATGCTTTAGATGCTTATAATGATGATTCATTACATAAATAATTAGGAACTTCCTAAGATCAGAATTCTCAAAAGGTTTTTACAATTCTTAAGAGATTAAAAATGCACCAGTCTTATCATCTGGCCCCAGGATTGGGATTTAAGAGGCTGATTCTATTCCTAGCTGGGCCTTTGTGATTTGAGGTAAATCCTTTAACCTTTCACTTTTTATTTATCCATTTATAAATAAGTATATTTCCCATCATAGAATATCTGGGAATCACTTTAAAATTCTAGGCTCAAAAGTATTTTAAAGCCTTATAAATTCTGTAAATCACTTTGCACAGATTCAAAATGACTGTCACATCGATACAAGGTGGAATTAGTTTATTAAAAACAAGTAAATTGTATGGAGACGGGGTTAAAGCACAGATTTCTGCCTTCCTACTACTGTTTTTTAATAGGTGCAGCTCAGGTCTGTGTTCCACTTTCACCTCTGCCACAATGTGGTGCGGCCACAGCTAGTTGGATCATCTTGCATCCCACCTCCTAATATCCCTGGGCGGAGATTTTCTATGGTAGAAGCCTAGTGAAGAAGGGTAATTCTCTAATTTCATTTCCCCCCTTTGGAGCCTGGATTATGTGGAAGGGAAAGTATTTTAGATTCTAGAATAACGTTTCTGTGTTCCATGCCTTAATGTCCTTCTGTATAAAATGGCATTATCGGGGCGCCTGGATGGCGCAGTCGGTTAAGCGTCCGACTTCAGCCAGGTCACGATCTCGCGGTCCGTGAGTTCGAGCCCCGCGTCAGGCTCTGGGCTGATGGCTCAGAGCCTGGAGCCTGTTTCCGATTCTGTGTCTCCCTCTCTCTCTGCCCCTCCCCCGTTCATGCTCTGTCTCTCTCTGTCCAAAAAATAAATAAACGTTGAAAAAAAAAATTTAAAATGGCATTATCAAGATATGCTCCTACCTGCAAAGGGGATGGTGTGAGACTAACTGTGGAAATTGCAGTATTATATAGTGGGCTTCAGAGTCAGACACACTTGGGTTGAAATCCCAGCTCTGTCATTTCTTAGCTCTGTGACCTTGGACAAAGACTCTCACTGACCTCTTTGAGTCTTATTTTCTTCATTTTACACGTGAGATTAATAATTCCCACCTACTAGGTTGTTCTAAGGATAAATGACATATCAAGTGTTTAGTTCAGTACCTAGTTGGTTTTTTAAAAAATGGTAAATGTGTTCTTCCTTGGAGATGTTCTTCCTTGGTAGCCATCTCCTACTTTACCATTGTAAAGCCCAAGATTGTTAAAAAGAGGATGAATTAGTTCATCCAGCGCCACTCAGACCAATATGTCAAAATTAAGTGTAACTGGTGGAAACCCAGAGGCATTGACAATAGGGTGTGCAGGAGATTCAAGGGCCAGATCTTGATGCCCAGCATTGGTTATAGGAACAATAAGAAAACAAAGCACATGCTTCCCAGTGGCTTCCAGAAGTTCCTAGTCCACAACAGTCAAGTGCTGCTGATGTGCAACAAATCTTACTATGCAGAGATTGCTTACAATGTCTCCTCTAAGAATCACAAACCATTGTGAAAAGAGCAGCCCAACTGGCCATCAGAGTCACCAATTCCAATGCCATGCTGCACAGCAAAGAAAATGAATAGACAGCTCGTGTGCACATTGTATTTGTGTTAATAAAACCATTAAACTAGGGGCACCTGGGTGGCTCAGTCAGTTAAGCGTCCGACTTTGGTTCAGGTCATGATCTTGCAGTCTGTGAGTTAGAGCCCCATGTCGGGCTGTGTGCTGACAGCTCAGAGCCTGGAGCCTGTTTCTGATTCTGTGTCTCCCTCTCTCCCCAACCCTCCCCCGTTCATGCTCTCTCTGTCTCAAAAACAAATAGATGTTAAAAATATTTTTTAAAAAAAACATTAAACTATTTTTTAAAAAGGTACTGCTACCATGTGAAAGACACTGATTTTGTTTCAAGCAACTACTGTGTGTGTGTATGTGTGTGTGTGTGTGTGTGTGTGTGTGTATAATGTATGTATTTGCTCATTGACTGTTCTCCCCTTCTCTTTTAAAAGGGGTGGTTCTCATGCAAAGTAAAGAAAACTGAAAATAACAAGGGTGGCTACCATTGCTTCTTAGTAATGTATCTTAACATCAGAATCATGTACCTCCTTTACTTACTGCTGTTTTCTTCTGCTGCTTAGAGGGGCATGTCAATAGAAAGACTTCCAATTCTATTCAACAAGTATTTTTTTTGGCTTTAAAATTTTTTTATTGGGGTATAATTGACATATATATGCATATATATATATATATTCATTTCAGGTATACAACATAATGATTCCATATTTGTATATATTGCAAAATGGTAACCACAATAAGCCTAGTTAACATCTGTCACCATACACTGTTAGAACATTTTTTTTCTCCAGTATAAGGTTTTTTTGAGCATTTTGTATGCACCTCTCTGACTTCTGTCATAAGTTCTCTCCTCTTGCCATGATTTATTGAGGGGACCAGATAGTTCATTAACATTAATTAATTATACAATTTCCTAAGTTTTTAGTTAATAATTATTTCAATCCATCCTGATATCTGAGGTACCAATATTTCTCAGGATTTTTCCCCAGAAAAGCAGCAATTTTAATTTGAAAGCAATTTATGTGTCAGTGAAGGAGGAGAAAAGAACCCACAAAAAGCTGGAGGGCAGAAGTAATACAGTTTCAGCACTCTCTCCACAGGCAGCCTGCAGCTTACACACACACACACACACACACACACACACACACACACATATATACATACACATATACCCAGGGTGCATAGAATTGGCACCAATTTATTTTATGCTGGCTTCTAGCAAGAATGTCAATAACACTTGAGTGATCTTCCTTCAATTATCAAGATTGATGATGGGGGCTCCTGGGTAGCTCAGTCAGTTGAGAGTCTGACTTTGGTTTAGGTCATGATCTTGAGGTCAGTGAGTTGGAGCCCCGCGTCGGGCTCTGTGCTGACAGCTCAGAGACTGGAGCCTGTTTCCGATTCTGTGTCTCCCTCTCTCTGACCCTCCCCCGTTCATCCTCTGTCTCTGTGTCTCAAAAATAAATAAACATTAAAAAAATAAAAAAAAATTATCAAGGATGATGATGAACTTTCATGATCAAAGAATGAGAACTTAGTCTAGTGTTAACTTTATTCTAACTTTTGAAGAAGTGGCTGCAGAAATTTAAGCCCTGAAAGAGGCTCTTTTCACTTGGAGGCTCTCTAGGGAGATTTTTAAAGCAGATAGTAGAGGTACTAATTCAATATCTACATAGGATTTTTCCCTTAGATGGAGGACTAGATAAATGCCATTAGATTTCAAATCCCCCTGTATCACTCTTTTTCATTTAGAAAGAGAAAAAAATTAAAAAAGAAAAATAAGAAAATGATTTTGTGTTGCCTTTCTCCTCACCCCTTTTGATAACTATTCTGAAGCTGCTAGCAAAGAATATATTTTCATAGTATTGCCTTTTGATTTGATGTTGTAGCATAGCAAACATGGCAGACATGATCTCTGCCTCAGGCACATGTCTGATACATATACTTCTGTCCGTGAGAAGACATGAAGGAAACAAGGCTATTCTGTTTATGCACTGATACTACAAGAGCATTTGCTACTTAAGAGACTTGAACTCTGACATCAAGTTTGGCTGCTTTGACAAGGTCTCTATATCCGAAGCCTCCTCATAGTAGATATCATGTATAACCAACTCTCCATCACAGATTTAGGTATTTAATTTATAGTGCCAGGTAGATAAGATTTCATAGAGGAAGTTCATGGCGGACCATGTCTCTTGGCCTCTGGGAAATTCTTAAGCTCAGTAGTTTAAAAATAACCTTTGAATTTCAGAGAAAGTCATTTAGATACTGCTGTGGTTAAATGGTTGTGTTTGCTAAGCACACACCTCAGAAGACAGGCAATTGATTACAAATGGCAGTACAGAGGCAGCAATGCACTTCTGGGAAGCATAAGGCAAATCTAGCTTATGTGTCATCCTGCAACAGGATCAGGTTATGTGCATAGATGACACTCACTGGGAAGCTGCCACTTAAATCCCACCAGTGGAACAAGGTGGGCAGTATCAAAAAGTCAGGTTAGCAGGATATAACTTTCCATCATACCTCCACTCATCAGCGTTGGCACTATGTGGATTATAAATGAAAGCTAGAACTCAACAACCAGTATACAATGAGGTGAGGTTGCCAGAAGCCTAGAGGACAAAGAGAAGCTTCCAAAACACACTGAAACATAGCATGACTTAGCCTTGGACTTCTAGAACGTGAGAATGTATGTTCCTAGTCAGGAACTCTCAGAAGCAGAATCCTTTTTACATTTTAGCCAAATCTAATCTTAGTTACCAATGTATGTAAGACACCTGGCATGAAGTGGATACTCAGTGGATAAGGCTGGCCTCAAGCATAGGGTTTATGTATAGAGCGTGTTCCCACACTAATTACTTACAGCCATGTGTACACATGAGTAGTCATCACTTGCATCTGTACCACATTCCAGCATGAAGGACAAATGCTCCCTGTTTTTCAAGTCCATATCTCAGAAGTCCATATACACATTTTCTATGATTTAGGGAGTGGAGGAAGAAAAAGAAAAGAAAAAAACACCACACAAACCTAGTCATTCTTTCTAGGCTAAAGTCAATCCTAGGAACTGACTCTTGGTTGCCAGTGGGGAGACTTACTGGAAAAGTGATAGTAGTGTAGCTGGAGAAGTCAGGCATGAAAGCTTTAACTGCAGAAGCTGTTGACTCATCCTACACTCTGTGTGTGTTGGAACAAGGGCAGGCATCATACCAATAGCATAAATGGTAACATTGGGGTGGTTTTGAGCCAGGTCACATCTTAAGGCCAGAGTGCTTTGTTATTGGTTTTTCTTTCTAGGGAGCCTGGTAACTTGAATATGTGCATGACCAATTGCATTCTGTGCTCAGAGGCAAAGGATATCTTTTCTCTGTGTGTGGCTTCTTTTTAACTACAGGGCGGAGGGAGGAAACTCAAACAAAGTAGTAGTCAGCCTTCTCTCTCTTCAGTGTCTTTTAGTCCTATCACTGTTGAACTCTGTCTTAGCTGTTTTAATTGAGGCTTCCACTATAACAGATACTTCCTTTGTGGGATGGCTGTTGGTAGGGCATTTGGGTATTTCATCACCTTTGGGCAGGCCTTTCCCACTTCTGCTTCAGGAGGGTAAAAGTGGGAGGGGAGGAAGCTCCAAGTGAGTAAATCTCAGATGCTGTTACTTCCTCTGTTTGCCTTCTGACCACTCCCTGGGCTGACATCTTGAGGGGTACATGGTTCTTGGGGTTTGGTATCAGCATGTATTTTAGCATGCTAGTCACACTCCAGAGCTTGGACTTCCTGCCCAGAAGCAGCAGAGTAGTGGTGACCTCAAGAAGGAAGTTGATAATCTTAATGAGAAACCAAGCTACTGTTGGCAGACATTTGAGACTAGGCTGACAGCAATGATCTTCACCTTACTCTGCCCCCTATCTAGAAGAAAAGCCTGAAGACTCACTATAGGTAAAGATACTGCTCAATTAATTCCAATATCCTGACAACTATTTTGCCATGGTGAATACAGAGACAACTCCCCATTCCTTGCAACTTCACAGGTTCCTGCAGTCCCCCTGGGATAGTGAAGACCATTATTCCTAGGGAATCCTAAAAGGGGAGTTCCAGGTCAGGGAGCAGGATGGAGCCATTAGCTTTGGTTGGGATACAGCTTGATTCACTGTTGGGGCACCTTTCATAGTGATTCATAGTAGGTGCCTGATCTTTTGAGTCACCATTATTAAGGGATGCTGGTCATCCAGTGTTCTTTATGAGCTCTTGATAGTTATGCAGACTTTATAAACCCTAAGAAGAATAAGAAAATCTATTTTGAATCTCACCATCCCCTACTTTATCCCCTCTGTGTATCAAGTCCATTTGTGGCTCACTGTATACTTATGCATATTCATATGGATTTACCCCTGCTGACATATGTGTGTTTCTCTTCCTACCAGTGGAGTTAGTGTTTCTGTGTAGGAGTCTGGAATTGTATTTTTTTAGTCAAATCCTATAAGGGGCATTCTCAGGAGAAATAATAGAACAATTTGTTTAGAAAACACTTCCCACCTCCAGATGTCCCTAAGCAGACCAGGCTGATTATAAAAAGGACTGATTCAAATCAGAACTCTTTGGGAAGTTCTCAGAAGATCAAATAGTCCAATTTCAGATTAGACAATTGGGATCTAGGGGAAGGTATTGGGGTTAGAGCCTGCAAGATGGAGGTACTGGGGATGGGATGGTAAAAGAGAAGAGAAAGGAGGTTTGGTAAAAGGTTAAAAAGAACAACAAATAAGGACATAGCCCCTACCAGATGCCTAATTTCTCTTTCAATGTTTGCAAATGCCATACAAATAGCTCTTGCATTTGAGTTGCCCAGGTGGCTGGAGATCTATTTATTTTGTATTTAACCAAGGATCAAAGGATCTTTGAGATGTTTTTGCTTAAGGGTTCCAAATAAACTTTCTACCATGTGTATTTGGGGGTAGACTGGGGTAGAGGTGGTTTATTCAGTACTTAAGTTATTTTTAGATCACCTTTAAGTCACTCTGTTGGAAGAAAGCAGCATTTATGTCCTGAAGGATTTACAGAAAGAATACAGAAAAGCTGGGTTACTGCCCCCTCATTCCTGACTCTGGGATAATTTCCCACTGGGAATTCAAACAAGTCACTTGGACTCCCTGTTTGCCCTGATCTCAAAAGGTTATTGTGCAAATAAGTGGAATTGGTCAAATAGTGGTACAAACTAAGGCAAGGTATCAGGGATTTAGCCTTACCTCAAGCCAAGTTAAGTTTTAAGGGCTGATAATGACAAGTCAGTGGTTGGCAATGTGAACTCATGGACTCTGTTCTGCTGTGAGTTCCATTTTACTGAATTTCATTCATGTTATCTTACTAAAGGAGGTATGTCAGGCATTTGTTGTACAATGGCCTCAAGTCTCAATTTCTATAAAACTATATACTATTTCTCCTAGAAGCTGAAGAATTTTAGATTTTTTGCCTGCATATGACCACATAATTTTCAAGCTATAAAACTCACAGATTTATATAACATTGCATATATACTAGTCATGCTTCCCTATTTTGTCTAAATAGAGGACAGTATAATTTGAAAAAAAAAATGCAATTTTATGAACCATTTTCCCCTGTTTGCACCAGAGATGGTAAGTAAACTCCCCTAGATAATATATTTTGTAGCATTATACTCAGCACTAAGAGCTATGTTTCTATAAATTCCATAGTAGTACGTATGCATTAATTCTTCTAGTTAGGTCAGTCAGTGTGTGTGTGTGTGTGTGTGTGTGCATACACATAAAAGCCTCCAAAAGCATGAAAGATACCAGAAGGAACTTTATGGGGAATGTTTCTCTGAAGGTGTTATATAATAGGTATATGACAATATGGTACCAAAAGCATGATTCATAAAAGTAAAAACTGAAAAACTGGATTTCATTCAAATGTAAAACTTAATTATAAACTGGGGAAAATATTTTCAAATCACATTTCCAACAAAGGACTTGTTTCTAGAATATGTAAAGAACTCTATAATCTAAATATTTAAGAAACAAAGAATATAATTAGAAAATGGACAAAAAACATAGATATTTCATCCAAGAGAATATACAGATGGCATATAAGTACATGAAAAATGTTCAATATCATTAGCCATTAGGGAAATGCAAATTAAGACCACAGTAAGATGTTACTACACACCTATTAGAATGGCTAAAATAAAGTAGTGACACCACCAAGTTCTAGAGAGGATATAAAGAAACTAGATCACTCATATATTGTTGGTGGGAATGTAAAATGGTATAGGCACTCTGTAAAATACTTTAGAAATTCCCTTTCAGACTAAAAATAGATTTGCCACATAGCTCAGCAATTGTACTCCTGGGCATAGATTCCAGAGAAGTGAAAAAATATTTTCAGGTAGAACTCTATATGCATATATTCATAGAAGCTTTATTCATAATATCCAAACACTGGAAACTACCCAGATGTCCTTCAATGGATGAACGATTAAACAAATCATGGTACATGCATACCATGGAATACAACTTTCATGAACTGCTAGGAAATTATCCTGAGTGTAAAACGTTAATCTCAAAAGGATATATTCGGAATGATTCCATTTATGTAACAATTGTGAAATTACATATTATAGAAACAGAACAAATTTGAGGAGGTCAGTGGTTAGGAATGGGAGGGGGCAGAGGGAATAGATGTGGTTATAAGGAGTAGCATGAGGGAGTCTTGTAGTGATGGTACACTTCAATATCTTGATTTTCTGATGTTTACTCAAAGGTACACCTGTGGTAAAATTGCACAGAGCTACACACACACACACACACACACACACACTGAGTTTGTGTATAACTGCTGAAATCTGGATAAGGTCTATGGATTGTACCAATGTCAATCTCCTGCTTTTGATATTGTACTATAGTTATGCAAGATGGTAAAATGGAGGAAGATGGGTGAAGGATGCACAGGACCTCCTTGTACATTTCTTTGAAATTCCCTGTGAATTTACAATTATTTCAAAAAACTTTTTAAATGTCTACAAAACACAAGAATAACATTTTTTGGATGCTATATATTTTGTTTTCTATGTAGGATATAATTAATTTCTTTATTTTGTGTATTAAAGATAATCCTTGTGTATTAAAATATAATTTCCTGTCTTTTTGTGCCTAAACATAGCACAATATATTTTTAAAAGTACAGCCTGTAATGTAAAAAGATATTAATTCTCTGGTGTAGGGATGTGATGGTGGAAATGGAAGGTACCTAAACACAGCTGAAAACAGGGTTTTGTGGCCCATTTTTAAACTGTAGTTGACAAATTTCATAGGGTTGTTTGTTTAGGATAGTGTAATAATCGGTCCTAAGTTGTGACATGACTAATCAAAATACATTTATATTTGCCTTTTAGAGTGTGTTTTATACTTTCACTTAAATATGGTTATCTAAGCCTGAGGGATTCCATATTCCAATCAGAAAATAGATGGCGTCACATCTTAGACTCAAGCAAAGTATCTAACTAAGGTAGAAAGGCTGTATTGAGACTTGAAAAATATGTATTTCACATGTATATTAGTTCTTAGTTGCTTTAGGTTGTTTATTATGTGGAGAGATGGTCTTGTGACATTTACCTTGAGAAATTAATTAAGCCTTTTGATTCAAGAAGCCTTTTTTAGGGTTATAGGTTGCCTTAGAATTCAGAACTCAAGAAGAGAATAAAGAATGTTATCAATAGAATTTTTCAAGATCCTTTGTTAAATTTTATTAGTGAGACCCTGAAAACATTTTAGCCTAGGAAAATGGTATAATTTTTACTTATTTATATCAACTTACTAAAAGGTTTATATGTAAGCTAATATACACTTACACACATATTCTGGAAAAAAGCCATGTAAGTGGCAATAATGTAAAATGAACATGATCTGTAACACACTTTGACATTCTTAGATACCATTGAGAAAATATGACATTTTACCACACTTTAAACTTGGAGAAGGAAAAGCACTGTAAGTGTACCTATTGAAACAATGAGTTATGAAGATGAAAACCTACATCTTCATTGCCTTTGTGGGATGCTGAAAGGATAAATCAGGCAGAGCGTATAGCATATTTTGAGCTTCATGGAAAATATATGCTTGATATTTTTTTCCTCATATAGTAAAAGATTTTACAGACTGAATTCTGCCTTCCTGATACCCTTCACTGACATCTTTTCCTATCACTACAAAGTGAAAATCTTTGATTCTCCTATCTGTTCACTCCAGAACCACCTACTTTCATCCAAATATCCATATACCTACTCTCATTTCAAGCCATCAATCAATATGTCCTATTACCTCTGAACATGCATTTTGAAGGACTTGTATCTGTGGGGCTTATATAGAGAAATTGAAAATAAAGAAATAAGAAATTGAGATAGACCAAAGGACATCTCAATACACCTCTAAGGCCTTGAATGAGGAGATGGTATGTGCATATACTTTGCATATTTGGGGGTCAATAAGATTGTCCTCTTTCATACTTACTCAAGGTTTATGAGGTTTTCAGGTTACATTTCCCTTGTTATTTTTCATTATGTAAAGTGCTACTCCTGGGTAAAAACCATGTGATTAAAAAAAATCAGTGAATAATGAGCCTGAAAAGAGTCTTACTATGCTTCCAGGTGATAAAGACCTGGAGAAATGTAAAAGCCTATCAGTTGGGAATGTCACGGTGGAAATTCTGCCCATCAGGAAAAGCACAGAGATTATAGGTAGACAAAGTGTTTTCTTATAGATAATTTCTCTGCAATAACCAGACAGAGTTCATTGGCACAGGCAATCTCTGCCTACTCTACACTTACTTCTCTGCATTAAAAGTGCTCTTGGTTTTCTTTCTTTTTTTAATTTTTTTTAAACGTCTATTCATGTTTGAGAGACACAGAGACAGCGTGTGAATGGGGGAAGGACAGAGAGAGAGGGAGACCCAGAATCCGAAGCAGGATCCAGGCTCCAAGCTGTCAGCACAGAGCCCGATGTGGGGCTCAAACCCACGAACTGTGAGATCATGACCTGAGCCGAAGCTGGACACTCAATCGACTGAGCTACCCAGGCGCCCCAAAAGTGCTCTTGGTTTTCTGCCAGTCTTATATTGGTAGAGCAAATCTTTAGTTGCTCTTGAAGAATTGAGAGCTAAGTAGAACAAGCATTTCTTTTCTCTGCATCAAGGCTAAAAGGAGGCGGAGAAATTTTTAATAAAAGTAAGAATAGCCATTTGGAGGGGATATACTTAAGTATATAGTCATGAACAAGGATATGGATTTGTTGACCATGATGTCCATTCTAACCATCTTAAGCTTTTGAAAGGTACACAGCTAAAATGAAAAGATGCATTTGCCAGTTTTCATTGTATAACTGTACATTTAGACTTCCCTTGAAAGCCCAAGGCACATGAATGGCAAAGTGTAATAAAAGGGGTTAGAATTTTTGCTTACAAATCTACACATAGCTGTAGATTTTTGGGTTCTATCCAGTAAAGCTATAGGCCTTGCTAGCTAGTTGGTGTGATGACACTGCTCTTAGTTGTTTGTTTTGTGGGAAATAGTCTTGTGATACTTACTTTATTTCATTTAACTAGTTTTGAGTTTGCAAGGTCAGATCTCTAAAAGATAGTCATTTCCTCCTACATACATAATTGGCCTAGAATTAGAATGTGCTATCAGAATAAATTGCCACCAGGTAAATGGTGATGCCTTAGTTATGGCAGATTATAGCAGCTCTTGAAACTGTATTTCCCATAGCTGTGGTTAATAGAATACAACAAAGAAAAGGATGTTTTCAACTCAGTCATCTTTTTGGTCTTTCAAAACTTCCCTTGCTGTTTTAATATAAACATTGGAGAGGATTAGATTTGAAATATCTATGTGCTAAATTTAAAGGATACAAACACTTGGGTTCACTAATCCTAACTGTTCTAACCACTTGTTTTAACACTAGTTTCTCTTCCAGACTTCAGTAGAATATTTCTCTTACCTTAAATATTCATACCTATAATCAAAAGCCCTTATGATCTAGGTTATGTTTTTTGCGGGGCAAAGTTCAAAAGTCCCGGCACTATGACTATCTTTATGGGGACAGAATCACAAATTCCTCTACAGAATAAATTTGATTTTCTATTTATAGTCTTTGTTTCCTTTCCCAGTGATCCCTGCTCCATTACTCATGGGAAGGAGAGTGTGCTCACATGGAGTAATCCATAAAAGTCAAAAGCACCCTAACCTCTGGAGTAAAGATCCACTAGTTTTGGATTATTAGTATAGTATTGACAGTATACTAAACTATGATGTCAAATTTGGGGAAAAACACTGATTTCAAATTGAACCCCCCAGTATCCTGTTGCAATCAAATATATACTTGCACTTAACAAGACTTGTGTTCCAAGTTAGGGGTCAAAAAGTATTGTCACCATATCCACAAAAGGAAAGAAGAAATAAGTATTGAATTTATACTTAGTACTAAGCACTTTCATGTATTCTCTTGGTCTTTATTAAGAGTTGAATGTCATTATATATGTTTTTGCAGATAAAAATGCTGAGGTTTGTAAGTTAAATTACTCACCCAAGGGCACATACCCAATAAGTGATGGAGCTGAGTTTCAAATCCAGGTTTATCTGACTCCAAAATCTACACTCCTTTTTACTATACTTAATTGGCTTTTGCCTAAATATATGTGCTTGGAAATACAAGAATCTTTATCATGTGTTTCCTACAACAGCAAGTGACTTTTAGGAGCCCATCAATAGAAACATTCAAGAATACCCTTTCTCATTATTCTCTCCAAGGGTGTTTTTCCTGTACTCAATTTCATTTTGTATACAACCATCAAGTACCTACTATGTGTACATCGTGGCACTCTAGGCACTGTGCTGGTCACACATAACTCAGCCATGACACATAATTGTGATTTACCAAGAATTTTGTCTTTCTGGCCTGCTCGACTTTGAAATAATATTTTAATGTTTATTTATTTATTTTGAGAGATAAAGAGAGAGAATGTGTGTGTGAGAGAACATGAGCATGGGAGGGGCAGAGAGAGAGAGAGAGAGAGAGAGAGAGAGAGAGAATCCCAAGCAGGCTCCACACTCAGAGTGGAGCCCAACGCTGGGCTCAATCTCACCACCTGAGCTGTGAGATCATGACCTGAGCTGATATCAAGAGTTGAACCTTTAACCGACTGAGCCACCCAGGCACCCCAGTTTTGAAATAATTTCTATTCCTGAGTCCAGGACCTATCCCTGCAGTCTTTAATTTGGTGGGAGGATACTTTATGGCAACAGACTTGAACAATATTAACAGTTTTGTCTCTTATGTCTTGGTCTTCCCTTAATGAAACATATGCCAAATTTTAGCATCTTTATCTGCATTTCCCAGCAAAGAGATGGCAGTGTGGGGAAATGATGTGACTTGCTCACATAGCAGCTTACTGCTGGGTACCAAACTCCATGGAATTCAGGGTCCATTATGCCCACTGTCTCTCCCAGGTGCCATATTGCTGCCCATATTGCTCCCATGTACAAATATTTCTATGAAAACTCCAAAACTGGATCATTCAGACCACCTGTGGTTTTGGAAACTACCCTCTCCCTCATCTCAAATCAATCGTACTTTCAGGGAGCCTGGGTGGCTCAATCAGTTAAGCATCCGACTTTGGCTCAGGTCGTGATCTCACAGCTTGTGAGTTCAAGCCCTGCATCAGGCTCTGTGCTGACGGCTCAGAGCCTGGAGCCTGCTTCTGATTCCATCTCCCTATCTCTCTGCTCCTCCCCTGTTCATACTCTGTCTCTACCTCTCAGAAATAAATAAATATTTTTAAAAATTTTAAAAATCATACTTTCTAGGAGAGAGAGGCTGTGTGTATAGTATAATAAATCAGACAGATTTGGGTTGACAGTCATCCTCCTTTGTAACTATGTATGATGTTGGAGAATATGATTGACCATTCTGGGTTTCAGTGCCTTAGTTGTAATATTAAGGTAGTAATACTTACCTGGAAGTATTGTGTTAGTAATAATGTATACAATGTGACTACAAGGATGCCATAATGGACACTTCAGAAAAGGTGTAGATATTAGAATTGTGCCTATAATAAACTTAACCAAGGAGGTAAAAGACCTGTACACAGAAAACTATAAAACACTGATGAATGTAATGGAAGGTGACACAACAAAATGGAAAGATATTCCATGCTCATTCATGGATTGGGAAAGCAAATATTGTTAAAATACCTATACCACCCAAAGCAATTTATAGATTTAATATATTACTTTTTATCATATGCATGAAAGGATGAAAGGGACAAGAGGGATTATCTGTGCTTCATATTTCTCTGTTTATCAATTTTGGTGTTTGTATATTGCTACTAGTCTGTTTCACACTGGTCTCTCTCCTCTCTCCCCAGCCACTTCTCCTGCTCCTTCCCTTTCTTAAGCAATCCTGGTTTGTTAAGCTCTGTTTCCAATTAAAGGTTAGTCTCCTCACCCTCCCAGATGACAATTTTTCTTACTGTTTATCTTTTGTGTGATCCAGATCTAGCTGTCCCCCATATCTCAGCTGATAATCCTTCTCTTCCCAGTTTAGTCAATGCTGCATTCTCCCCAGCAACTCTGAGCAGAAAGCTGCACACACTGATTAGGGCACAATCTCAGAGCTAATTAAATGGTGGCTGAGAGATGGTTCCAGGACCACTGGGAATCCTATGCATCACTAGTGGTAAAACAAACATCTTTTTTCATTTACAAGTCCGTGAATGATCATTGCCATCCCCAGCTGCTCCTCCAATGTAACATACTCATCTTATTCCTTTTTCTTTTCTATTCCTCTCTTCTTCCCTCTTTCCAGGCCTGTCAGCTTGAGTTATAATACACTTATCTCTCCCTTCCTCTCTCTCTTTCCCTCTCCCTTAGTGCATTTTTACTTTTCTGGATAGGTTATCAAGAGTTGAGCAGAACAAAATTCAGATGGTAACAGTCTGAAAATTCAGATGGTAAGCCCTGGCAGTGGGTGTTATAATTTGATTATTGTAGTTAGTAGTCATTTAGAATCTGAGCAGTCTTAATCCCTTAAATATAGCCTGGATAGAGATGGGGGTGTAGTTTTACCAGATGTTTGCCTGCAGGGAGAAGTTAGAAAGGGATGCAGATCTGGATGGTGTTTCAACAGGGGAAAAAAAAGTGAAGGTCCAAAACTATGAAGAGGGTAGCAATAGGTCTTAGGGTAAAGCATCTGAACAGGCTGCGGCAAGTGGCTCCTGGGAGGACGAGGCAGCAGTAACAGCAACGCTGTTTTATAGTCTTTTATAGTAATATTCTTAAAGAATGCTTTTGTTCACTAGTTGCATGGCCAAGTTAATCTTTTATTATTACTACTAGAAGCTGTCCAGGTCAGAGAAAATTTTCCCTTTGGCATTACCAGCATGGCATTACCCTCATTAACCATGAAGATGTCTGCTAATGGCACACTTGATTATGCCATATTTCTTTACCAGAGGTCATGGCAGAGAGTTATACTGCAGGATGGCAGTTCCCCCCTCACATACACTAATTAATTAATTTCATCTTCCCTGGACCACTATTGCTGCAAGAAGCAAGCAGAACCAACTGGTTCTAGTATCAGTTTCCATCTGTCAACTTCATGATTCCTGTCAACACCACTTCATAAAGCTGAAAACAAATAAAAATGAAAACTCACACATCCCCTTTTTATTATATAACCACTTCATCCCAAGAGGACCTGTTAGTAAATGTATTCTTAGGTCCTGTGCATGCCTTCAGATAGTTTGTCTGCATTCGGCCAGTTTGGCAATAAGGCAGTTTCCCCAACTCCCCAAGTACATGGGTTAGGTGATATGGGCTTGTCACACCCACATTATGAGAGACACTTGAAGCCATGTTTGGAAAGAGGTATTTTATAAAGACCAAAGCACAGAAAACATCAATTGACTCTGCATTGCTGTGCTCTTTGAGTGAATTGGAGCCGAATGAGCTATATAGTTGCATGTTTACAAGGTTCCTATGGCCCTAGGTTGCAAGCATTTAAAAATACCTCTAAAGGCTGAAGTCCCCAGGTTTAAGAGCTTGTAGGCATGGTATCGCATGTGGTTACAAAGTATAAAATTATGGAAAATTTGGGATTATGACATCTCAGGCACCTCTCCAAAGGACTGTGATTTTTTTTTCCTTCCCATGTGTGAATCATTTGCAGTATATGGTCTACTCCAGCTAAACTAGTAGGAAATCTTCAGACATTGCCAGTCCATGGCTTTTTCTATTGGGTGAAATAGTGGCCACTGGGAGAAGAAAGAAGTGGACTGAAGTGATCCCCAGGTTATACCTGACACCCAAGCCAGAACGTGGTGACCATCTTGTAGATGCTTGGTATTCAGAGGGGACAGGCAGTAGAGTCAAACCTGGGTTTCAACCCCAGCTCTGCTACTCTGTATGACTTGGAAATAGTCACTTAAACTCTTTAAGCCTCAACTTCTCCATCTCCCTTACAGGGTTGTTACTGTGGGCATTAAATGAGATAATGCATGTAAATCAAGGGCTAATAGTGGCATTTGTCAGCCAAAAACAACTCTTCTTTTGGAGTGGGATGTTTGAAGAGAAACTTAGAGAAGAATTTGCTGCCTTGGCTGCTTCAATGAGGACATCACCAGAGTCAGAACAGGATCCAGTAGTCTCATAGGAGGTGGTGAGGATAGCATGTGGCTTGGTGGTGGGATCTCAGAGCTGTAAGCAGTAGGGGGAGTGTCCCCAAGAAGAAATACCCACAGAAGAACCTATCCATCCTTGGTAGCTGATGGTCAGGCAAAAGAGTGGGGAAGGAGGCAGTTGGAAGCAGGCATCCTTTGTCATTCTTTGTAAGTTGGTGGCACTAGATAAGATAATTGGTGCCTCAGTCTCTGTGATCTTGGTTAACTTGAAGAACAGCATCCAAAATTCCCTGATATCTTTCCTTTAGGGACCTTGTATGACCACAGAACTTCCTTTTCTAACTGTTAGCAACTGTGCTTTAGCAACAGGAGCCTTCCACTAAGCTCCCACTTACACCATTCCTTTCACTGAATTTTCTGCTTCTAAACTTTTGGTTCTCCCAAGGCTCAAAAACAATCCTCTTTCCTCTATTTGACACCTTTAGCCTTCCCTGCATTTGCAGAGGAAGGCCAACCTTCTGTAGGAAGCCTTACCATAAGCCACTTTTCTCGCAAACTTCCAAAGCTCTGACCCAGCCCTTCCTCTTGATTCAACCCATGGAGTCAAACTATATTCCTGCTGGTCTCCTCAAATCCCTTTAAATGCTATCGTAGAGCCCCCAAAATTATACACATGTTCCAGGAAGCACTGCCAATACAGAACAAACTCAATGGCTGTGGTTATAGGGAACCTTCACTCCCACTAAAGAGTCAAAGAGGATTCCCCACACCACTAAAACAGAATGGCCTGAAACCCAGTCCTGGCTAGTCTTACCACTAATTTGCTGTTTGACTTAGGTAAATATAGTCCCTCTTAGGGCCTTATTTTCATGATCTCTAACAGTGTGAGGAGGGAGAAAATTAGTCATTGGTAAGGTCAAGGTTAGCTCTGACAATTAAAAAGCAGTTTTGTGGCACGAGCACAAACTTTGAACTACAAAGACCCCACCTTCATATCCCCACCTTAAGCCAAGTTACTAGTGGTAACTTATAGCAGTGAAATAGCGTGTTCAAGTCTGCTCAGTTCAACACAGCAAAACAAGTATTCAAATCTGTGTGTAGGTCTGGGAAGACTCAGCTGAGCTCTTCCCCCTTCCTGGCTGCTGCCGGTCCCAGGGCAATTATTGAGAGCCAGGTTACAGTTTTCTGCACTTTGTCAGCCTAGATCCAAATTTCTCACCTCCTATCCAACCCCCAAGCAATTAGTTGTCCTTACCCTTCCTAGGAAACTCCAATAAGAGAAAAAAGAAAGGGAGAGCAGAGAGATCTGAGAAGATATATGTGTTTAGGCTTTATGGTCCCAGTAGACTAGTTTTAAAGTTACCAACCCTTGATATTTATCTTATCAATATATCATACCAGTGCAAAATGACACACACACACACACACACACATATATATATATATATATATATATATATATATATATGCAGAAAGTCACAGCAGCATTGTTTGTAATAGAATAAGATTTTAAATCACTGTCCATCAATAGGGGACTGTTTAAATAAATCACATTACATCCATACAGTGGAATGCTATGCAGTTGTAAAAAGAAATGAGGCAGCTCAGTATGTACCAATACTGAAAGGACTCCATGATAAATTAAGCATCAAAAGTAAGAAACAAAACTGTGCATAGAATGCTATGATTTATGTGAAGGCAACATAATATGTGTATATGTTTGTGCATGTGTATAAAATATATTTTGAATTATATGTGAGAAACTGCTTAAAGTTTTTGCCTATTCAGAAAAAAAGGAGCATTGTTCTCAAATTTATTTTATTTCACTAATAGAGAACAGGGACATGGGTGATTGTCTATAATTCTTCCTTAGCACAGGAAGTAGTGGGAGGGATTTGCAGCTATAGTCCTTGTAGACCTGAGCAATAGAAAACTCTAGCTCCTCAGTGTTAGGGTGACCAACAGATCTCGGTTTTCCCATGACTCTCATGGTTTTAGCACTGAAAGTCCTAGGAAAACTGGGACAATTGGTCACCTTCTCATTCTTCTACTGTAGCCCTTGGTCAGCCAGTCTTGCTAGTGCCAAAGGAGAAGCTCTTAATAGTGGGATGAGTGGAACTGTAGCACAAGCCCCTGCTTCCACAATCCATAAGGGACTCACACAGAGTCACAGGCACATGCTTTGTGAGATATCCTCATCTAACAAGACAAGGAAATTGAGTCTCAGAGAGGTTAAGTGATTTTCCCAAGGTCATACAGCTAGTCAGTGCTGGAGCCAGTCTGTCTGACTCCTGCCATGTCAACAGGATCCTGGGGAATGTAAAGCTTTCAGTGAAACAGCAGGTCTGGCCTTTTTTAAAGCTTGAAGCACCCAGAGTTGCATTTTAACCAAATCAAACACTGTTGCTCTGAATCAACTTTGGCAGGCCATTTTGGGAAATGGCTTTCTTCCCATCACCTCCACCCCCAAAGCAAAGAGATGTTCCAGGTTTTTAGACTGAACGAGCCATAGGCATAAAGCTGGCTTCCCCAGCTGTGCTCATACTGGGAGTCCAGTTCTCACTTGAAGAGTGATAAGCTACTCATCCCCCAGCTTGATCCACCTCACTCTGAAAAGCAGCATGAGAAAGTAAAACAGAATAGCAGCCAGCTAATAACAGGTATTGGTGCATGTCATGATGCTTGCCTACTCTTTGGCTGGGGTGGAATTCAATTTGGCTATGTAATACAGGCTCCTTTTGCCAGGAGAGAGTAAAAAAAAAAAAAAAAAACAAAGCCTCATCCATCAAAAAAAACACTAAACCACAGAAAACATACATAGCAGATAGTTTGGGGGATTTGGGAGGAGCATAGGAAAAGGTCACAGCAACCGCTGTACTTGCCCTTTCCCAGTTAAGCAGCAGGCAGGTGTTAATTATATATAGGAAATTGGGCTGCTTTTCAGACCCTGTTGAGATATTTTATAGAAGATATTTAATAAATATGGGGCAAGGGAAATGCTTACCCTCACTGCTGGCAATTAATTTGTACATGCTGAGTTGTAGAGCATCAGGGAGAGAGATCATCTGTGCCAGGATGCCAGAGTTTCTGGGAATAACAGAGATTGGCTTATCAAAGAGGATCCAAAAGGAAACTGAAACAGAGCTTTCCAAAGCTCTGACTTTCTCTGAAAATGCTGCCATAGTTTAGGGAAAGACATTTTGTGTGAACCTGAACTACCTATGCCTTGATAAGTCCTGCATTCTTGGATTTGAGTGAAGCTGATCAATCTCTTTGGTAATTTAACTCAACACACACTCACTCCCACTACAAAAGAGACAACCTTGAGAGTTTAAGAGTAGACACTGCAGTGTCATTTGGGTTTTAGTGTCAGAACTGGCAGGAAGGACTAGGAGGCTCGCCTGTAGTATGTCCTGGTTTGAGAAGCATTAGGTGGGTCACATGACATTTCAGTATGCACAAGGATCCTATGACTCTTCTTAACTTCTTTCTAACTGAAGCATAAAAAAAGTTGCCACAGAATTGTGGCAGCTTGGACCAAAAAGATTACAGGTGTGCTCCATTTTATGAAACCGCTGTGTGCCTGTAAAGGTGGCCACCAAGAACAATTTCGCATTTAGAATCCTGTTCTTCATTGCCTTTCATAATAACATTAGAGATGCATTCTTCTGACAAATATTTTAGCCTCAAGACACTGCAAAGTCTCAGAAATGCAAAATAAACATTGGCAATCTTATTTGAGAGGAAAATGTTCAAATATCTTGATAATGTCTTAGAAACAAAAATATATGGACAAGCCACTTAAACTGAAGTTCAGGTGATCTTTCAAAGGGCAGAACTGAGTTAGATGCTTTCACTACCTACTTCAGAGGACTTCTGAAAGGATTCAATAACAAAAGTAGAAGGACTTTATCAACTGAAAATGCTGCATATATATGAATTCTCATTACTCTTCTAGTCAATCCTACGTTTACTTTAAAAAAACAGGAGAACTACCTCTTGCCCCCCATGGATTACCATTTGCCTCTTGGAGGGAAGCTCATTAACAGTTTTAGTATTGAGTATTCAGAGATATTCTCAGAACAAGTTTTAATTCTTAAATATCTATGGCCTTGTCTTTCAGGATGAAGTTTGGAAGGTAGCATGTTCACTCTGTGATGCACGTACTAATTAATCAGTCTCTCCCAGTTTGCTTGTCATGGACAGAGTAGTGGAAAGAGCATAGAGCCCTCCAGCATTTTGTAATTGTGGTTCCTCAAGCAAAGCAACAGAAAATGTCCAAGCCCCAGATTTACTTTCTGGAAATTAGAGATAACACTGAATGGTTGTGGTGAAGGGCAATGAGATGATATTATCTGTAGGCAGCCAGGAACTTGGAAACACTGTGCAAATCCTCTCATGGGATAGACAAGGGCTCTTCTTCCAAAGCTTCCCTTTGCAGGGTGTGTGTGTGTGTGTGTGTGTGTGTGTGTCTTCTAATTTTTGTGTCACATCCTTGTTAGGTTTAGTGGACTTGAGCAGGTAAAAGTTTGCATGCACATATTTTATTGACTTGAGACTACCCATTGACTGATTGATTTTTAGCTTCTACTTGTTCAAACTGGCTTCCAGGAGCCACTTATTGAGTTTTTAAATAAAGAGAGGTTTATTTAAAAATAAGGATTGGGTTAGTAGGTAAGTTTCTCCCAAAAAGGAACAGAGTTGAAAAGGAAAGGAACTATAGGAACATTACCTTCTTCTACCCAGATTTGGATATTTGTAGAAGTTCAGAGTTGATGATATAGAGTCTGTGTTTAGAACTTAAACTCTTTTATGACCTTCTAACCTTCCTCCCTATTATACATAAATCACATCAACATTTATCTGCTCCCAACATGGTAATATATATCTCATATGGAGAGAATCCTCATACACAAACTCAGAACCCATATGTTGCGATCTCCTCTGACACTAGAAATACCCGCCACTTGGGGCACCTGGGTGGCTCTGTCGGTTGAATGTCCAACTTCAGCTCAGGTCATGATCTCATGGTTCATGAGTTCGAACCCTGTATTGGGCTCTGGGCTGACAGCTAAGAGCCTGGAGACTGCTTCAGATCCTGTGTCTCCCTCTCTCTTTGACCCTCCCTGACTCATGCCCTGTCTTTCTCTTTCTCAAAAATAAATAAACATTTTAAAAAATTAAAAAAAAAGAAATACCCACCAATTCATTCACTTTGTCCTCTAGAGAAAGTGACAATAGTTATAGTTCAGAAATTACAAACTGGTTCCTATGGGTAGACTTTGGCCTGCATACATATTTTGTTTGGCACTCACAATTTTTTTTTAAAAATTTAATTAGTTGCTAGCATTTCAATATTATAAAAATTCACACAAATTATAGCCTAGATGGCCAGCTTGTCTTGAAAAATGTAATAAGCTTGTAACACTGGTCAGCATTCAATCATTAACGATCACTTAGAACTTAGTAGCAACTTATCTTGGTCTCTCCAATTCCCCTGCTAGGTCGTGATGAGCCTTTTGTTACCAACCAACCTCTTATGGGCATTGAGTAGATAGCCATATACTTAAAGCTAGTGCATTCAAAGTGACCTGTTTAATATTATGGGACAAAGAGGAGATCATTGTGATTTGGCTGGTGTGCCCAATGACAGGATATATGAGTAGACAGCCACTGTCTTGGTAGAACACCTCATGTGAAAAAGAAGGTAAAAATTTAGAGCAATAAGCATGAAGCCTCCAAGGCTCTTTTAAATAATTCTCTGATCTCACATACCTTTGAGTTTCTCTACATTAAATATCAGTCTCTCCTCCTCCACTCCCACTATCCTCATCTTTGAGATGGGGAATGTGCCTTCAGCTACTGCAAAGAGCCTACCCAGGATTCTAGTCAAGATGGTGGCATAGGAGGACGCTGGGCTCACCGCGCGTCCTGCTGATCACTTAGATTCCACCTACACCTGCCTAAATAACCCAGAAAACCGCCAGAGGATTAGCAGAACAGAGTCGCCGGAGCCAAGCGCAGACGAGAGGCCCACGGGAGAGGGGCCCCTCCTGAAGTGGATCACCTAAGGAGAAGTGAGCTAAGCCTGCCCCTCCTCCCCCGTGCACCTTGCCTACCCACCCCAACTAATACGCCAGATCCCCAGCATCACAAGCCTGGCAGTGTGCAAGTAGCCCAGACGGGCCACGCCACCCCACAGTGAATCCCGCCCCTAGGAGAGGGGAAGAGGAGGCACACACCAGTCTGACTGTGGCCCCAGCGGTGGGCTGGGGGCAGACATCAGGTCTGACTGCGGCCCCGCGCACCAACTCCAGTTATACACCACAGCACAGGGAAAGTGCCCTGCAGGTCCTCACCACACCAGGGACTATCCAAAATGACCAAGCGGAAGGATTCCCCTCAGAAGAATCTCCAGGAAATA
The DNA here is from genome assembly GCF_018350175.1 of Felis catus. Taxonomy (NCBI): domain Eukaryota; kingdom Metazoa; phylum Chordata; class Mammalia; order Carnivora; family Felidae; genus Felis; species Felis catus. Next base: position 43,769,434 of record NC_058386.1, on the reverse strand, counting down.
ACAACAGCTAATGAGCTGATCAAAAAGGATTTAAATAATATAACAGACAGTGAATTTAGAATAATAGTCATAAAATTAATTGCTGGGCTTGAAAACAGTATAGAGGACAGCAGAGAATCTCTTGCTACAGAGATCAAGGGACTAAGGAACAGTCACGAGGAGCTGAAAAAACGCTTTAAATGAAATACAAAACAAAATGGAAACCACCACGGCTCGGATTGAAGAGGCAGAGGAGAGAATGAACTAGAAGATAAAGTTATGGAAAAAGAGGAAGCTGAGAAAAAGAGAGATAAAAAAATCCAGGAGTATGAGGGGAAAATTAGAGAACTAAGTGATACACTAAAAAGAAATAATATACGCATAATTGGTATCCCAGAGGAGGAAGAGAGAGGGAAAGGTGCTGAAGGGGTACTTGAAGAAATAATAGCTGAGAACTTCCCTGAACTGGGGAAGGAAAAAGGCATTGAAATCCAAGAGGCACAGAGAACTCCCTTCAGACGTAACTTGAATCGATCTTCTGCATGACATATCATGGTGAAACTGGCAAAATACAAGGATAAAGAGAAAATTCTGAAAGCAGCAAGGGGTAAACGTGCCCTCACATATAAAGGGAGACCTATAAGACTTGTGACTGATCTCTCTTTTGAAACTTGGCAGGCCAGAAAGAATTGGCACGAGATTTTCAGGGTGCTAGACAGAAAAAATATGCAGCCGAGAATCCTTTACCCAGCAAGTCTGTCATTTAGAATAGAAGGAGAGATAAAGGTCTTCCCAAACAAACAAAAACTGAAGGAATTTGTCACCACTAAACCAGCCCTACAAGAGATCCTAAGGGGGACCCTGTGAGACAAAGTACCAGAGGCATCACTACAAGCATAAAACATACAGACATCACAATGACTCTAAACCCGTATCTTTCTATAATAACACTGAATGTAAATGGATTAAATGTGCCAACCAAAAGACATAGGGTATCAGAATGGATAAAAAAACAAGACCCATCTATTTGTGGTCTACAAGAGACTCATTTTAGACCTGAGGACACCTTTAGATTGAGAGTGAGGGGATGGAGAACTATTTATCATGCTACTGGAAGCCAAAAGAAAGCTGGAGTAGCCATACTTATATCAGACAAACTAGACTTTCAATGAAAGCCTGTAACAAGAGATGAAGAAGGACATTATATAATAGTTCCAGGGTCTATCCATCAGCAAGAGCTAACAATTATAAATGTCTATGCGCCGAATACCGGAGCCCCCAAATATATAAAACAATTACTCATAAACATACGCAACCTTATTGATAAGAATGTGGTAATTGCAGGGGACTTTAACACCCCACTTACAGAAATGGATAGATCATCTAGACACACGGTCAATAAAGAAACAAGGGCCCTGAATGACACATTGGATCAGATGGACTTGACAGATATATTTAGAACTCTGCATCCCAAAGCAACAGAATATAGTTTCTTCTCGAGTGCACATGGAACATTCTCCAAGATAGATCATATACTGGGTCACAAAACAGCCCTTCATAAGTTCACAAGAATTGAAATTATACCATGCATACTTTCAGACCACAATGCTGTGAAGCTTGAAATCAACCACAGGAAAAAGTCTGGAAAACCTCCAAAAGCATGGAGGTTAAAGAACACCCTACTAAAGAATGAGTGGGTCAACCAGGCAATTAGAGAAGAAATTAAAAAATATATGGAAACAAATGAAAATGAAAATACAACAATCCAAACGCTTTGGGACGCAACAAAGGCATTCCTGAGAGGAAAATACATTGCAATCCAGGCCTATCTCAAGAAACAAGAAAAATCCCAAATACAAAATCTAACAGCACACCTAAAGGAAATAGAAGCAGAACAGCAAAGGCAGCCTAAACCCAGCAGAAGAAGAGAAATAATAAAGATCAGAGCAGTAATAAACAATATAGAATTAAAAAAAACTGTAGAGCAGAACAACAAAACCAAGAGTTGGTTTTTTTGAAAAAATAAACAAAATTGACAAACCTCTAGCCAGGCTTCTCAAAAAGAAAAGGGAGATGACCCAAATAGATAAAATCATGAATGAAAATGGAATTATTACAACCAATCCCTCAGAGATACAAACAATTATGAGAGAATACTATGAAAAATTATATGCCAAAAAATTGGACAACCTGGAAGAAATAGACAAATTCCTGAACACCCACACACTTCCAAAACTCAATCAGGAGGAAATAGAAAGCTTGAACAGACCCATAACCAGCGAAGAAATTGAATCGGTTATCAAAAATCTCCCAACAAATAAGAGTCCAGGACCAGATGGCTTCCCAGGGGAGTTCTACCAGACGTTTAAAGCAGAGATAATACCTATCCTTCTCAAGCTATTCCAAGAAATAGAAAGGGAAGGAAAACTTCCAGACTCATTCTATGAAGCCAGTATTACTTTGATTCCTAAACCAGACAGAGACCCAGTAAAAAAAGAGAACTACAGGCCAATGTCCCTGATGAATATGGATGCAAAAATTCTCAATAAGATACTAGCAAATCGAATTCAATGGCATATAAAAAGAATTGTTCACCATGATCAAGTGGGATTCATTCCTGGGATGCAGGGCTGGTTCAACATTCGCAAATCAATCAACGTGATACATCACATTAACAAAAAAAAAAGATAAGAACCATATGATCCTGTCAATCGATGCAGAAAAGGCCTTTGACAAAATCCAGCACACTTTCTTAATAAAAACCCTTGAGAAAGTCGGGATAGAAGGAACATACTTAAAGATCATAAAAGCCATTTATGAAAAGCCCACAGCTAACATCATCCTCAACGGGGAAAAACTGAGAGCTTTGTCCCTGAGATCAGGAACACGACAGGGATGCCCACTCTCACCGCTGTTGTTTAACGTAGTGCTGGAAGTTCTAGCATCAGCAATCAGACAACAAAAGGAAATCAAAGGCATCCAAATTGGCAAAGATGAAGTCAAGCTTTCGCTTTTTGCAGATGACATGATATTATACATGGAAAATCCGATAGACTCCACCAAAAGTCTGCTAGAACTGATACAGGAATTCAGCAAAGTTGCAGGATACAAAATCAATGTACAGAAATCAGTTGCATTCTTATACACTAACAATGAAGCAACAGAAAGACAAATAAAGAAACTGATCCCATTCACAATTGCACCAAGAAGCATAAAATACCTAGGAATCAATCTAACCAAAGATGTAAAGGATCTGTATGCTGAAAACTATAGAAAGCTTATGAAGGTAATTGAAGAAGATTTAAAAAAATGGAAAGACATTCCCTGCTCATGGATTGAAAAAAATAAATATTGTCAAAATGTCAATACTACCCAAAGCTATCTACACATTCAATGCAATCCCAATCAAAATTGCACCAGCATTCTTCTCGAAACTAGAACAAGCAATCCTAAAATTCATATGGAACCACAAAAGGCCCCGAATAGCCAAAGGAATTTTGAAGAAAAACACCAAAGCAAGAGGCATCACAATCCCAGACTTTAGCCTCTACTACAAAGCTGTCATCCTCAAGACAGCATGGGATTGGCACAAAAACAGACACATAGACCAATGGAATAGAATAGAAACCCCAGAACTAGACCCACAAACGTATGGCCAACTCATCTTTGACAAAGCAGGAAAGAACATCCAATGGAAAAAAGACAGCCTCTTTAACAAATGGTGCTGGGAGAATTGGACAGCAACATGCAGAAGGTTGAAACTAGACCACTTTCTGACACCATTCACAAAAATAAACTCAAAATGGATAAAGGACCTAAATGTGAGACAGGAAACCATCAAAACCCTAGAGGAGAAAGCAGGAAAAGACCTCTCTGACCTCAGCCGTAGCAATCTCTTACTCGACACATCCCCAAAGGCAAGGGAATTAAAAGCAAAAGTGAATTACTGGGACCTTATGAAGATAAAAAGCTTCTGCACAGCAAAGGAAACAACCAACAAAACTAAAAGGCAACCAACGGAATGGGAAAAGATATTCGCAAATGACATATCGGACAAAGGGCTAGTATCCAAAATCTATAAAGAGCTCACCAAACTCCACACCCGAAAAACAAATAACCCAGTGAAGAAATGGGCAGAAAACACGAATAGACACTTCTCTAAAGAAGACATCCGGATGGCCAACAGGCACATGAAAAGATGTTCAGCGTCGCTCCTTATCAGGGAAATACAAATCAAAACCACACTCAGGTATCACCTCACGCCAGTCAGAGTGGCCAAAATGAACAAATCAGGAGACTCTAGATGCTGGAGAGGATGTGGAGAAATGGGAACCCTCTTGCACTGTTGGTGGGAATGCAAATTGGTGCAGCCGCTCTGGAAAGCAGTGTGGAGGTTCCTCAGAAAATTAAAAATAGACCTCCCCTATGACCCAGCAATAGCACTGCTAGGAATTTATCCAAGGGATACAGGAGTACTGATGCATAGGGCCACTTGTACCCCAATGTTCATAGCAGCACTCTCAACAATAGCCAAATTATGGAAAGAGCCTAAATGTCCATCAACTGATGAATGGATAAAGAAATTGTGGTTTATATACACAATGGAATTCTACGTGGCAATGAGAAAAAATGAAATATGGCCTTTTGTAGCAACGTGGATGGAACTGGAGAGTGTGATGCTAAGTGAAATAAGCCATACAGAGAAAAACAGATACCATATGGTTTCACTCTTATGTGGATCCTGAGAAACTTAACAGGAACCCATGGGGGAGGGGAAGGAAAAAAAAAAAAGAGGTTAGAGTGGGAGAGAGCCAAAGCATAAGAGACTGTTAAAAACTGAGAACAAACTGAGGGTTGATGGTGGGTGGGAGGGAGGGGAGGGTGGGTGATGGGTATTGAGGAGGGCACTTTTGGGATGAGCACTGGGTGTTGTATGGAAACCAATTTGTCAATAAATTTCATATAAAAAAAAAGCCTACCCAAAGGTGGAGTCCATAGGAGGAGCTCATAAAATATGAATGAAGCATTCTATCCAATGATATATGCACCACAAAGTATTTTTTTCCTTTTTCTTGACTATGACAAATGCTAGGTTCATGGAATGAGAACTGAAGGTTTTGATGACTTGCTGTGTCCTCATATTAATAGATTAATTAATTAATTGGTTCACTGTGTCCTTGGATGGATAACAGGATGTCATTAATTAGGAAGGCCCAGGTAAGAAAAGAAAAGAGAACATTTCTTAAGTACCAGGAAGTGAAATTAAAGAGTGATCATTACTAAGGGTTGATGGAAGGAAGCAGCTGGAGAGAAGAGGATGAATTCTACTTATTTCAGTGTTTCAAATCACCAGGGTCTGAGAATTTTCTGAAGGCCAGAAAGGCCAGATTTCTGGGAATCTTCTGGAAGATTCTCATTTCTCATTACTACCTCATCCCATCATGCGCCCCCCCCCCCAAAGGAACAGGAAGAAAAGATAATTAGGCATGACAGAGCAGTAAGAGGAATGTTGATGTTAAGGGTGGCTTTAAAGAAGTTAAGGGAAGCTTTAAACTGAAAATGGAGGGAAGGGAAAAATATCCATCCAAAAACTATAAAATGAGCCATTACAAAGGGCACTGTATGTGACAAAATAAGAACAGTACAAGGAGCATTTAGTATTCAACAGAGTAGAATAACTTGGGAAATGGGCAGAAATAATGGGCATGGGTTCAGTGGTTGAAGCAGTTAAAATTTTGAGCTTAAGTCTTTAATAGAAGGAGACAGATATGACTTCTTAGGTATCATGAAGACTTAGTGTGGAAGAATATATGGCATGGAGGTGAGAAAGTTAGGATAGAAAAAATTAAATACCATCATTGAGAGTGTATATACCATAGGCCACCAGACCAGAGAAAGGAAAGAATGATGTAATTTCAATGCTTAGAAGAGTTGTGCTCTTTTTCTGGAAGATAAATGAACATTAAAAAAAGAGAGGAGTTGTTTTCTCAATTGATGATTCAGTGTCAACAATTTAAATATAATTTCTCCCTCTCCCTGACACATTTCCCCTTCCCACAACATCTTGTTGTTCTCTTTGTCTTGCCTCCTTGGCACCATTCTTTTGTAAGCATCTCGAAAGTATTACAATAATCTTGAAACTCTCATAAGTTATCAAGAGGATTCAGGTAAACTTTGTTCATGAACTTATTTTATAATTGACAGAGGTTCTCTCTACTAGTACTACCTTGTAGCTTAAAGAATTGGACAGAGAGTGTAATAGATGTGTGTATATTTGGGAGAATGGGAGTAGCAAAGTATTGCTTAGATCAGGGTCCCAAACTCAAATGCCTGTTGGAGTCAGACACCCCAATCTGAAGGGAGCAGCTGCTACTCTGTTCCACCAGATTGTTGCTATGTAAGAATATAGGTCCACACTGTTACCAGATGTTCTGGGGTTTTTTAAGAAATAGGAAACCTTAATTTTTATATGAAATATTCTGCATTTTAAATATTATCAACTGGGGCACCTGGGTGGCTCAGTCGGCTGACCATCCGACTCTTGATTTCAGCTCAGGTCATGATCCCAAGGTTGTGGGATTGAGCCCCACAACCTTGTAGAGTGTTAGACTCTACACTGAGCATGGAGCCTGCTTAAGATTTTCTCTCTCCCCCTCTGCCCTTCTCCCCCATGCTCTCTCTCTCAAATAATAAATAAATACATAAATAAATACATAAATAAAGTAATTAAAAAACAAACAAAAAACAAAAACAAAAACACTAGGTGGGCCAAACAAAACACTTACACAACCACTCAGTGGTGAATTCTAATTTAGATTATGGATGGAGTTCATGGTAGAGCCTTGATTTGGTGACTTAAACTAAGTCTGGCTCTTTGTCCATTCAGTATGGGTTTGGTTCCAGCTTGGTGGATGTGAATACTTCTCCCAAATGGCAAACTTTTATGTTGGTTTGTATCCCATAAATGTAACTCTAAACTTTCTTGAGGTAAAAATGGTAAATAGACTCAATGCTTGGTTAGAGTCCGTCTGTTAAATAAGGAAGTGAAAAAGCAGTGACCAGACTTGAAGTACATAAAGAAAATAATCAGAAGGTATTTACTTTTTGGTGCCTTTTTGTCCTTTCTTACCAGATCATGAATCCTTTGAATACATGATAAATACTTTGGATTTAGTTCTTAAAATTTTAGGAAACTATTGGAGTTTTGTGAGCAGGGAAGGGATATGATCCAGCTTAATATTCTAAAAGAAACGTTCTAAAGCTGATAGAACAGTATAGAGTTACAATGTGGAGACTTCCAAGAAAATCTGCCTTTTTGCCTATTAATTGTTCTGTCCTAGGAATGTTCTTTTTTTTAAATTTTACTTATTTATTTTTTAAATTTTTAATGTTTATTTATTTTTGAGAGGTAGAGACAGAGCGCAAGTGGGGGAGGAGCAGAGAGAGAGGGAGACACAGAATCTGAAGCAAGCTCCAGGCTCTGAGTGGTAGTACAGAGCTCGATGCACGGCTGAAACTCATGAACTGTGAGATCATGACCTGAGCTGTGAGATCATGATCTGAGCCGAAGTTGGACACTCAATCAACTGAGCCACCCAGGTGCCCCGACTTATTTATTTTGTGTGTGTGTGTGAGAGAGAGATAGAGAGTAAGTGGAGGGAGGGACAGAGAGAGGGAGGTATACAGAGAATCCCAAGCAGGCTCCATGCTGTCAGTGCAGAGCCTGACACAGGACTCGAACCTATGAATTCTGAGATCATGACCTGAGCCAAAACCAAGAGTCAGGTACTCAACCGACTGAGCCACCCAGGTGCCCAGGAATGTTGTTCTTATTTTTGTGTTCATGTCGCTCATCCCTATCCCTGACCACCAGTGGAGATGTTCTCCTTGGTTCTTGGGCCATATATCTCAAGGAACTTAGAGCCTATATAATCTTAATGTGATATCCAAAGATAACCAATTCCTTTTCAGACTGAATTAATTTCCTTGTATTTTTGTCTGTCCCTCAGGCCATTCCTCAGATATGTGACAGAGATAGAGCCTTCCAGATGTCTGATATTCTTAACTGAGAGGACAAATTATATGGTCTTGCAAATTCATCTAACTACTCAACCTTATGCTTCTATTTTTCAGAAAATACTGAAGGAAGGACCTCTGTTGAAGAACTGTAATTCCTTCAAGAGATGGAAGCTTAGATATTTTCTGGTTCGAGGACAAAGACTCTGTTTTGCACACCATCCCGCCGTAAGAGAATATATAGAATATTTATTCTATAGAATATCTATAGAATTTTGTCATTTGGGTTAATGGGTGGGGATTTCAGGAAATGTTTGTGTGGAGAAATAGGCTAATAGGTAAAGACATGTTGGCAAATATCAAGGTAGAAGTTGAAATCTATTTTTCTTTTAACTTGTTCTTTTGGGCCAAATGGGGGGATACTTTTCTTTCCTTTCCCCTTCCTCTTTCCCTTCCCTTTTACAGATTCCTCAGTTAGCTTCTACACTCAGAACCAACTACATAATTTGTGGGTCTTCGTACAAAATGAAAATGCAGGGCCCCTTATTTAAAAATCAAGGAAAAAATGTCATTAAAGATACAAAAATATAATGCAATGATTTGTCATGGCATCTTTTATTTGTTGTTCAATGTCATTCTAGGTAAAGAAAAAATAAAATGTTAAAGTATGAGTATTTTTGCCATTCATCTGCACATTGTACAATGTCAGTTATAAAAACAAATATAAAAGCATTTAATTGATATGAAAAAACACAAAAATTATATAAGTTGTATTTAGTAGCTCATACACACACATATATATTTTGTTCTTAACAGTATACAAAACCAGCTCAACTGTTTTTATTTCACATCTTGATATTTACACATTCTACCAATGCCCTGACTAAAAGGAAAAGGAACTATGGGCTACCCTTTCTTTCCTTCAATGTTATCATTTTCAACATAAATTATTGGCTAATACAGGGAAGTAACATAAGTAAGAAAGAACACAATAGGGTTCCTTGGTTGTTCATGTTTCTTAGAACACTATTGCCTTTTTCTGTATTTGAAGCAAGTCCTGGTCTCTACAGAAATTGTGGACTCTCAGGGCTAACAGTTCCCTTAAGTCCTCAATCATAGGTACAGCATGCTTACCTTATATTTGCTTTGAGTCTTACTGAACTCTTACACATCATGAGTCCACTGGAATTGTATGCTCACGGGCATCATGAATGCAAATGGAGTGACAAGGCATGGGGTGGACATGCAGATTGTGCATATCTCCCCTGCTCATGTCCATGAGCCATTGTCCCACTGGACTTCATTTACAAAATACACACTCAAGGATAAAATTATTAAAAATGTCAAGATTGCAATAGCAGAACATTAAACCAAGTGCAGGGCCCTGCTGAACATGGTGCCCTGTATGAATGCATAAGATGCATACCAGTGAAGCCAGCCCTATCTGTATTCCTAGTGCTGCTATCCTTGCTGCTGGCTGGATGTTACCTATTAGAACCAGTTTATAAGGAGATGCAGGCCTCAAACTGGATAGGACTAGCAACAAAGTCAGAGGTTGCCAGCTGATAAAATAGGAACTAATAACTTGTATCTGCTCCACTAGGCCCTTAGTGAAACCATATCCCTTTATCTTCTCCAGCATAAAACCTTAGTTTTGAATAATTCTGAACCACCTAAGCCTTCCTGTAAATCCACATAAGAGTTTTAGGAAGTGTTGTGTTTTGCTTTAGTTTGGTTCGGTTTTTGTTTGTCACATGATATATCAACAAAAAATCATGATGCTAAATAAATCCCAGCGCTGAAGCCAGAGATATGATTGGTTCATGGCTGCTAAAAATGCCTATTTGTGTGTGTGTGTGTGTGTGTGTGTGTGTTTACCTTTTAGTGTCTGTTGACATTATTAACCAGATGATTCTTTTCCTTCTCCCTCTTATATCTTCCTAGTTTGCACGTTTTGAAACAATTGATCTGTCTCAGGTCGCCTTGGCAGAAAGCAGCTGTAGAAATCTTTTCCATAGCTTTTGTGTAAGTAACATTGGAAATGACTCAATGGGTAGAGGTGTGAGCTAGCTGGGAAAAGGGGTTGCCATACCCATGTGTTGTCTCTTTGGAGTTCAGGTTTCCCAAGTCTCCTTTGATCTTAAAGTGTATATGGGAATCCACTTAACGTAACCATTGCAAATGAGTGCTGAAAATTATTCATGTAAATGTTTTCTACCAGCCCACTGATAGGGGGGAAAAGTGATGTCCCTATTCTCTAATACCAGCCTGGTATAAATCTGAACTGACTTCTGGGTGGTGGGGAAGTGACTATTATGAAAAAAATCAATCCTCCTGGTGAAGGTGATTTAGAAGAGTATCATTGAGAGGCTTTCAAGAGACCGCTAATATGTTGTATAACATATCAGGAAAATCAAACTACATGACGCTCTCTCCTTTGATCTGATAGATAATAACCTAAATCCAAAGTGAAAACTACCTTGTGCTGAGATTACTGATAAGAGCACCTCAAAGAAAGCAGAGGATTTTCTATGGATGCATTCAAGGGTTTGGCACTGCTGAAATGTCATAAGTCTTTGCTTATTCAAGTGAATCCAGACCAGAAATCTCACTGAAAAATAGCAAGCCCATTGGCCCAGGAATTCTCCTACCCACCTCCTCCCAGAACTGTCTTCTTCCAGCCTCAGTGATGGGTTATGGAGACTGGGGTTCCCCTTCAGGAGAGCAGTACTTAGCAGACTAAAGAGCTACAGGCCCAATACCTCTACTTCTATCGCTGGTCCACACTTCATAATCTTTTGAAAGGAAAGCAATAGGCTATAAGAGGGAGACCCTACTATCATTTCTCTCTTATTACATCACACTGACCTAGGGTAAAGTTAAGAGTTCTGTTGGCCCAGTCCCAAAAAGCTCAACCTTTGGGTGATGAGCATACAGGCTAATGTTTTTCATTTTTATTCTACAAAGAAATCCCAAGGACTAGGATGTCCCTTAGCCTAATTAAAACACAGAGGCACTGTTCACCAGCCCCACACAAGAGTGGGTTTGGACCAAATGAGTGGCATCATCACAGTTCCCACTAGATTCTATTCCCATCTATCACAGAATCATGCTGTGCTACATGCAAAAGGAGAAAAAACAATTGCTTGTTGGCATTGTGAGCACTAGTTCCAAGATTTGGGAGGCTTGTATTAAAGACAAGTAGGGTTACTGAAGCAATCACTGATGCTATAGCCATCTGTGTCCCTCCTACCTTCTGGCAAAAAACCAAGTCCTGACTATGGTCTACCTCTGTTAGACCCTCAGCATAGCTTTCTCATTATTCCTGCTGGGGTTCTTACACCAACCAGGATTAAGAGAAATAATGGTAAAATTCTCTTCAGGTTGGCTTGACCATAAGCAAGAGAGAAACTGGATTTTTAGATTCCTCACTATTTTTACTCTCTCCTCAAACAGAAAGAGGTACACCCTGCTGAAGTGTATACCATTTTTACCATTTTTTAAGTAGATAGAGCATCAGTGAGTAGGATTTTCAGGCAACCTCTCTGGAGTAATAGATGGTGCATGGCTTAGTACTTAAGAGTATATATTCTGGAGCCAAACAATCTAGATTTTAATTCTAGGTCAGCTTTCTAACTACTAGGTGGCCCTAAGCAAGTCATTAAACTTTCTTTGCCTTAGCTTTCCTGACTATGAAATGAGAAAAATAATAATGCCCATATCATGGAGTTTTAATGAAGATTGAAATAAATAGTATACATAAAGTGTAATAGAACAGTAACTGGCACATAGTAAGTGCCATTAAAGTGTTATTTATTACTATTACCATTATTATTATTTGGGGTAGGTATCTGAGAATTTTTCTTACATTTAAGAAGTGGCTTGGGTTGTGGTTGATAGTCCTGCCTAGTTCCTTAGAGAGTTCACAGGCTCTGTTTGGGGGCAAACTTGTAGAATGTGAACCAGCTAATAATGTGACTTTTTGTTTAGGTGATCACACCACAACGAAAAGTTACCCTGGCTGCACCCAACCGGAAAGACATGGAAGAATGGATCAATGTCATAAAAACCGTTCAACAGGGAGAAATTCGCAAGGTAAGAAAAATAGTAGAGAACTCACACAACTCTCAGAAGTAAATGTTTAATTGGTTGTATTAGTTAAGCCACCTTTCAAAAAGGGAAATAGAAAATGGAAGTAGAGAGACCATCTGGTCAGGAATTATAGATGGATGTTATTAGGAAACTTGTTTAGAACTATTTATAAATAGGAATAATTCACTTAGACTCAAACCATGGTAAGTATGTGGTTTAGATACCTCTTTTTTTAATGAATATAATTTATTGTCAAATTGGCTTACATACAACACCCAATGCTCATCCCAACAAGTGCCTTCCTCTTTACACATCCATTTGATATGTAGATGTCACTATATGCCCAATGGATGAGTCATTCAAGATGTATGTAAGCAGCTAACCTCAATGTTCTTATGTTAGCAAAGCTGTAATCAGCAGTTTTGACCTGGGTCTGCTGAGTGACTACAATAACAGCTAATGAAACTCAGGCTTACAAAAGAGAAAAAAATAGACAAAGATGAAATAACTATTCAGTAGAAAAAGCAGGATTTGGACCCAGGCTGTGTGATTCTAAAACCTATGTCCTTAAACCCTATGCTAATGTAGGAGGAAGAGCAAGGAGCAGTCCTCTCCAAAGATTAGCAGAATTCTTCTTATTATTAATACCAAACCTCTGGCCACTGCTCCCTGCAACAAATGGTATTCCATTCAAACTCTGGGCTATGCCCTCGTTCCACTCCTCTGAAGACCTACAATAGTTAGAAGTTTCAAAAGGGGAGGGATTTTTGTCATTTGTTTCCTTGTATCAGTGTGTGGCACATAGTAGAGGCTCAATAAATATTTTTTAAGTGAATAAATGAATCTGAGGGTAATCTCAGAGCCAGGGTTTAGAAAGAGAATGATATATAGTTCATCCTAAAGCAAAAGAAGCTGATATTTTAATTAACTAGCAAAAGATAGAGGATTTTTATGGGCATTTGGGATGGACCAATGGTAATAATGGGTTTTATAAGTAAAAATAATGCCATGGAGAAAACCATGTGTCCTCATTTCCCTATGACTCCTCTGGCTCTTAAACACTGATTTTCATTGCTACACATGGCTATTAATACATGATAAGTTGACTGAACTTGGGCCTAGGTATCTCTCCACATATCTGTAAGGCCTCTCCCAGGCTCACATTGTCTATGCATAATTGAGAGATTCTTGATTAGAATCTGATGATGGTCTTTATATTAATTACTCTCATTGTTTTACTCCTTTGTTATTTTCTTCTTCCTTTCCTGATAGAGGATTTCATCCCATTCCTCCCCCTCCACTCCAATTGAGCCCACTATGGCATAGAATTAGTGGTAGCCACAAAAAGTTGTGATTTCCATGCTCCTCTTCCATCATCATCCCTGTGGGTCAATCCCTTTCCTTCCTGTGGTTTATCTCTATCCAAACTGTAGCATTTCTCATGAAATACACACTTTCAATTTGGCATAAAAGGTTATATAGTATAATTTTACTTATTAGTCTAGAAATGCAAATGCTTCTAGAGAAAGCCATCAGAGCATTGATGTGCTATTCCTGATTTAGTTGAATTAAACATCTAGGTATTGACTACCCAGCACAAACCAGAAAGGAAAAAAAAATAATATACCTGTTTACTCTCTTGGAAGAATTGTGAGTTTCAGGTTGCAATCACAACTTCTGTGAAGCTGCTCCAGGGACCTAAATCTATTAAGGAACACTTTTAGCTGATAGTGAAATGTCTCATCATGAGCATCTTAGCAATTCATCTTGCATGAGGCTTAAAAAGTCAAATATGCTTTCTCCCATATGTACCTTATCTCTAATGGTCTCTTTTAGTCTCTGTCACCAGCAATGCCTGATATAGGGTGAAGAAGATTAATTATAGACTTAGTGGTCTATTAAAGTCAGTATAAAGTAACTGGATAACTTACTACAAAATAGTACACATTAAGGAATATGCCCTTAGCAGGTGCTCAGTTCTGTTCCATAGAGGATCGAAAAGGTGTGTTGGGGCGCCTGGGTGGCTCAGTCGGTTGGGCCTCCGACTTCAGCTCAGGTCACGATCTCGCGGTTCGTGGGTTCGAGCCCCGCGTCGGGCTCTGGGCTAATGGCCCAGAGCCTGGAGCCTGCTTCCGATTCGGTGTCTCCCTCTCTCTCTGCCCCTCCCCCGTTCATGCTCTCTCTCTCTCTCTCTCTGTCTCAAAAATAAATAAAACGTTAAAAAAATTAAAAAAAAAAAAAGGTGTGACTGGCTCCCAGCCACAGTGAGCGTTTTAGGTAGTTGGGAAGACAAGATACACAAAAGAAACAGTTAAATGACAGTACTCATGATAAATAATAGTTTTCAGAGATGTTACAAGACAGTGCATGATTGCGAGAAGAATGAAACAGACAGTAAAGTAGTATAAGAGTTCAGGAGAGAAAGAGATAAGTATGGGCTGAAGTTTCCTGAGATAATAGAGGACAGATTTAAGACTGACCTTGAAAGATGAATGGGGTTTTATTGGTGACAGGGAACTAGGGGTAAGGGTAAGTCCTAAACAGGGGAATTGGTATAAGCAAAAGGTGAGTAACAGAAAAACAGAAACTTTTTGTAACAGAGTAAAAGGGGGACTCCATTTAACCAGAAGAGTTTGGGAAAGTGAGTTTAAGAAGTGTCTGGAGAGGTTGCCTGAAGTTGATTGTAGAGGATTATCAATGCCAGAATAAAGAGTAGGGAAGAGTTGGAATATGATCAAAGTTCAGTTTAAAGACGGATTGGAAAGAGAAGAGAGTTTATCAAAAGGATATTTTAGAAGTACAAGCTGGATTAGATGAAGGAAAGACCAGAGGACAGAAGATCATAGATGAAGCTATAGATTAATTCAGACAAGACAAAGTTAAGCCCCAGAATGAAGATAAAAAGGGAAGACAAATTGTAGATGCTGAGATGGAGGTGGGGAAAATCTAAATGTATGAAAGAGGCAAAGCAGAGAGAAAAGTGATAGGCAGATAAAAGGTTTGAGTCTGGGAGACTTAAGAAAGAATAGAAAGGAGAAAATTAGAAATAAGCAATTGCTTAAAAGACTAGGTTAAAAGGTTAGCTTTTTCTAATGACTTGTCATGGACCCATTGACTATGGGAATGGGAATGGACCTTAAGAGTCATCTAGACTCCAGATTCTAGATTTTAAAGCATCTTTAGATCAAGTCATGCAGCCTTTATTTGAATGCTTCCAAAGATGGGGAACTAAGATTCTTACAAAAGAGTCCATTCAGTTGTTAAAGGTCTAAATGTTAGAACATTTTTCTAGTCTTTGGTCTAGTAGAATAACTTTCTAACATTTCAGTTTGTGCTACAAGAATGGCATCTGCTGCCCCTTGTGGTAGAAACCTTCCTGTTACTAGAAGCATTTAAAGCAAACTATTTAAGGAACTGCTTCTGAGAATGTTGTATAAAAAATTAATTTTTCATAGTGACATCAGAAAGATTGTGGATTAGGAGGTCCCAATGCTCATCCTCTCTCCCACAAAAACTTCAAGAACAACAAATAAAGAGGTACATCCTAGCTAGAATAGCTCTGAAAGAGCTCCAGAATACAATAAAGAAGGTGTAGAAACTCTATGGAGCACAGAGACAGAATGACCATGTAGAAAGGCATAGCTAGTTATTTACATGCATTGCCCCAGCCTCCAGTCTGGCAGAGCTTGGGGCCAAAAAGAATCCCCTTAGTCTGACTTCCCTCCATAAGGGAAAAGGAGAGCAGGAGGATTCCAACAGTCCTCATCAGTGCTGTGGACACATGCAACTTCCACCATGGAGTTGCTCTACAGACTTTATTGATGCTAAAACAATCAGTTACCTGGAGCCCATGCTGCTGTGATGCTCCCCAAGAGAGCTATTGCATTAATGTCCCTGAAAAAGCTGCTACCACTGTGCCTACACTGGGGAAGTGCCACTGCATGCACCCCACTAAGCTGCCAACACTGCATCTTGATCCCCCCCACAACCAGAATCACAACTTCCACTCCTGCAGCCGTACGCACATCCTGGACTCCAGCTCCATGGCTGCTCAGCACATATCCATGCCACACACACCAGGGCATCATGATAAATACACCTATGCCCCAGTCCATAATACCAGTTTTTCTGGATGACCCTGAACTCCAACCCCAGTGCCATGGCCACTCTGCAGGTGCCCACAGCCCAGACATCAACACCATTGCCACAGAAAATGTGTTTGTGACCCTGATTCAGGCACCTACAGACACATGTGTGCCCACACACTGAACTCAACAATAATAGGGATCTTCTTGGCAATGACTTCCTTTGTAGAGAAAAAGGAGAACAGGATAACCAAGGAGCCTTTACCACCAAGGAGCACAACAGCTCTTACCACCATTGTGGAATCCCACAGCCTTGACCAACACTGGCCTCAGCTGATGGAGCTCCACTGAAACTTTGCTGCTGTGCCCTTCCTAAAGCAGGAACTGCTGCTGCACACCTTGAAACCAGAGCCGCCATATCCAACCCAAATTGATATCCTTACACCCACCTATAGATAAGTCTTTATCCCCAAAGAGAATCTGTAAAGTCTGAAAGAGGTGACTGCTCCATCAAATGTGCAGACATCAATGCAATGGTACCAAAAATACAAAAAAACAAAAAAAAACAAAAAAACAAAAAAACAAAGAAAACAGAGCACAACCAAAGAATTAACAATAGTTTTCCGGTAATTGACATCAAAGAAATAAAGATCTATGAATTTCCTGAAAGAGAAGTCAAAGTAATTGTTTTAAGGAAGTTCAGTGAGCTCCAAGAGAGCACAGATGGATCATTCAGTGAAACCAGGAAAATAATACATGAACAAAATGAGAACCTCAACAAAAGAAATCATTAAAAAAGAGCCAAATTTTTGAGCTGAATAATACAATAAATGAAATGAAAAATGAAGCAGGGAGCTTTAACAGCAGACTTGATCAAGCAAAAGAAAGAATCTGCAAACAGGTCATTTGAAACCAGTCAGAAGAGAAAAAAATAATGAAAAAGCATGGATAAAAGCAAACAAATATATGCATTATGGGAATCCAAGAAAAAAAGAGAAAGGGGCAGAAAGCTATTTAAAGAAATAATGGTTGAAAACTCCCCAAATCTTGGGAGAAAGTTGGAAATACAAGTTCATGCATCTTGCATCTTGATCCCCCCCACAACCAGAATCACAACCTCCACTCCTGCAGCCGTACGCACATCCTGGACTCCAGCTCCATTGCTGCTCAAAAGACCTCACACAAGATCTCTTCACAAAGAAGACTACACCAAGACATAATCAAATTGTTAAAAGTCGAGAACAAAGAGAATTTTGAAGGCAGCAAGAGAAAAGTAACCTATTACATATAAGGGAGCCCTAATAGGACTATAAGCAGTTTTTTTCATATATATCTTCCCCACCAGGAAAGAGTGAGATGATGTAATCAAAGTGCTGAAACAAAAAAAAATTTACATACAAGAATACTATACCTGGTAAAATTATCCTTTCAAATGAAGGAGAGGTAAAGTCTTTCCCAAACAAAAACTGAGGGAGTTTGTCACCACTAGACCTGCCTTAAAGATGGGTACAAGAAATGCTTAGAGGAGTTCTTCAAATTGAAATAAAAACACACTAAACAATATGAATGCTTATGAAAGCATAAATCTCACAAGTCAATGAAAATATATATCTGTAGAAGGATCAATATAACAATGGCAATTAATGTGTTAATTTATGTAGTGGATAAATTTCTTATAACCTTAAAATAAAAGTTAGTAGGTAAAAATTTGTTAATGGATACATACATAACATAAAAATAAGCAAACTCTGTCTATAAGAACACAAAGTATATGTGTTTGGTGGGGGGAGTAACAGTGTAATATTTTTGTGTGCTATTGAAGCTAAATTGTTAACAACTTAAAATAGAATGTTATAACTATGAGATATTTTATACAAGTCTTGAGCTGCCTCCCCCCAAAAAACACCTATGATAGATACATAAAAGATAGAGAAGAAAACCAAAACAAATCTCTGCAAAAAAATAATCATCAAACAATAAAAAAAGACAAGAAAAGAAAACAGAGTCAAAACAACTGAAATACATATGTAAAACAAATATCAGAGTGGTAATAGTCTTCACCAACAATTACTTTAAGTGTAAATAGATTAAAGTCATCAATCAAAAGATATGGACTGTAATACTCTCTAGCTCCACCATGCCATTGCAAATTGCAAGATTTCATTTTTTTCTATGGCTGAGTAATATTCCATTGTGTGTGTGTGTGTGTGTGTATATATGTATATCCATTCATTAGTTGACATACACTCGGGCTGTTTTAAAATTTTGGCTATTGTAGATAATGCTACTATAAACATGGGGTGCATGTACCCCTTTGAATCTGTAATTTTTGTATCCTTTAGGTAAATACCTAGGAGTGCAATCACTAGATCATAGGGTACTTCTATTTTTAAGCTTTCAAGCAACTGCCATACTGGTTTCCAGAGTGGCTGCACCATTTTTCATTCCCATCAACAGTGCAGTTTTCCCCATAGGTCAGTCAAAGAAAGAAAAATGCCATATGATCTCACTTATATGTAGAATTTCAGAAACAAAACAAATGAGCATAGGGGAAAAAGAGAGAGAGAGAAACTAAGAAACACATTCCTAACTAAAGAGAACAAACTAATCATTACCAGAGGGGAGGTGGATGGGGGTGATGGGCTAAATAGGTGATGGGGATTAAGGAGTGCACTTGTGATGAGACCTGAATGCTGTAGGGAAGTGTTGAATTACTGACCTGTACTTCTTAAACTAATATTAATCTGTATATTAACTAACTGGAATTTAAATTAAAACTTAAAAAAGACATGGAGTACCTGAATGCAAAAAAAAAAAAAAATAAGATCCAGAAATAACACTGTCTACAAGACTCACTTTAGAATTGAAGAAATTATGGGCTGAAAGGGAACAGACTAAAAAATATTTTTCATGCAAATGGCAATCAAAAGAAATCAGAGGTACTTATATCATATGTCTATATGATATACTTATATTCTTATATCAGACAAACTATACTTTAAGTCTAAAACTGTTTCTAGAGACAAAGAAGGGCATTATATAATGATAAAAAGGTCAATTCAACAGAAAAATACAGTTATAAAAATATATGTACCCAGCATCAGAGTACCTAAATAGATGAAGCAAATAATGACAGATCTGAAAGCAGAAATTGACATCAATACAATAATTATAGGGAACATCAATACTGTACTTACAATAATGTATAAAGCCTGAAGACAGAAAATTAATAAACAGTTGACTTGTATAACACTATTGACCCAATGGACCTAACTGACATATACAGAAATTTTCACCCAACAGCAGCAAGACACATTTTTCTCAAGGGTGCATGGAACATTCTCCAGGATAGTAACAAATTGTGTCACAAAACAAGTCTTAACAAGTTTAAGAAAATAGAAATCAGTGGCATCTGGGTGGCTGTCGGTTAAATGACTCTTGATTTCAGCTTATGTCATCATCTTACAGTTGTAAGATTGAGCCCCGCATAGGGGTCCATGCTGGGTGTGGAAACTGCTTAAGATTCTTCTCTCTCTCTCTCTCTCTCTCCCTCTCTCCCTCCCTCCTTCTGCCCCTTTCCCACTCACTTCCACACACTCTGTCTCTCAATTTAAAAAAAAAGAAAATAGAAATCACTCCAAGTATCTCTTCTGACCATAATGGAATGAGATAAATAACAGCAATAAAATGGGCAAATTCATGTATATATGGAAACTAAACAGTACACTTTTTTTATTTTTTATTTTTCCCCAAATTTTTACTTAAATTCTAGTTAGTTAACATATAGTGTAATATTGATTTCAGGAGAAGAATTTAGTGATTCATCACTTACATATAACACCCAGTGTTCATCATAATGAGTGCCCACCTTAATTCCCATCACCTATTTAGCCCATTCCCCCCCCCTCACCTCCCTCAATCAACTCTCAATTTGTTCTCTGTAGTTAAAAGTCTCTTAGGATTTATTTCCCTCTCTCTTTTTTTTTTCCCTTCCCACATGCTCATCTGTATTGTTTCCTAAATTCTACACGAGTGAAATCATATAGTATTTGTCTTTCTTTGATTAGTTTATTTTGGTTAGCATAATACCCTCTAGGTCCATCCACATCATTGAAAATAGCAAGATTTCATTATCTTTGATGGCTAAATAATATTCCATTATATATATATATATATATATATATATATATATATATATATGTGTGTGTGTGTGTGTTATATATTATATATATATATATATATATATATATATAGGGAAATTATATATATATATTATATCATCACTCTATGGACACTTGCACACTTTCAATAGTTTGGCTACTGTTGATAATGCTGCTATAAATATCAGGGGGCATGTACCCTCTTTGAATCTGTATTTTTGTAGTCTTTGGGTAAATACCTATTAGTTCAATTGCTGGGTTGTAGGGTAGTTCTATTTTTAACATTTTGAGGAACCTTCATACTGTTATCCAGAGTGGCTGCACCAGTTTGCATTCCCACCAACAGTGCAAAAGTGTTCCTCTTTCTCAGCATCCTCACCAACACCTGTTGTTACTTGTGTTGTTGATTTTAGCCATTCTGACAGGTGTGTGGTGGTATTTCATCATGCTTTTGATTTGTATTTCCCTTATGATGAGTGATGCGGAGCATCTTTTCATGTGTCTGTTGGCAATCTGGGTGTCTTCTTTGGAAAAGTGTCTGTGTCTTCTGCCCATTTCTTAACTGGGTTATTTGTTTTTTGAGTGTTGAGTTTGATAAGTTCTTACACATTTTGTATATTAATCCTTTTCAGATATGTAATTTGCAAATATCTTCTCCCATTCCATAGGTTGCCTTTTAGTTTTGTTGATTATTTCCTTCACTGTGCAGCTTTTTATTTTGATGAAGTTCCAATAGTTTCTTTTTGGTTTTGTTTCTCTTGCTTAGTAAGAACTTGCTCTAACCAAGGTCAAAGAGTTGCTGCCTGTGCTCTTCTCTTGGATTTTGGTGGTTTCCTATCTCACATTTAGGTATTTAATCCATTTTGAATTTATTTTTGGTATGGTGTAAGAAAGTAGTCCAGTTTCATTCTTTTGCATGTTCCTGTCCAGTTTTCCCAACATCATTTGTTGAAAAGAATGTCTTTTTTTTTTTCATTGGATATTCCTTCCTACTTTGTGGAAAATTAGTTGACCATATACTTATGGGTCCGTGTTTGGCTTTTCTATTCTGTTCCATTGATCTATGTGTCTGTGTTTTGCCCATACCATACTGTCTTGATGACTACAGCTTTATAATATAGCCTGAAGTCTGGAATCATGATGCCTCCCACTTTGCTTTTCTTTTTCAGGATTTCTGTGGCTAGTCGGGGTCTTTTGTGGTTCCATACAAATTTTAGATTGTTTTTTCTAGTTTTGTGAAAAATGCTGGTGGTATTTTGATAGGGATTGCATTAAATGTGTAGATTGCTTCAGGGAGTATAGACATTTTAACAATGTTTGTTCTTCCAATCCATGAGCATGGAATATTTTCCCATTTCTTTGTGTCCTCTTCAATTTCTTTCATAACTGTTCTATAGTTTTTAGAGTACAGATCTTTTACCTCTTTGGTTAAGGTTATTCCTAGGTATCTTATGGTTTTTGGTGTAAGTGTAAA
Source organism: Felis catus (assembly GCF_018350175.1). NCBI lineage: Eukaryota > Metazoa > Chordata > Mammalia > Carnivora > Felidae > Felis > Felis catus. The sequence goes on along the minus strand of NC_058386.1, from coordinate 43,747,628 downwards.
TGGGATCAATTCCTTGATTTCTTTTTTTTTTTCCGCTTCATTATTGGGGTATAGAAATGCAACAGACTTCTATATGTTGATTTTATATCCTGAAACTTTGCTAAATTCAAGTATTAGTTCTAGCAAATTTTTGATGGAGTCTTTCAGGTTTCCTTTTCTTTTCAAAAAATTTATTTATTATTTCTTTTGAGAAAAAGAGAGAGAATGAGTGGAGAGAGGGGCTAGAGAGAGGAGAGAGAATCCCAAGTAGGCTCCACACTGTCAGCACTGAACCCAGTTCAGGGCTGGATCTTACAAACTGTGAGATCATGACCTGAGTCAAAACGAAGAGTTGGACACTTAACTGATGGAGCCACCAGGTTCCCCCTTTCAGGTTTTCTACATGGAGTATCATATCGTCTACAAATAGTGAAAATTTGACTTCTTCCTTGCCTAATTGGATGCCTTTTATTTCTTTTTTTTTTTTTTGCCTGATTGCTGAAGCTAAGACTTCCACTACAATGTTAAATAGTAATGATAAAAGTGAACATCCCTGTCTTGTTCTTGACCATAGAGGAAAAGCTGTCAGTTTTTCCTATTGAGTATGATATTAGTTATAGGTCTTTTGTATATGGCCTTTATGATGTTGAGGTATGTTGCATCTATATCTACTTTGTTGAGAGTTTTTTTATCAAGAATGAATGCTGTACTTTGTCACATGCTTTTAATGCATCTATTGAGAGGATCATGTGGTTGTTATCCTTTCTTTTATTAATGTGGTGTATCATGTTGATTTATTTGCAAATATTGAACCACCCTGCATTTCAGGAATAAATCCCACTTGATCATGGTGAATCATTCTTTTAATGTACTATTGGATTTGATTTGCTAGTATCTTATTGAGAATTTTTGCATCTATGTTCATCAGGGATATTGGCCTGTAATTCCCCTTTTTAGTGAGGTCTTTGTCTGGAATCAAGGTCTTGGAATCAAGGTAATGCTAACCTTATAGAATGAGCTTGGAAGTTTCCTTCAATTTCTGTTTTTTGGAACAGTTTGAGAAGAACGTATTAACTTTTTTTAAAATATAATTTATTGTCAAATTGGTTTCCATAAAACACCCAGTGCTTATCCCAACAAGTGCCATCATCCCTGCCCATCACCGACTTTCCCCTCTCCCCCACCCCCCATCTACACTTAGTTTGCTCTCAGTCCTTAAGAGTCCCTTATGGTTTGCCTCCCTCCCTCTCTGTAACTTTTCCCCCCCTCCCCCTCCCCCCCCATGGTCTTCTGTTAAGTTTCTCAAGATCCACATATGAGTGAAAACATATGGTATCTGTCTTTCTCTGCCTGGCTTGTTTCAGTTAGCATAATACCGTCCAGTTCCATCCACGTTGCTGCAAATGGCCAGATTTCATTCTTTCTCATTGCCAAGTAGTATTCCTGGCAAAATTCCCCTGGGAAGCCATCAGACCCAGGACTTTTGTTTGTTGGGAGATTTTTTTTAATTAATGATTCAATTTCTTTGCTGGACAGGGGTCTGCTCATATTTTCTATATCTTTCTGTTTCTGTTTTGATAGTTTGTATGTTTCTAGGAATTTTTTCATTTCTTCCAGATTGCCCAAATTGTTGGCATATAATTTTCCCTAATATTCTCTTTTAATTGTTTGTATTTCTGTGATGTTAGCTTTGATCTCTCCTCTTTCATTCATGATTTTATTTGTGTCATTTATCTTTTTCCTTTTGATAATTCTGGCTAGAGAGTTATCAATTTTGTTAATTCTTTCAATGAACCAGATCTTAGTTTCATTGATCTGTTCTACTGTGTGTTTTTTTTTCTATATGGTTTATTTCTGCTCTAATCTTTATTATTTCCCTTCTTCTACTGACTTTTGGCTTTATTTGCTGTTCCTTTTGTAGCTCATTAAAGTGTAAGGTTTGTGGGGCGCCTGGGTGGCGCAGTCGGTTGGGCGTCCGACTTCAGCCAGGTCACGATCTCGTGGTCCGTGAGTTCGAGCCCCGCGTCAGGCTCTGGGCTGATGGCTCGGAGCCTGGAGCCTGTTTCCGACTCTGTGTCTCCCTCTCTCTGCCCCTCCCCCATTCATGCTCTGTTTCTCTCTGTTCCAAAAATAAATAAAAAACGTTGAAAAAAAATTTTAAAGTGTAAGGTTTGTATATTTGGGACTTTTCTTGCTTCTTGAGGTAGACCTGTACTGCAATATACTTCCCTTTTAGGACCGCCTTTGCTGCATCCCAAAGGTTTTGCTCTGTCATGTTTTCATTTTCATTTGCTTCCATGTACTTTTTTTATTTCTTCTGTGATTTCCTGGTTAACCCATTCAATCTTTAGTAGGATATTCTTTAATTTCCATGTATTTTTGGTCTTTCCAATTTTTTTTCTAGTAGATGACTTCAATATTAATAGCATTGTGGTCTGAAAACATGTATGGTATGATCTCAATGTTTTTGTACTTGTTGCAGTCTGGTTTGTGACCCAGTAAGTGATGTAATCTTGAGAATAGTCCATGTGTACTCAAAAAGAATTCTGACTATATCTGTTAAGTCTATCTGGTCCAGTGTGTCATTTAAAACTATTGTTTCTTTGTTGATTTTCTTTTTTTTAATTTTTTAAATGGTTATTAACTTACTTATTTACTTAACATAATTTATTGTCAAGTTAAATAACATATATTGTATGCAGTGTGCTCTTGGTTTTGGGGGTAGATTCCCATGATTCATCGCTTACATACAACAGTCAGTGCTCATCCCAAAAAGTGCCCTACTAAATGCCCATCACCCATTTCCCCAATCCCCCGCTCACCCCCATCAACCCTGTTTGTTCTCTGTATTCAAGAGTCTCTTATGGTTTGCTTCCCTCTCTGTTTGAAACTATTTTTCCCTTTTTCTTCCCCCATGGTCTTTGTTAACTTTCTCAAGTTTCATATATGAGTGAAAACATGATATCTTTCTCTGACTGACTTATTTTAATTAGCATAGTACCCTCCAGTTCCCTCCATATTGTTGCAAATGGCAGGACTTCATTCTTTCTTACTGCCAAGTAGTATTCCATTGTAAATATAAACCACATTGTCTTTATCCATTCATCAATTGATGGAAATTTGGGCTCATTCCATAATTCGGCTATTGTTGAAAGCATTGCTGTAAACATTGGAGTACAAGTACCCGTATGAATCAGAACTCCTGTATCCTTTGGATAAATTCCTAGTAGTGCTATTTCAGGGTCTTAGGGTAGTTCTATTTTTAATTTTTTGAGGAACCTCCACACTGTTTTCCAGAGCAGCGGTAACAGTTTGTATTCCCACCAACAGTGCAAGAGGGTTCCCATTTCTCCACATCCTCACCAACATCTGTTGTTTCCTGAGTTGTTAATGTTAGCCTTTCTGACAGGTGTGAGGTGGTGTCTCAATGTGGTTTTGATTTTTATTTCCCTGATGATGAATGATGTTGGGCATCTTTTCAGATGTCTATTGGTCATCTGGATGTCTTCTTTGGAAAAGTGTCTATTCATGTCTTCTGCCCATTTCTTCACTGGATTATTTGGTTTTTGGGTGTTGAGTTTGGTAAATTCTTTATAGATTTTGGACACTAGCCTTTAATCTGATATGTCATTTGCAAATATCTTTTCCCATTCCATCGGTTGCCTTTTAGTTTTGCTGATTGTTTCCTTTGCAGTGCAGCAGCTTTTTATCTTGATGAGGTCCCGATAGTTCATTTTTCCTTTTATTTCCCTTGCCTTCAGAGACGTGTTGAGAAAGAAATTGCTGCGACTGAGGTCAAAGAGGTTGTTGCCTGTTTTCTCCTCTAGAGTTTTAATTGTTTCCTGTCTCACAATTAGGTCTTTCATCCATTTTGAGTTTATTTTTGTGTATGATGTAAGAATGTGGTCCAGTTTTATTCTTCTGCATGTTGCTGTCCAATTCTTCCAGCACCATTTGCTAAAGACACTATCTTTTTTCCATTGGATGCTGTTTCCTGCTTTGGCAAAGATTAGTTGGCCATACATTTGTGGGTCCAATTCTGGGTTCTCTATTCTATTCCATTGGTCTATGTGTCTGTTTTTGTGCCAATGCCATACTGTCTTGTTGATTACAGCTTTGTAGTAGAGGCTAAGGTCTGGAACTGTAATGCCTCCAGCTTTGGTTTTCTTCTTCAATATTACTTTGGCTCTTTGGGGTCTTTTGTGGTTCCAAACAAATTTTACAATTGTTTGTTTTAGCTTTGAGAAAAATGCTGGTGCGTTTTTGATTGGGATTGCTTTTAATGTGTAGATTCCTTTGGGTAGTATAGACATTTTAAAAATATTTGGCCACCAATACACGAGCATGGAATATTTTTCCATTTCTTTGTGTCTCCATAAATTTCCTTCATAAGTTTTCTTTACTTTTCACTATGCAGATCTTTTACATCTGTGCTTGGGTTTATTCCTAGGTATTTTATGGTTCTTGGTGCAATTGTATACTGGATCAATTTCTTGATTTTCTGTTGCTTCATTATTGGTGTATAGAAATGCAATTGATTTCTGTACATTGATTTTTTATTCTGCGACATTGCTGAATTCATATATCAGTTCTAGCAGCTTTTTGGTGGAGTCTTTCAGGTTTTCCATATAGACTATCATGTCATCTGCAAAAAGTGGAAGTTTGACTTCTTTGCCAATTTGGATGCATTTTATTTCATTTTTTGTCTGATTGTTGATGCTAGGACTTCCAGCAATATGTTGAACACCACTGGTGAGAGTGGACATCCCTGCTGAGTTCCTGATCTCAAGGGAAAGCTCTCAGTTTTTCCTAATTGAGGATGGTATTAGCTGTGGGCTTCTCATATATGATTTTTTTGATGTTAAGGTATGTTCCTTCTATCCCGACTTTCTTGAGGGTTTTTATTAAGAAAGATGCTGTATTTTGTCAAATGCTTTTTCTGCATCTATTGACATGGTTATATGGTTCTTATCTTTCATTTTATTAATGTGGTGTATCCCATTGATTGATTTTCAAATATTGAACCAGCTCTGCAGCCCAGGAATGAATCCCACTTGATCATGGTGAGTAATTATTTTGATATACTGTTGAATTTGATTTCCTAGTACCTTGTTGAGAATTTTTGCATCCATGTTCATCAGGAATATTGGCCTGTAATTCTCCTTTTTAGTGGGTTTTCTCTCTGGTTTGGAATCAAGGTAATACGGGATTCATAGAATGAGTCCAGAAGCTTTCCTTCCACTTCTAGTTTTTGGAACAGCTTGAGAAGGATAGGTATTAACTCTGTTCAAATGTCTGGTAGAATTTCCCTGGGAAGTCATCTTCTCCAAGATTTTTATACGTTGGGAGATTTTTTTATAACTAATTCAATTTCTTTGCTGGTTATGGGTCTCCTGAAATTTTCTATTTCTTCCCATTTGAGTTTTGGTAGTGTGTGGGTGTCTGGGAATTTATCCATTTCTTCCAGGTTGTCCAGTTTGTTGGCATAAAATTTTCATAGTATTCTCTGATAATTTTTTGCATTTCTGTGAGGTTGGTTGTGATCCGTCTTCTTTCATTCATGATTTATCTATTTGGGTCCTCTCTCTTTTCTTCTTGAGTAGTCTGGCTAGGAGTTTATCAACTTTGCTTATTTTTTTTTTTTAAGCCAGCTCTTAGATTCATTGATCTGTTCTGGGTTTTTTTATTCTATATTGTTTATTTCTTCTCTAACCTTTATTATTTCTCTTCTTCTGCTGCTTTTGGGGTTTCTTTGATGTTTTTCTTCTAGTTCCTTTAAGTGTGTTGTTAGATTCTGTATTTGGGATTTTTCTTGTTTCTAAAGATAGGGATGAATTGCAATGTATTTTCTTCTTAGGACTGCCTTTGCTGCATCCCAAAGGATTTGGACTGTCATGTCTTCATTTTCATTTGTTTCCATATATTTTTAAATTTCTTCTTTAGTTGCCTGGTTGACCCAGTTCATTATTTAGTAGGATGTTCTTTAACACCCATGCATTTGGATGCTTTCCAAATTTTTTCTTGTGATTGATTTCAAGTTTCATATTGTTGTGATCAGAAAATATGCATGGTATGATCTCAGTTCTTTTATATTTATTGAGGGCTGTTTTGTGACCAAATATGTGGTCTATCATGGGGAATGTTCCATGTACACTCAAAAGAATGTGTATTCTGTTGCTTTTGGATGAAAAGTTCTGAGTATATCTGTCAAGTCCATCTGGTTCGGTTTATCATTCAAGGCCATTGTGTCTTTATTGAATTTTTGCCTAGATGATCTGTCCATTGTTGTAAGTGGAGTATTAATGTCCCCTGCAATTACAGTATTCCTCTCAATAAGATTGCTTATGTTTATGATTAATTGATTTATGTATTTGGGTGTGCCAAATTGGGGGCATAAACATTTACAATTGTAGCTCTTCTTAATGTATACACCCCATAATTATTATATAATGCTCTTCTTCAGCTCTTGTTACAGCCTTTAGTTTAAAATATAGTTTGTCTGATATAAGTATGGCTACTCCAGCTTTCTTTTGACTTCCAGTAGCATGAAAGATAGTTCTCCATCCCTTCACTTTCAATCTGAAGGTGTCCTCAGGTCTAAAATGGGTCTCTTGTAGACAGCATATAGATGGATCTCATTTTTTTTATCCATTCTGTTACCCTATGTCTTTTGATCAGAGCATTTAGTCCATTTACATTCAGAGTTATTATTGAAAGATATGGATTAATGTCATTGTGTTATCTGTAGGTTTCATGCTTATGGTGATGTTTCTGGTCATTTCTAGTCTTTGTAGTGTTCCACTCATAGTCTCCAGGACTGGTTTAGTGGTCATGAACTTCAGCTTTTGTTTGTCTGGGGAAGCCTTTATCTCTCCTTCTATTTTGAATGACAGCCTTGCTGGATAAAGGATTCTTGGCTGCATATTTTTTTTCCTATTCAGCACATTGACTATTTCCTGCCACTCCATTATGGCCTGCCAAGTTTCAATGTTTATTTATTTTTAAGAGAGAGAGAGAGTAAGTGAGCGAGCATGAGTGGGGGAGGGGAAGGGAGAGAGGGAGACACAGTATATGAAATAGGCTCCAGGCTCTGATCTCTCAGCACAGAGCCTAACGTGGGAGTTGAACTCACAAACTGTGAGATCATGACCTGAGCCAAAGTTGGATGCTTAATTGACTGAGCCACCCAGGTGCCCCTCCTTGTTGATTTTCTGCTTAAACTATCTGTCCACCGCTGTAAGTGAGGTGTTAAAGTCCCCTGCTATTATTGTATTATCGTGAGTTTATGTTTGTTATTAATTGATTTATATATTTGGGTGCTTCATTTTAGGGGCATAAATACTTAAAATTGTTAAATCTTCTGGATGGATAGACCCGTTAATTATGATATAATGCCCTTCTTTGTCTCTTCCATTTAAAATGTAATTTGTCTGATATAAGTATGACTACTTCAGCTTTCTTTTGGTGTCCATTAGCATGATAGATGATTCTCTATTTCCTTACCTTACACCTGCAGATGTCTTTAGGTCTAAAATGAGTCTCTTGTGGAAGGATATAGATGAGTCTTGTTTTTTCATCCATTCTGATACCCTATGTCTTTTGATTGGAGAATTAATCTATTTGCATTCAGAGTGATTAGTGAAAGATAACAGTTTAGGGCCATTGTGTTACCTGTAAAGTTTGTGTTTCTGGTTGTGCTCTCTGTTCCTTTCTAGTCTTTGTTGGTTTTGGTATTTTCACCCCAAAGTGTCCACTTTAATATTTCTTAAAGTGCTGGTTTAGTAGTCCTGAATTCCTTTAGTTTTTGTTTGGGAAATTCTTTATCTCTTCTTCTATTCTTAATTACAGCCTTACTGGATAAAGTATTAGTGGCTGCATATTTTTCCCATTCATCATGTTGAATATATCACACCACTCCCTTCTGGCTTGCCAAGCTTCTGGAGCAGATCTACTGTGAACCTGACCTGTCTTCCCTTGTGGGTTAAGGACTTTTTTACCCTTGTTGCGTTCAGGGTTCTCTCCTTGTCTGTGTATTTTGTGAATTTGACTATGATGTGTTTTCGTGATAGAGGGCTTTTGTCGAATTTAATGGGAGTTCTCTGTGTTTCTTAGATTTCAATGTCTTTTTCTGTCCCCGGATTGGAAAGTTTTCAGCTTTACTTTGCTCAAATGAACCTTCTGTTCCCTTTTCTTTCTTATTCTTCTGGGACTCCTATGATACAAATGTTATTATGCTTTAAGTAGTGGCTGAGTTCCCTGATTCTATATTTGTGATCCAATACTTTTCTTTCCCTCTTTTTGTCAGCTTTATTATTTTCCATAAGTTTATTTTGTATATCACTGATTCACTCCTCTGCTCCATCCATCTCATTGTCATGGCATTTTTAAATTTTTGCCTGACTAGTTTTTTAGTTTTTTTATCTCTGCAATAAGGGAACCTCTAGTGTCTTTTGTGCTTTTCTCACATACAGCTAGTATCCTTATGATTATTGTTTTAAATCTAGTTCAGCCATATTATTTGTATCTATAATGATTAAATCCCTGGTCATGGCTTTTTCCGGTTCTTTCTTTTGGGGTGAATTTCTCCATCTTGTCATTTTGTCTGGGTCACTGGTTTTGTGTGTGTGTGTGATTGTTATGAAAGCCTGTTGTATTCTTTCTCCTTTCATGATGTGGCCATTTTTTCTATCTCTAGTTGTGCAGTTTTGCTCTCTTAGCCCTCAGATTGATTTCTTCAATGTTCAAAATGATTTGATATTTATCTAGCTATATGCAAGGGACAAGACAATCTTAGGGTCCCCCTATGCCTCCACAATCTTAACTCCTCCTAGTACACTTTTTTGGGCAAGTTTTTATTTATTCACTTAAGTGATCTCTACACCCATTGTGGGGCTCACACTCACAACCCCAAAATCAAGAGTTGCATGCTCTTCCAACTGAGCTAGCCGGATACCCCTAAATACTTTTGAACAATTGGGTCAAAGAGGAAATCCAAAGGAAATTTTGAAATATATTTAGAAAAACAAAAATGACGATAAACTATACAAAAACTTAGGCGTGTAACAAAAGCATGTGTAAGAGGGAAGTTTATAGTAAATGCCTCCATTAGAAAAAAAGGACCTCAAATAAACAACCTAACTTTACACCTCAAGGAACTAGAAAAACAACAAACTAAGCCCAAATTTAGCAGCAGTGAAGAAATAATAAAAATTAGAGAACTAAATCAAATGAACAAAAATTATAAAAGTTAACAAAACAAAGTGGTGATCTTTTTGAAAGGGTGAACAGAATTTAAGAAAAAAAGGTTCAAAAAAAGTCAGAAATGAAAGAATAGACACTACAATAGATACCTCCAAAATAAAAAGGATCACAAGAAACTACTATGACAAATTAGATATCCTAAAATAAACAGATAAATTCCTAGAAACATACAAACTATTAAAAATAAATCAGGAAGAAATATAAAACATGAATAGACCAGTAACAAATAAGGAGACTGAATCAGTAATCACCAGTCTTCCAAGAAAGAAAGGTCCAGGACCTGATGGACTTACTGATACCATGGGTGAATTCTACCGAGCATTCAAAGAAAATTAATATCAGTCCTCTCTAAATTCTTCCAAAGTTTAGATACCAAATCAGACAAAACCAGGCAAAGATACTACAAGAAAGGAAAAGCACAGGCCAGTATTCCTGACAAACATGAATGCAAAAATCCCTAGTAAAACACTAGCAAACTCAATTCAGTAGTACATTAAAAAGATCATATAACCAAGAAGTATTTACCCCAGAAATGCAAGAGTGGTTCAACATAGATAAATTCATCATTCTGATACAACACATTAACAAAGTGAAAGGAAAAACATGATCATCTCAATAGATTCAGAAAAAGTATTTCATAATGTTCAACAATAACCAATCATCAAAACTTTTAACAATATAGGAACATAAGGGTCTTACCTTAAGACAATAAAGGCCATATGAAAAGTCCATAGCTAACATCATAATCAATGGCAAAAACTGAAAGTTTGCTTTCTAAAAGCTGGTACAAGGTAAAGATTCCTACTCTCACCACTTATTTTTAACATAATACTGGAAATCCTAGCCAAAGTAATTAGGCAAGAAAAAGAAATAAAAAGCATCCAAATTAGAAAGAAAAAAAGTAAAAATTTCTCTGCAGATGACATAATCATATACATAGAAAACCCTAAAGCCTCAACAATTTTTTTATTTTTTTAATTTTAATTGCAGTGTAGCCAAAATACGGTGTTATATTAGTTTTAGGTGTAGAGTGTAGTGATTCAACAATTACATGCATCATCTGGTGCTTATCATGACAAGTGCACTCCTTAACCCATCCCCACCTGCCTCCCCAATAGTAACCATGAGTTTGTTCTCTATAATTAAGAGTCTGTTTCTTGGTTTGTTTCTCTTTTTTCCTTGCCCATGTTTTGTTTCTTAAATTCCACATATGAGTGAAATCATAAGGTACTTATCTTTCTCTGACTGACTTATTTGGCTTAGTATTATACTGTCTAGCTCCATCCATGTTATTACAAATGGCAACATTTCGTTCTTTTTTATGGATGAAAAATATTCCATTGTGTGTGTATACATACGCATCTTTATCCATTCATCTGTATATGGACACTTGAAGCCTCAGCAAAATTGTTAGAACTACTAAGTGAATTCTGTAAAGTTGTAGGATGTAAAATCAACATACAACAACCAATTGGGTTTCTATACATAAACAACGAACTATTTGTAAGAGAAATTAAGAAAAAAAACCCATTCACAATAGCAACAACAAGAATAAAATACGTGGGAATAAGCTTAACCAAAGAGGTGAAATACTTGTACAATAAATATTATGAAACATTAATGAAGGAAATTAAATAAGACATAGATAAATTGATAGATCTCCCATGTTCATGGATTATAACAGTTAATATTATCAAATTAATATTATCAAAGCCATCTACAGTTTCAATGTAATCCTGATCAAAATACCAGTGTGATTCCTTACAGAAATAGAAAAAAAAAATTCTAAAATTTATATGGAACCGCAAAAGATCCTAAATAGCTAAAGCGATCTAGAGCAATAAGAAAAAAGCTAGAGACATCACATTCCCTGTATCCAAATATATTACAATGTTATAGTACTAAAAACAGTACTGTAGGGACGCCTGGGTGGCTCAGTCAGTTGGGCGTCCGACTTCGGCCCAGGTCATGATCTCATGGTTTGTGGGTTTGAGCCCCACATCGGGCTCTGTGCTGACAGCTCGGAGCCGGGAGCCTGCTTTGGATTCTGTGTCTCCCTCTCCCTCTGCCCCCATACCCATCCTCGCTCATGTCTGTGTCTGTCTGCCTCTCTCTCTCTCACAAAAAAAATAACAAAAAATTAAATAAAAATAAAAACAGTTCTGTACTGGCATAAAAAAGGCATATAAGTCAATGGAACAAAATAGCACATAAGTAAATCCATGCTTCTACCCCCATTTTATCTTTGACAAGTGTGCCAAGAACACCAAATAGGAGGATAGTCTCTTCAATCAATGGCGCTGGGAAAATTGGATATCTGTAAGCTTAAAAGTGAATTTGGACTCTTACACCATATACAAAAATCAACTGAAACTGAATTAAAGACTTAAACATGAGACCTGAAAGTATAAAACTACTAGACAAAAACAGAGAAAAATTTCTGGACATTGTTTGGGGCAATAATTTCTTAGATATGACACCAAAAACACAAGCAAATAAGCAAAAATAAATAAGTGGGATTACATCAAACTAAAAAGCTTCTGCACAGCAAAGAAAACAGTCAACAGTGAAAAGGTAACCTAGGGAATGAGAGAAAATATTGCCAAACCATATATCTGATAAGGGGTTAATATCCAAAATATATAAGTAACACCTACAACTCAATACCGAAAAAAACAAACTCTGATTTTAAAATGTGGAAAGGTACTGTATAGACATTTTTCCAAAGAAGATGTAAAAATGGCTAACAAGTACATGAAAAGTTGCTCAACATAACTGATCATTAGGAAAATGCAAATCAAAAGTACAATGATATTTTACCTATTTTACCCATTCTTCCCTATGATGAGGATTAAGGATTGCACTTGTCATGGGGCGCCTGGGTGGCTCAGCTGCGTTAAGCGTCCTACCCTTGATTTTGGCTCAGGTCATGATCTTATGGTTCATGAGATTGAGCTCCACATCGGGATCCATGCTTTTAGTGTGGAGCCTGCTTGGGATTTCCCTTTCTCTCTCTCTCTCTCTCTCTCTCTCTCTCTCTCTCCCTTCCCTGCTCATTCTTCTCTCTCTCTCTCAAAAATAAATAAAATAAACTTAAAAAAAAACGATTACACTTGTCATGATGAGCACCAGGTGATGTATGGAATTTTTAAATCACTATATTGTACACCTAAGACTACTATAATACTATATGTTAACTATACTGGAATTTAAAATAAAAAACACAATGATATATTATCTCAACCCAGTTAGAATGCCTATTATCAAAAAGACAAAAGATAAATTCTGGTGAGGATAGGGAGAAAAGGGAACCCTTGTTCACTGTTGGTGAGAATGTAAATTGGTGCACTGACTATGGAAAACAGTATGGATATTCTTCAAAAAAAAATTCCCCAAGTTGTTTGTTTGCTTGCTTGTTTATTTGTTTATTTTTTACTTTAATTTACATCCAAGCCAGTTAGCATATAGTGCAATAATGATTTCAGGAGTAGAATCCAGTGATTCATCCCCTTTATATAGCATTCAGTGTCCTCCTTAATGCTCCTTGCCCATTTAGCCCATCCCCCCACGGAAAATGCCTCCAGCAACCCTCAGATTGTTGTTTATATTTAAGAGTCTCTTATGTTTTGTCCCTCTCCCTATTTTTATATTATTTTTGCTTCCTTTCCCTTATGTTCATATGTTTTGTATCTTAAATTATACATATGAGTGAAGTCATATATTTGTCTTTCATGTGACTAATTTCACTTAGCATAATACACTTTAGTTCCATCCACATTGTTGCAAATGGCAAGATTTTATTTTTTTGATTGCCAAGTAATACTCCATTGTACATATATACCACATCTTCTTTATCCATTCATCTGTCGATGGACATTGGGCTCTTTCCATACTTTGGCTATTGTTGAAAGCACTGCTATAAACGTTGGGATGCATATGCCCCTTTGAAACAGCACACCTCTGTCCTTTGGATAAATACCTAGTAGTGCAATTGCTGGCCATATGGTAGTTCTATTTTTTATTTTTTGAGGAACTTCCATACTGTTTTCCAGAGTGGCGGCACCAGTTTGCATTCCCACAAGCAATGCAAAAGCGTTCCTCTTTCTCTGCATCCTCTCCAGTATCTGTCACTGCTTGAGTTGTTAATATTATCCACTCTGTTGTGAAGTGGTATCTCATTGTGGTTTTGATTTATAGTTCTCTGATGATAAGTGATGTTGAGCAATTTTTTATGTGTCTCTTAGCCATATGGATGTCTTCTTTAGAAAAGTATTCATGTCTTTTGCACATTCCTTCACTGGATTATTTGTTTTTTGGGTGTTGAGTTTGATAAGTTCTTTATAGATTTTGGATACTAGCTCTTTATCTGATATGTCGTTTGCAAATATCTTCTCCCATTCTGTCAGTTGCCTTTTAGTTTTGCTGATTGTTCCTTTGCCATGCAGATTTTATCTTGATGAGGTCCCAATAATTCATTTTTGCTTTTGTTTCCCTTGCCTGTGGAGACATGTTGAGTAAGAAGTTGCTGCAGACAAGATCAAAGAGGTTTTTGCCTGCTTTCTCCTCTAGGATTCTGATGGCTTCCTGTCTTACATTGAGGTCTTTCATCCATTTTGAGTTTATTTTTGCGTATAAGTGGTCCAGGTTCAATCTTCTGCATGTCTCTGTCCAGTTCTCCCAACACCATTTGCTGAAGAGACTGTCTTTATTCCATTGAATATTCTTTCCTCCTTTGTGAAAGGCCATATGTTTGTGGGTCCATTTCTGGGTTCTCTATTCTGTTCCTTTGCTCAAGATGTCTGTTTTTGTGTCAGTACCATACTGTCTTGATCATTACAGCTTTGTAGTACATCTTGAAATCTGGAATTGTGATTCCTCCAGCTTTGGTTTTCTTTTCCAGGATTTTTTTTTTTTTTTGGTTATTCAGGGTCTTTTCTGGTTCCATACAAATTTTAGGATTGTTTGTTCTAGCTCTGTGAAGAATGCTGATGTTATTTTCATAGGGATTGCCTTGAATATGTAGATTCCTTTGGGTAGTGTCAACATTTTAACAATATTTGTTCTTCCAATTCATAAGCGTGGAATATTTTTCCATTTTTTTGTGCCTTCTTCAATTCCTTTCATAACCTTTCTATAGTTTTCAGTGTATAGGTTTTTCACCTCTTTGGTTAGGTTTATTCCTAGGTATTCTATGTTTTTTGGTGCAATTGTAGATGGGATAGATTCCTTGATTTCCTTTTCTGCTGTTTCATTATTGGTGTATAGGAATGCAACAGATTTCTGTACATTTATTTTATATCCTGAGACTTTGCTGAATTCATGGATCAGTTCTAGCAGTTTTTTGTTGGAATCTTTTGGGTTTTCCATACACAGTATTATGTCATCTGTGAAGAGTGAAGGTTTGATTTCCTTCTTGGTGATTTAGATGCCTTTTATTTCTTTGTGTTGTCTGATTACTGAGGCTAGAATTTCCAATACTATGTTGAATAACAGTGGTGAGAATGGATATCCCTGTCATGTTCCTCACCTTAGGGGGAAATTTTTGTTTTTCCCCAATGAAGATGATATTAGTGGTGGGTCTTTGGTATATGGCTTTTATCATCTTGAGGTATGATCCTTCTATCCATACTTTTTGAGGGTTTTTATCAAAAAAGAATGCTGTATTTTGTCAAATGCTTCCCCTGTGTATGTTGAGAGGATCATGTGGTTCTTGTCCTTTCTTTTATTAATGTGATATATCACATTGATTGAACCAGCCCTGCGTGCCAGGTATAAATCCCAAGAGATCATGATGAATAATTCTTTTAATGTATTGTTGGATGCAGTTGGCTAGTATCTTGTTGAGAATTTTTGCATCCATGTTTATCAGGGGATTTGGTCTGTACTTTGTCTTTAAGTGGGGTTTTTGTCTGATTCTGGAATCAAGGTAGTGCTGTCCTAAAAAAATGACTTTGGAAGTTCTCCTTTCATTTCTATTTTTTGGAACAACTTCAAAAGAACAGATGTTAACTATTCTTTAAATATTTGATAGAATTACCCTGAAAGCCATCCAGCACTGGAGTCTTGTTTTTTGGGAGATTTTTGATTATTAATCCAGTTTCTTTATTGATTATTGTTCTGTTCAAATTTTCTATTTCTTCCTGTTTCAGTTTTGGTAGTTTATATGTTTCTAGGAATTTGTCAATTTCTTCCAAATTGCCCAATTCATTGGCATATAATTGCTCAGAATATGCTCTTATCATTATTTGTATTTCTGTGGTGTTGGTTGTGATCTCTCCTCTTTCATTCTTGATTTTATTTATTTGGGTCCTTTCCTTTTTCTTTTTGATCGAACTGGCTACGGGTTTATCAATTTTGTTAATTCTTTCAAAGAACCAGCTCCTGGTTTCATGGATCTGTTCTACGTTTTTTTTGTTTGTTGTTTTTTGATTTGTTTTGGATTGGTTTTGTTTTGTTTGTTGTTTTTGTTGTTTTGTTTTGGGTTTGGGTTTGGCTCTGGTTTCCATAGCATTGATTTCTGCTCTGATCTTTATTTCCCATCTTCTTCTGGTTTGGGGTTTTATTTGATGTTCTTTCTACAACTCTTTTTTTTTTAACATTTATTCATTCTTGAGAGAGACAGACAGACAGAGCATGAGTGGGCGAGGAGCAGAGAGAGAGGGAGACAGATTCCAAAGCAGGCTCTAGGCTCTGATGCAGGGCTCGAACCCCCTGACTGTGAGATCATGACCTGAGCTGAAGTTGGATGCTCAACCGACCGAGCTACCCAGGCGCCCCTCTTTTTCTGGCTCTTTAAGATGTAAGGTTAGGTTGTGTATCTGAGACCTTTTTTCCTTTTTTAGGAAGGCCTGAATTGCTATATACTTCCCTCTTATGATCGCCTTTGCTCATCCCAGAGGTTTTGGGCTATGGTGTTATCATTTTCATTGGTTTCCATGTAGTTTTTAATTTTCTCTTTAACTTCTTGGTTAACCCATTCATTCTTTAGTAGGATATACTTTCATCTCCAAGTATTTATTGTCTTTCTAAATTTTTTCTTGTGGTTGATTTCGAGTTTCATAGTGTTGTGGTGTGAAAATATGCATGGTATTATCTCAATTTTTTGTACTTTTTGAGATGTGACTTGTGTTCCAGTATGTGATCTATTCTGGAGAAAGTTCCATGTACACTCGAGAAGAATGTGTATTCTGGTGCTTTAGGATGAAATGTTCTGAACATATCTGTTAAGTCCATCTGGTCCAGTGTGTTATTCAAAGCCATTGTTTCCTTGTTGATTTTCTGCTTAGGTGATCTGTCCATTGCTACAAATGGGATGTGGAAGTCCCCTACTATTATGGTATTTTTGTCAGTGACTTTCTTTACATTCATGATTAATTGATATATTTGGGTGACACACGTTGGGGCATAAATGTTTATAATTGTTAGATCTTGGTGGATAGACACCTTAATTATGATATAATGCCCTTCTTCATCTCTTGTTATGGTCTTTATTTTGAAATACAGATTGTCAGCTATAAGTATGGTTACTCTGGCTTTCTTTTCATGACCATTAGCATGATAGATGGTTCTCCATCCCCTTACTTTGATCTAAAGGTGTCTTTAGATCTAAAACGGGTCTCTTGTAAACAGCCAATAGATGGATCTTGCTTTCTTATCCATTCTATGGATAAGATTGGAGTCTTTAGTCCATTGACATTTAGAGTGAGTACTGAAAGATATGTATTTATTACCACTGTATTTCCTGTGGAATTGGAGTTTCTGGTGATGTTCTCTGGGCCTTTCTAGTCTTTGTTGCTTTTGGTCTTTTTTGTTTTGTTTCATCTTTTCTCCCCTCAGAGAGTCCCCCTTAAAATTTCTTGCAAAGCTGGTTTAGTGGCCATGAACTCCTGTAGTTTTTGTTTCTCTGGGAAACTCTTTATCTCTCCTATTTTGAAGGACAGCCTTGCTGGATAAAGAATTCTTGGCTGCATATTTTTCTGATTCAGCATGCTGAATATATCCTTCCACTCCTTTCTGGCCTGCCAAGTTTCTGTGGACAGGTCTGCTCTGGACCTGATCTGTCTTCCCTTATAGGTTAAGGACTTTTTTTACCTTGCTGTTTTCATAATTCTTTCCTTGTCTGTGTATTTTGTGAATTTGAGTATGATATGCCTTGGTGATTGTCATTTTTTGTTGAATCTAATGGGAGTTCTCTACACTTCTTGGACTTTCATGTCTGTGTCTTTCCCCAGGTTAGGATAGTTTCCACTATAATTTGCTTGCATAAACCTTCTGACCCTCGTTCTCTCTCTTCATCTTCTGGGACTCCTATGATTTGGAAGTTATTCCTTTTTAATGAGTCGCTGAGTTCTCTGATTCTTAAATCATGCTCTTTTGCTTTAGTCTCCCTCTTTTTTTTTTTCTGTTTCATTATTCTTCATAAGTTTGTCTTCTATATTGGTGATTCACTGCTCTGCCTCACTCATCCTTGCTGCATTTGTTCAAGACTGCATCTCAGTTATAGCATTTTTAATTTTGTCCTGAGTAGATTTTCCTTCTTTTATCTCTGCAGAAAGGGATTCTATGCTTTTTTCAACCCCAGCTTGTATTCTTAATTTCGTGATTCTAAATTTTAGTTCAGACATCTTGCTTATATATCTCTTTTGGTTAAGTCCTTGGCTGTCATTTCTTCCTGTTCTGTCTTTTGGGGTGAATTCCTTCTTTTCATCATTTTGGATGAAGAAAAAGAATGAATAAAATTTTAAAAAAGAAAATTAAAAAGATTAAAAAGAACACAAAAAAAGTCAAATAATGGAAGCTAGATCCTAGGTATGTTTTGTTCTGGTTGTTGAAAGAAGCTTGCTAGAATAGAGAAAAAGGAAAAGAAAAGAATAGAAAAAGAAAAAAAGAAAGAAAGTGTTTAAAAATTAAGGAAATGTATACAATTAAATAGAATGAAATGAATTAATATAGATAAAATAGAGATAAAATTCCAAAAAAATAAAGTAAAAAATTAAAACAAATTTTTGTATAGAAACATAAACTAAAAAATTTTTATCTTTCCATATTCATGAAAAAAGAAAAAAAAAAGGAAAAGAAAATACAAAACCAACAAAAAAACCCTCAAATAGATGGACCAGTATACAGAATGAAATTTGAATAAAATTACATCCCGTTTTCTCTAGAAGTCATATATGAAGCACTTTATAGTCTGTACACTAATCAGGCAAAGAGACTTGTGGTTGTCCTCTGGGGCTTGGTTGGTGCAGTTGGATAGGGCTTGGTGTAATGGCTCCATTTTCCACTAGGTGGCACTGCTTAGCTTAATGGGGTGGATTGGTGTGGCACCCATGCATTTGTGTGTGTGTGTGTCTGTGCACACGCACGCATTCATGCACAGAAGTAAAAATGGCATCACCCAGCTTCCCAGGCTCTACCTTCTACCTTCAGAACTCTGTGCTCTCACCAACTGGCCATTACATACCCCTCCTTTGTCTCCAGCTTCCTTCCACTCCCTGCTTCTACACTGCCTGAGTCCAAGATGTCAGCCTGCCAAGTGGCACCCCCCTCCCTAATTTTATCTCAGATGGGGTTGTGTTTCCAAACCCCTCACTTCTGAGAGCACTGTGGCTTGGATCCACTCATACCCTTTGGGGGAGGGCCTCTCCAAGCAGTGGCCAGATGCTGGCTTGCCCCCTGGGAATGTTCACGTAACCATGCTGTGGCAGAGGTTCAGAGGTTGTGACTGGATGCTGGCTTGCCCCAGAATAAGTTCGTGCAATCTCATAGCTGCAGCGTTTCAGGGATTATGGTAAATCACAGCACACAACCCACATAAGGTTTCAGCATACCCTGCCATCTTTGTTCCAGTACCAGCAATTGTGTTCTCTGGGGTCCACTGGGACCTATGCCTGTGAGGAGGCCTACCAAATGCCTTCCTAGCAGGGTAGCAGGGGAACTACTTCTCCTTGTGTGACCTGCAGACCCCTCAGACCTCACTGCCAGCTCCTGGGGATTTGCCCTTTCCACCAGAGCACTGCCAGGTATTGGGCTGCAGAATTTCCAAAGCTTCTCTGCCCTGTTTACATGATATTGAAACCCTCTCCTTTCTCCCTTTCTTGTTCAGGCAATTGTAGTGCTTCCACTCTTTGTTTTTCTCTCCAGCCACTTTTGGGGGGAGTGCTTTTCCTGTACTCTCCCCACTTTCTGTGTCCTGTCTTCACAAATACTGCTCCCTACTCTCCATGGCTTCTCTCTCTCCCGGTTAACCTCTCCATGCCATGTAACTGCCGAGTTCTGTGGCTCAAGTTATGCAGATTGTTGTGTTGATCCTCAGACAAATTTTCTAGGTGTGCAAAAATGGTTTGATGCTGATCTAGCTGAATTTCAGGGACAAAAGAAGCAGAGAACTTCCATGTTACTCAGCCATCTTGGCCTCTCCTCCCTCCTCCCTGTTTTTAAATTATTTTTGCTTCCCTTACCTTATGCTCATCTGTTTTTAAAATAGAACTATTTTATGTTCCACCATTCTCACTTTTGCATATATATCCAATGGAAATGAAATCCAGATCTCAAAGAGATATCAACACTCCCATGTTTATTTCAGCATCATTTACAATAACCAAGATATGAAAACAACCTAAATGCCCCTCAATGGATGAATGGACAAAGAAAATGTGATATATATATATATATATATACACACACACACACACGCACACATACATAATGGAATATTGTTCAGCCTTTAAACACAAGGAAATTCTTCCAGTTGCAACAACATGGATGAACCTAGAGGACATTATATTAAATTTAAAAAGCCAGACACAGAAAGACAAATACTGCATGACCTCACTTATATGTGGAATCTAAAATAGTCAAATTTAGAGAAGCAGAGAGTAAATGGTAGTTATCAAGTGCTAGGAGAAAGAGAAATGAGATGTTGGTTAAGGGGTACAAAGTTTCAGTTATGCAGGAAGAATAAGTTCTGGAGATCTAATGTACAACAATGTGTTTAAGTAACAATCATTCATTGTATACTAAAATTTGCTAAGAGGGAAGATCTTAAGTGTTCCCAACACACACAGAAACATAGAAGGAAAGAAAGTGGTAACTATCTGAGGTGATAGATATGTTAATTAGTTTGACTTTGGGTGTGTGTGTGTGTGTGTTTGTATCAGATCATCAAATTAAAATATATAATTTTTAATTGTCAAATACACCTCAATTTTTAAAATTCAGTTTAAAGCAAAAATTAGTCTTTTTTCTGATAGGTAGACTAGATGAATTCTAACATTCATTTCAATTTCAGAACCTTATGATTCTAAGATTTAATTAAGCAGATGAGAAAACTGAACTTCGGAGGAGTTCAGTTGTCTTGCCTAAAGTCACAGTTTACTGTTGAAGAATTGAGATTTCAGATCTCCTAACTCTTAATCCATGCTCTTGGAAGGACATCTTAAAATCTGGCTAATTATCTTCATTCTCTCTCCTAGTCCCCACCACTTGTGATTATGGGGTAGTCTGATAGACACCTTAGTGGCACTAAGCCAGACAACTAGACTGTGTAGATCAACAAATAAATTCAAGTTGACTAAATGATTGTCTAGCTCATGCATACTCAGGATGAACACAGTTTACACTTATTATCCCAGCATAATTACTAATAGCCTTCCCTTTTACTGTTAAAGTGTCCTGATTTGGATGATATGGTTATGCTACCAATGGCTAACCTGGAAGCCCTAACATTTTGTAGTTACTAATCCTTGAAATAACAAAGCAATTGAGTTCAAGTTACAGCACAAATCACAGATTCCGTTATATCTAAACATAGCCTTTCATCACATAAGCCATCCCAAACAAGATTCCTTTAAGAAAATACATCTTTAGAAGATTTTGTGTTTTATGAGATATTTCATTTGAGATTATTAAGCACTTTTCAGATAAGTAATGTTATTTGGATAGTGCTGTAGAGTTTACAAAAAGCCTGGACTAACAAGAACTTCTTTAATAGAAAAATAATTACTGTCCCTATCTGGGTTCTGGATTATGCTGAGAGAGATTCAGTAGATGGAGGAAATAGCCTTAGCTGCCCTAAAAGAGCAAAGAATATGATTGGAGCAATGGTCTCTGCACAAATGTAATTCACCTAAATATTTTAGAGGGGATAAAAAAATCAAGCACAAAATCCAACACCCATGCACTGAAAGCCTTAACTTAAACTGTCCTCCTTAGCATCCAGAGATCAGTCATTTGTATACATGCCAGTTTTTCATCTGTCTTCAAAATGTATTTTTAATCTGCGTCAACTACTGGAGAAGCCTGTAATGATATACTATATCAGTTTCTTAGGACTGCCATAACAAATTACCATAAACTGGGTGAATTAAAACAACAGAAACTTATTCTCTCACAGTTCTGGAGTCTAGAAATCCAAAACCAAGGTGTCAGCAGAACCATGCTCTTTCTGAAGTCTCTAGGGGATGATCCTTCTTTGTCTCTTCTTAGCTTCTGGTTATTGCAGACATTCCTTGGATTGTTAAACATATTACTCCAATCTCTGCTTCCATCATCACATGGTTTTACCCTCTGAGTCTACATGCCCTGTATCTTCACGTGGTACTCTATGTGCGTGGTTGTGTCCAAATTTTCCTCTTCTTATAAGGACACCAGTCATTGGATTAGGGCTATGTGTGGTCTAATCCAGTGTGGCCTCTTTAAATTAACTATATCTGCAAAGACCCTATTTCCAAATAAGGTCATATTCACAGGCACTGAGAAATAGGACTTGACATATCTTGGGGGAAATACCATTCAACCATAAGAGTTTGTCCTCTGCCCTCATCCCCCCAAAACTTATATCCTTCCTATATTCAAAATACATCCACCCCCTCCTGGCATCCCCCAAAGTCTTAACCCATTCCAGCATTAACTCTTAACTCTAAACCTTACCTTCTACATAATCTAAATCACGTATGAATGAGACTTTTGGTATGGCCCAATTGGGGAAAATTTCTTATTTGTGGACTTGTAAAACCTAGAAAACAAGTTATTTCTCTCCAAAATACAATGTTAAGACAGGCATAGAATAGACATTCCCATTCTGAAAGAGAGGAAATGGAAGAAATAAAAGGGTTGCTGGTCTAGAGCAAACTGACAACCCAGCAGAGCAAATTCCGTTAGGTTTCCAGGCCTCAGAATAATTCTCTGGTGACTTGATATTCTTTCCTCTGGCCCCATTCTCTCAATCCCACAGGGGTGGCAGCCACCCTCTCTAACCAAGGAAGTGGCCCAACTCTCTGGGTCCAGAGGACAGTGGCCTACTTCCAGGCCAGCCCTCTCTGGATCTATGGTGGTAGGGGCAGCACCTCTGGCCTCTGAGCCACTCTCAACATCCCTGCTTACCTCTGAGCCCACGTGGAGTCTTTCTTACATTTTCTTGAAGAATAACACATATTCACAGCCAAGTAACTCTATCAGCCTATTTTCTGCCTGTAGAATCCCCAAAGTCTGACAGCCTTTCTTCATTTGGTCCCATATCTGATCCTTCAGTCCAAGCTGGCAATGTTTCTGCTGAGATAGTTTATTGGATCCATGTGTCACACATCTAATCCCTCCAGCAAAAGTTTGTCTGGCCACACTCTTTGTGTTCTCTCCAGAGCACAGTTTCTTATGGTTTGCAATAAACATAGGGTAATAATTTTCCAAATCTTCAAATTCTGGTGACATTTTACTTAATAATTCTTAAATGGACTAAGCCTTGCACATTCTAGGAGAGCTTACTTGTCACTCTGTAATGAAATGATCTGTTTAGGAAGTTGTTTGCTCTACTAGACTATGAGCTCCCTGGAGGCAAGAAGTTTAGATCATTTATCTCTGTGTCTCCAGTGTCCAGCTTCATAGATGACACAAATTTGGCTTTTAGTAATTATTGGAGAAGGGAAAGATATTGGAAGGAAGGAACATACTGGTAGAGTTATAATTTCGTGGGAAGTAGAAAGGTGCTGGGAGCTCAGACTTCCAAAGCCAAGACTATGTCACTTCCTCAGGACTCTTAGCCATCTGCTCTGATCTTCTTAGAGCCTTGTCAGGATCTAAGCATGCAAGAAACATTGCGATCACAAAGTGATCCCAGGCCAGGTAAGCCTTTAGCTCATCAAAGTAGCTTTTCCTTCCAGAAGCTTCCTGGTCAATTCAACAACAGCTTAGCACATATCCAGCATACCAGAAGGGGTAAGGAGGGATCATAGAGTGCCATGTGTAGGCTATGGTTTAGATGGTTAATTCCTGTAAACTGATCAAGGCTGAATATTTAATGTGCTAGAACCCTCAATAGCTCTCTCTCTCTCTCTCTCTCTCTCTCATTCTCTCTGTGTGTGTGTCTCTAATGGACCTCTATAAGCTGGGATAAGGGAGAGTATATATCTCTTTTTACAGTCTTGTTATGCCTTTACACACCAACCCGTTATATTATATAAATATAGTCCATTACTTATTGTCAAGAATAAAAAGCTAAATGTGTACACCTATGTCTACACTCAACAGGAGTGCAGAAAAGGAACAAATCAGACATTCAGAGGAGTGAGAAAAGTGGAAGAGTCCCATGGAATGCACACCCAGAACAAATGAGAGTGTTTGTTGCCCACCACTTCCTTTCTCCTTTTAACCCCCAAACTAGTTGCTGATATACCCTCGGCCTTCCCCATAGTCATGAGAGTCAGGCTGTGATAAACAAACGCAGCATTTATAGACTGGTTAACAGCAAATGTCAAGTTTAATACCATGAGAGAGGACCCCAAACAGAATATAATTTCATGAGGGCAGGGTCTTTGTCTTGTTCTTATAGCTCCAATGCCTTGAAAGGTGCTAAGCACATAGTAGTTACTCAGTAAATATTTGTTTAATGAATTTTGAATGAATTAAATTGATTAAACAGGAAACTGCTATAGGTAGTCAGAGCGTGGCATTCAGAAAAAAAAAATCTTGGGTAAGAAACCCCTGAGATGAAACTATTGTCCAGGTAATGCAGTGCTCTGATTACGTGGCAGCAGCAAGGCCAGGAAGGAGAATGTATGTCTCCAGGAGGTAGTTAAAGCATTCCTTACCCCAGAGTCACAGAGCCCTGCCATCTCCCTTTCTTGCTTGGCAAGATGACTTGGATTATCACTGTATTTCCAGGCAACTACCTCCTTTTCCTGACTACTCAAAGAGAACCACAGCCAAGACTAACAGAACTAATTTTGCTTAGACTAAACCAATACAGTGGTTTAGATATCATTGTTCCTGTATCCAGCTCCAATTGCAGGATCTACCCCCCTATTCTTTTTCCCTTTTCAAAACTACTGAGGGAAAAAATTGGAGGTGGGAGATTTGTTAGGTATTGGCTCCAATATTTGGTTTTCCTCTTCACATGCTCTGACACCTACGTGGCCCTTTCAGCCTTAGGAGCAGATTTTCTGGCCTTCCCTAACATGTCTTCCTTAACTCTATTCTCTCTTCTCTTTGACTTATTTTAGATACCTGCAGCAGAAAACAACCCTTTCCTTGTTGGAATGCACTATTGGTACTCCAGCCACAGCCACCGGACCCAGCACTGCAATGTCTGTCGGGAGAGCATTCCTGCCTTATCTAGAAATGTTATAATCTGCGAAGGTACCTTTTCTGATTACTTTAGGAAATGGAGTCCAGTGGGTAGAGATAGGGGTAAAGGAGTTCATGCGGCTTTAGTGTCACTGACTCACACTAAGTCACTGACTCTAATGTAAGGTTAATTCTGACACTTAACAGACTAAAGAAAAGAGATGGAAAGAAGCTGGCAAAGGGGGGAATTCTCATGAACTAAAATGGAGGGTTGGATCTGACAAGATTGGACAACATGGTCACAAGAATTGGAAAAACAGAAATCACCTCATTCTTGCCATCAATTTCCATTCAAATCAGATAAGTAGAAAATTTAGTCCATAAGAATAAAAAGGAACTAGATCATATGAGAATCAGGCCTTTGGAGGTTGGTCAGAACTATTTAGATTCACCTAGGTTCTAACTTTCAGAGAGATTAGGGAAGGGCTTTAGAATCTTCATTGTCACCAGATTCACATCCATCTTTTCTCCTCCTTTTATCATAGTGTGCAAAGTGAAGTCTCACAAATTATGTGCTTTGAGAGCAATCAAAGACTGTAAATGGAATACTTTGTCTATCACTGATGACCTCCTCATGCCTGCAGATGAAGTAGTAAGTACCAGCCATCTTCTCTTACAGCCACTCTTTCCCATCTCCCCTTTAACCAGGACACACAGGGGAACGAAGACTTCTCGTTACATACAACCCAAGTAGACTTCCTCCTTAGGCTTACAATCCAGCCAATCTAGAAGAATTAAAGCCCCCACATCCAGCTGTCATCATTTGCTAGCATTGGAGTGGGGAGGGCAAGACCATGAAGAACCTTGTTGGGGTCACTTAATGTCCCTCATGGGGTAGCATAGTTACTCCAGCTGGCCCTTTCTCTCTTTTATATCTCTAACTTCTATCTCTTATCTTTTTATTTACCTTTCAGAAGACTATGCCTCATCAGTGGGTAGAAGGAAATATATCTGTCAGTTCTCAGTGTGCAGTATGTCATGAGAACTGTGGCAGTTACCAAAGACTTCAAGACTTCCGATGTCTCTGGTGTAATTCTATGGTAAGACTCTTCTCGTCTCCTTGAGAACTTGACTTCTAGAGAGGAGGTGGAGTTAAGCTATGTGCCTACACATAGAAATCTAAGAGACCCTTACCCCAAATATATTATGCAGATTACATAGTATAGAGCTCAGTAGTTAGCCTTTCCAGATCTGGCTACAGAGTCTTGAAGAGAAAGACTTGCTAGTGAGGTCTACTAGTAAATGGGAAAATCTTAACTCTGTTATGACAGGACAGGCAACTAAAAAAAAAAAATAAGTTCTGAGTCTATCCTTAAGAAACCTCCTTTCTTCATTCACCATTTTCTGGGAACTTGTAATCTTTGTTAATTAATAATGGTTAATAATATTAACATACTACTATTGCCACTATTTACTGAGTGTTTTGTGTACCTGATCTCATTTAATCCCTACAACAACCCTAAACAGGGCCTCATTGTCCCCATTTACAGATGAGGAAAGTGAGGTTCAGAAAAATGAAGTGATTTGTTCAAGGTTATGCAGCCAGTAAGCAAAAAGAGTCTTGATTCATATATAATTCTGCAAAACCATATTCTTAACTACAACACTACCCATTCCTCTATACCAATTGTTCTTAACTGGGGGTGATTTTGTCCCACTTACAGGAGACATTTGACAATGTCTGCCGGCATTTTTTATTGTTACAACTTGGGGAGTTGCTAAACCTCCCATAATGCACAAGGCAACACAAAAAATCTATCTGACCCAAAATATCAATAGTGCCAATGTTGAGAAACACTTACCTAGACCGTTTAGATTTTAGATGCTCCTGTGAAACTGATTATTCTAGGCAAGAAGAAACTAATGCCTGAGCTTCTTTTTAGAAGACTCTGGATCCCTCTACCTTGCTCCAGGCCATAAGTTTCTCCTGGAAAGGAGCTTGTATCCCCATCAGGCACCCCAAGTTTTGCAGCTGTCCCCAGGGGACAACTCTAGATCACGTGGATCTGATGACCAGTGAGTATAGGTCCCAAGAACTGTAACTAATGGAGAAAGAGTTCTTACCCAGCTACCACACCCAGGATAGAGCAAGAAGCAACAATCTGAGGATCCCAGTGTTACTGTATAAGAGGACTCTTACCATATCTTCATAATTATGGCCTGAGGAGCAGGCTTCTAATTGAACACATATCTAAGAGTGTACTGTAATACATTTTAGAGACCTAGGAGGATAAGCACTACATTGGCGCGCTCTCTCTGCCACACTCCAGAATACCAGTATCTCCCAGGGGGAACTTTTACATGCATCTGGTATGTTGGCTTTTCACAGCTGCTGTCCAGGTGATCCCCTTTATTTCCTGGTTCTGCTGGCCAGCAGGACTTGCATTACTGGGTCCTATAGGACTGTGACAAATGGAGAGAGGGTTCCTGGCCCACTACCATAAACAGGACACAGCACAGACAACAGACTGAAAAGAGGCCTATTTGTCCAGCTTCAGCCTCAAGGGCAGGCTTCTGGTCTGGCACACATCTAGGGGCCTACTAAGGTGTTATCTCAGGATGAAATCCAGTGGATGCTATCTTTGTGCTTTCCTTCTGACTTGCTCCAGGTTGCCACTATCACCCAAAAAGGAGCTTGTACACTTGTCTGGCACACCAATATTTGCAACTGCCATACAGGAAGCACCTCTAGGTCTCCCAGCTCTGGTGGCCATGGGCCTTATGCTTGCAGTCCCACAGGATTATATATAGTTGCATACTTTAAAAGCTGCTATTTAAGGGTCTGGCTTCTAATCACTCGAACTAGGTACTGATTAAAATCCCCCCCTTTGGGACAGTGACATGTTTTGGCACACTCTCAACTACTAGGAGCCACTAGACAACCAAAAGGTGGGCAGGGCTGAATAATAAGTTTCATCCCCTACACAAGGCCACACTCTCAAGACCGAGAGGTGGCTGTTTAATCTAATTGATATAAACCAACCCAGAGAATGAAGGAAAATAAAGAAACAGAAGAATATATTCTAAATAGAAGAAGATAACACATCAGAAAAAAAAGTCCTTCATGAAATGTAGAAGAGTTACTTACCTGATAAAGTGTTCAAAATAATGACCATAAATGCTCACCAACCTCAGGAGAATGGATGAACATAGTGAGAACTTCAAAAAAGAAAATATAAAAATTAAGAAGAGACAAATGAATGGAAAAATATTCTGTGCTCATGGACTGGAAGAATTAATATCGTTAAAATGTTCATACTGCCCAAAGCAATCTAAAGACCTAATGCAATCTCCATCAACATTCCAATGGCATTTTTCACAGAAATAGAACAAGCAATCTCAAAATTTGTATGGAGCCACAAAAGACCACAGATAGCCAAAACAATCTTGAGAAAGGAAGAAGTGGGAGACATCATGCTCCCTGATTTTAAATTCTATTACAAAGCTATGGTAATCAAAACAGTATGGTACTGGTAGAAAAACAAACACATAGATCAATGGAACCGAATACAGAACCAGAAAGAAACCCATGCATATATGGTCAATTAATTTATGACAAAGGAGCCAAGAATATACAACAGGGAAAGGACAGTCTTTTCAATAGTGCTGGAAAACTGATCAACATGTAAAAGAATAAAACCAGACCACTATTTTACATTATTCACAAAGAATTAACTCAAAATAGATTAAAGACTTGAACATAATACCTGGAACCATAAAATTCCTAGAAGATAACATAAGCAATAAGATATTTGTCTTGGTGATGATTTTTTGTATTTAATACCAAAAGCAAAGGAAACAAAAGTAAAAACAAAAAAGTGTGATTACGCTTCTGGGTATTTACCCAAAGACAATTAAAACACTAACTTGAAAAAAAATCTGTGCACCATGTTCATTGAAGCATTATTTACAATAGTCAAGATATGGAAACAACTGAAGTATTCACTAACAGATGAATGAATAAAGAAAATGTGATATACACAATAATGGAATATTATTCAGCAATAAAAAATAAAATCTCACCATTTGCCACAACACAGACTGACTTTGAGGGCATTTTGCTAAGTGAAATAAGTCAGGGAAAGACAAATATTATATGATCTCATGTATATGCAAAATCTAAAAAAAAAAACCCACCAAGCTCATAGATACAAAAACAAAAAAAGGTCGTTACATAATGATAAAGGGGACAATCCAACAAAAGGAGGTAACATTTGTAAATATTTATGCACCCGACATAGATGAACCTAAGGGAGAAAAGCACAGCAATATGATATTAGAGGATTTAAATAATAGATTTGTAGTTGCCAAAGTGAGGGTTGGATGAAATGAGTGAAAGGGAGGATTATAATATACTTCTAGTTCTGAAATAAATAAGTCATGAGATGTAATGTACAATGTGATAACTATAGTTAGTAATACTACATTGCATATTGGAAAGTTACTAAAGAGTGGATCTTAAAATTTCTCATCACAGGGAAAAGATTCTGTATCTATAGTGACAGATGTTAACTAGACTCATGGTGATGATTATATCACCATGCATTTAAATATCAAATTATTGTGCTGTACACCCAAAACTAATATAATGTTGTATGCTTATATCTCAATAACAAAAGACAGAAAATATAAGAAAATAGCAAATAAAAGTCACAGAACTTTAGAATACAATAACTGAACTGGAAAAGTACACGAGAGAGGTTCAACACAGACTAGACAAAGCAGAAGAAAAGATGAGTGAATTCGAATACAGGGGAGTGGATCACACCCAATCTGAGAAGCAAAAAGAAAAAAAATGTGAACAAACCAGAAGATAGCAAAAGAGATCATGAGACATCAAGTGGACCAACATTCTCATTATAGGGTTACAGAAGGAGAAGAGACAAAGAGAAGGGTTATAAAACTTATTTGAAGAAATAATGGCTGAAAACTTTCCTAACTTGGAGAAGGAAACAGACCTACAGATACAAGAAGGCAAGAGAGTTGCAAATAAGATGAACCAAAGAGACCCATAAAGACCAAAGAGACACATTATAATTGAAATATCAAAAGTTAAAGACAAAAAAAGAATATTAAAAGCAAGAAGACAAAAACTTGTCATGTACAAGTGAACCCCCATAAGACTATAGCATATTTTTCAGCAGAAAATTTGCAAGCCAGAAGGGATTGGGACAATATATTCAAAATGCTGGGGGAAAAAACTTCCAAGCAAGAATACTCGACACAGCAGTGTCAATCAGAATTAAAAGAGAGAGAGTTTTTCAAACAAAAGCTAAATGAGTTCATTACCACTATACTGGCCATATAAAAAAAATGTTAAAGGGACTTCTTTAAGCTGAAATTAAAGGGCACTAATTAGTAAGAGGAAAACATATGAAAAATATAAATCTCACCGGTAAGGGTAAATATATTGTAAAATTCAGAATAATCTAACAGTGTAAAGGTGGTGAATTAATGATTTATAAAGCTAGTATGAAAGATAAAAATAGTAAAAGTAACCATAACCATAATTTTATAAGGGATACACAACATAAAAAGATTGTAAGTGGTGGAGCGCCTGGGTGGCTCAGTCAGTTGAGCGACCGACTTCAGCTCAGGTCATGATCTCACGGTTTGTGAGTTCGAGCCCCGCATTGGGCTCTGTGCTGACAGCTCAGAGCCTGGAGTCTGCTTCGGATTCTGTGTCTCCCTCTCTCTCTGCCCCTCCCCCATTCATGCTCTGTCTCTGTCTCAGAAATAAATAAACATTAAAAAAAATTTTAAGATTCTAAATAGTAATATCAAAAACACAAAAGGTTTGGAGGGAGTAAAATATAGAGTTTTAGAATGCATTCAAACTTAAATTGTTATCAACTTAAAACAGACTGTTACACCTCCCCTTGCTCATGCTCTGCCTCTCTCATCTTTCAAATATAAATAAGTTTTAATTTTAAAAAAAATGGAGGAGCACCTGGGTGACTCTGTCGGTTGAGCCTCCAACTTCAGCTCAGGTCATGGTCTCGCAGTTCATGAGTTCGAGATCCACTTTGGGCTCTGTGCTAACAAACAGCTCAGATCCTGGAGCTTTCTTCAGATTCTGTGTCTCCCTCTCTCTCTCCCCTTCCCTGCTCATGCTCTACCTCTCTCTGTCTCTCAAAAATAAATAAATGTTAAAAAAATTTTTAATAAAAAGAAACCAGACTGTTACAAAAGGTGTTATACGCAAGCCTCATGGTAACCACAAAGCAATAATCTTAGTAGATACACAAAATATAAAGAGAAAGGAATATAAGTATACCACTACAGAAAATCTTCAAATCACAAAGGAAGAGAGTAAGAGAAGAGCAGAGGATCTACAAAACAACCAAAAAACAATGAGCAAAATGTCAATAAGTACATACCTATCAGTAATTATCTTAAATAATATGCATGAACTAAATTCTCAAAACAAAAGACATAGAGTGGATGGATTTTAAAAAGACCCATTTATATCCTGCCTATAAGATATTCACTTCAGATATAATGACACACAAAAACTGAAAATGAAGGGGTGGAAAAATATATTCCATGCAAATGGAAATCAAAAGAAAGCAGGGGTAGTTATATTAGACAAAATAGGCTTTAAAACAAAGACTGTAATTAGAGACAAGGAAGGTCATTACATAATGATAAAGAGGACAATCCAACAAGAGGATAAAACATTTGTAAATATTTATGCACCTAACATAGAAGTACCTAAGGGAGAAATGCATAGCAATACAATATTAGGGAAATTAAATACTCCACTGTCATCAATAGAAAGAGTATCCAGACAGAAAATTAATACAGAAACATTGGCACTAAATGACACATTACCACAGATGGATTTAATAGATATATACTGAACATTTCATCCAAAAGCCACAGAATATACAACTTGTCAAATGCAAATAGAACATTCTCCAGGAGAGATCATATGTTAGACAACAAAACTAGTCTTAATAAATTTTAAAAGATTTACATCATATAAAGCATCTTTTCTGACCACAGTGGTATGACACTACTAATCAATTACAGGAAGAAAACTGGGAAATCCACAAATATGTGGATATTAAACATGCTACTGTACAAAAATGGGCCAAAGAAGAAATCAACAGAGAAATAAAAAGATACCTTGAGACAAATGAAAATGGAAAAAAACATACCAAAACTTAGGTGATGCAGAGTAGTAGGATCCTGAGCTCACCTCATTCCACAGACACACTGAGATAGTAGTCACATCAATGCAACTAATTCAGAAAATGACCCAAAGACTGGCAGAAGAGACCTTCCACAGTTAATTGTAGTAAGGAGGCCACAATAAAAAGGGTAAGAAGGGCAGAGATACAACTGGGAACCAAACCCTTAGTGAGACACAATTGGGAAAGAAACCACAAATGGAAGAGACACCACAGGTACAGAGAAGAGAATCGGACCCTACCAACAGGCACCTCAGGCACAGGGAACCTGAACTAGGAAGATGAGTTCCCATAACATTTGGATTTGAAAAACAGTGGGCCTTAACTTCATGAGTTTTTACAATCAACAGGGCTTAATTCTGAATACTTTAAAAACCAGTGAGCTTAGCTCCAGGAGAACCAGAGGGTGATAGGAAGCTAGGTCCTTGTTGTTAAATAGACAACATAACAACCCAGCCAAGATAGAGCATAGAAGCAGCAGTTTGAGCACCTGGGGTATAAGTGAAGATTTGTTTATTAATCCCAGAACGTGTGCTGGAAGAGATCTGTAGACTTCTCCAAGAACAAAAGAGCTATTGGGTGCCATTTCTCTCCCATCCTTCCCAGCCTAAATAGCTGCACAGGAACCAGCGAGAACACTCTCCACCCAACTTACTAACACTGTGTGCCCTACCCCCATTCTCCTATTCTCCTGCAGATCTGCCCCATTCAACCCACAGATAGTCCCTCCAAAGCAGCTCCTGGTAAACTGCATCCTGCAAGCAACCCCAGCAGGGACAAACACTACTCCAAAGTTGACTTCTACCTTGGAAGGAGTAGAAGATAACCACACACACCAGTGCACCACAGCCCTAGCATCCAAACCTTACAGTTGGCTGTGCAGAGAGGGTATCCTGCTGATCAGTGTAACTACAGCCCTGGCAGATGGATGGGTGCAGGCATCTGATCTTACTGCAGGCCTTGCCAACCAACAAAAGCCTCTCAGGAGACAATGCAGGGAGAGTGTCCTGCAGGTCAGTGTGACTGCAGCCCTGGTAAGTGAGCTTAGGACAGACATTTGGTTTGATTGCCAACACTGCCCAACTATAAGCCTACAGCCCCACACAGGTTTCTTAACAGCACAGGGATTAAACTGTGCCTACTATGCCACAAAAGTCAAAGTGGACCATTGCAGCCAACTGTACTGAAGGCAGACAAGGTGCAGCCACAACAGAAAGGCACAAACAACCCACATAGGAGGCACTACGGAAGTGCCTGGTTCTGGTGAATAAGGGACATTATGCTACAGGGAACTACAAGATATCTTCTTCATAGGGCCACTATTTTCAAGATCAGAAGACATAACTGACTTATCTAATACACAGGAATAAACACAAAGACTTAGACAAAATGAGGAGACAGAAGAATATTTCAAAGAACAGGACAAAACCACAGCAAAAGAGCTAAATGAAATAAAACTAAGCAATATACCTGATAAGAATACAAAGTAACGCTCATAAAGATACTGGACTTAAGAACAGAGGATCTCATTGAGAACTTCAGCAAAGAGATAGAAAATATTAAAAAAGAACCAACCACGAATGAATAACTCAATAACTGAAATTAAAAGTACACTACAGGGTCACAGACAACATGATAATCTACATGGAAAACCCGGAAGACTCCACCAGAAGGCTGCTAGAACTGATCCATGAATTCAGCAAAATCTCAGATACAAAATCAATGTACAGAAATTGGTTGCATTTCTATACATCATTAATGAAGCAACAGAAAGAAAAATCAATAAATTGATCCCATTTACAATTGCACCAAGAACAATAAAATACCTAGAATAAACCTAACCAAAGATATAAAACATCTGTATGTTGAAAACTATAGAAAACTTATGAAGGAAATTGAAGAAGACAAAAAAAATGGAAAAATATTCCATGCTCATGGATTGGAAGAATAAATATTGTTAAAATGTCAATACTACCCAAAGCAATTTACACATTCAGTGCATTCTCAATCAAAACTGCACTGGCATTCTTCTCAAAGCTAGAACAAACAATCCTAAAATTTGTATGGAACCACAAAAGACCCTGAATAGCCAAAGTAATATTGAAAAAAAAAAAGCAGAAGTCATCACAATCCCAGACTTTAGCCTGTACTACAAAGCTATAATCATCAAGACAATATGGCATTGGCACAGAAACAGACACAGAGACCAATGGAATAGAATAGAGAACCCAGAATTGGACCCACAAATGTATGACCAATTAATCTTTGCCAAAGCAGGAAAAATGGAAAAAAGACAGTCTCTTTAGCATATGGTGCTGGGAGAACTGGATGGCAACATGCAGAAGAATGAAACTAGACAACTTCTTACACCATACACAAAAATAAACTCAAAATGGATGAAAGAACTAAATGTGAGACAGGAAATCATCCAAACCCTAGAGGAGAAAACAGGCAATAGCCTCTTTGACCTCAGCCACAGCAATTTCTTACTCAACACATCTCCAAAGACAAGAAAATTAAAAGTAAAAATGAACTACAGGTACCTCATCAAAATAAAAAGCTTTTGCACTGCAAAGGAAACAATCAACAAAACTAAAAGACAACCGATGGAATGGGAAAAGATATTTTCAAATGACATATCAGATAAAGGGCTAGTATCCAAAATCTATAAAGCACTTACCAAACTCAACAACCAAAAAACCAATAATCCAGTGGAGAAATGGGCAGAAGACATGAATAGACACTTCTCCAAAGAAGACATCCAAATGGCCAACAGACACATGAAAAGATGCTCAACGTCACTCATCATCAGGGAAATACAAATCAAAACCACACTGAGATACCACTTCACACCGGTCAGAGTGGCTAAAATGAGCAACTCAGGAGACATCAGATGCTGGTGAGGATGTGGAGAAAAGGGAACGAACCCTCTTGCACTGTTGGTGGGAATGCAAACTGGTGCAGTCACTCTGGAAAACAGTGTGGAGGTTCCTCAAAAAATTAAAAATATAACTACCCTATGACCCAGCAATAGCACTGCTAGGAATTTACCCAAGGGATACAGGAGTGCTGATGCATAGGGGCATTTGTACCCCAATGTTTATAGCCGTGCTTTCAACAATAGCCAAATTATGGAAAGAACCTAAATGTCCATCAACTGATGAATGGATAAAGAAGATGTAGTTTATATATACAATGGAATACTACTTGGCAATGAGAAAGAATGAAATCATGCCACTTGCAGCAACATGGATGGAACTGGACGGTATTATTCTGAATAAAATATAAGTCATACAGAGAAAGACAGATATCATATGTTTTCATTCATATGTGGATCTTGAGAAACTTAACAGAAGACCATGGGGGAAGGGGAGGGGAAAAAATAGTTACAAACAGGGAGGGAGGGAGACAAACCATAAGAGACTCTTAAGTACAGAGAACAATTTGAGGGTTGATGAGGAGTTGGGGGAAAGAGGAAAATAGGTGATGGGCATTGAGGAAGGCACTTGTTGAATGAACATTGGGTGTTGTATGTAAGTGATGAACCACGGGTATCTACCCCAAAAACCAAGAGCACACTTTACACACTGTATATTAGCCAATTTGACAATAAATTATATTAAAAATACACTATAGGGAATCAATAGTAGATTAGAGGAGACAGAGGAACATGTCAGCAACCTGGAAGACAGGGTAATTGAAAGCAACCAAGCTGAAGATCAAAAAAATACAAACGAATATTTAAAAAAATGGGAATAGGTTAAGGGAACTCAGCAACATCATCAAGCATAATAACATTCCAATTACAGGGATCCCAGAAGGAAAAGTGATAGAGAGGGCAGAAAATTTATTTGAAGTAATAATAGCTGAAAACATCCCTAATCTGAGGAGGAAACAGAGATCCATTTTCAGGCAGCACAGGCAGCCCCAACAAAATCAGCCCAAAGAGGTCCACACTGAGACACATAATAATTTAAATGGCAAGCCTAATGATAAATATAGAATTTAAAAAGCAACAAAAGCAAACTGTTACATACCAGGGGAACCCCATAAGTCTATCAGCTGATTTTTCAGAAGAAAGTTTTCAGGCCACAAGGGACTGGCATAATATATTCAAACTACTGAAAGGAAAAAACCTGAAACTTGGAATACTCTACCCAGAAGGGCTATCAGTCAAGGGATTTACAGAATAAAAGGATGTAAAATATGACATCCATAAAACATGTGAAGGGAGGAGTAAAAATTTAGTGCTTTTAATGAGTTCAAACTTAAGTGACTATCAACTTAATATCAACTGCTATATGCATAAGATGTTATATACAAACCTAATGGTAACCACAAATCAAAAATCTATAGTAGATACACAAGAAATAAAGACAAAGAATCCATCCAAGCATATCACTAAACAAAGCCATCACAACACAAGGGAAGAGAGTAAGGGGAAAAAAGGAACAGAGAAGAACTACAAAAATAACCATACAATAAGTAACAAATGGCAATAAGTACATACCTAGTAATAATTACTTTCAATGTAAATGAAATAAATGCTTTATTTAAAAGACATAGAGTGACTGAATGGATAAGAAAGCAAGACCCATCTGTATGTTGCCTACAAGAGACTCACTTCAGACCTAACAACACATGCAAATTGAAAGTGAAGGGATTGGAAAACATTTATCATGCAAATGGAAGCAAAAAGAAAGCTGGGGTAGCAATACTTATATCAGAAAAAATAGACATTAAAACAAAGACTGTAACAAGAGACAAAGAAGGACACTACATAATGAGAAAGGGAACAAACCTACAGGAGGATATCACAATTATAAATATTTATGCACCCAATTTGAGAACACCTAAATACATAGTATTAACTATTAACAGACATAAAGGGAGAAATTGACAGTGATACAATAATAGTAGGGGACTTTAACACCCACTTACATTGATGGATACATCATCCAGACAGAAAATCAACAAAGAAATGGTGGCTTTGAATGACACATTGGACCAGATGGATCTAACAGATATATTTAGAACATTCCATCCAAAAACAGCAGAATATACATTCTTTTCAAGTGCACATGGAACATTCTCCAGAATAGATCACATGTTAGGTCACAAAACAAATCTCAATAAATTCAAAAAGATTGAAGCCATATTATGCATGTTTTCCCACCACAACAGTATGAAACTAGAAATCGATCACGAGAAAAAATGTGGAAAGAACACAAATACATGGATGCTAAATAATATGCTACTAAACAAAAAAGGGTCAATGAAGAAATTAAAAAGGAAAACACAAATACATGGACAGAAATAAAAATAAAAGCAAAATGGTCCAAAATCTTTGGGATGCAGCAAAAGCTGTTCCAAGAAGGAAGATTATAGCACTACAGGCCTTCCTCGAAAAGAAAAAAACCCTCAAATAAACAACGTAACTTTACATCTAAAGAGCTAGAAAACAAAAAACAAGCAAATCCCCGGACCAGTAGAATGAAGGACATAATAAAGATTAGGGAAGAAATAAATGAAATAAAGATTAAAAAAAAAACAATGGAAGAGATCAATGAAACCGGCAGCTGTTTTTTTTTAATAAACAAAAATGACAACCCTTTAGTGAGACTCATTAACAAAAAAAAGAGGTTTAAAATAAATACAATCAGAGATGAAGGAGGAGAAATAACAACACCACAGAAATACAAAAGATTTTAAGAGAATATTATGAAGAATTATATGCAACAAAATTGGACAACCTAAAATAAATGCATAAATTCCTAGAAACATATAACCTTCTAAAAGTGAATCAGGAAGAAATAGAAAATTTGAACAGACTGATTACTAGCAATGAAATTGAATCTTAACAAACAAAAGTCAAAAAACAAAAAACAAAAAAACAAACAAACAAAAAAAAACAAAAGTCTAGGACCAGCTGGCTTCACAGGTGAATTCTACCAAACATTTACAGAAGAGTTAAAACCTATTCTTCTTAAACTGTTCTAAATAACAGAAAAGGATGGAGAGCTTCCAAATTCATTCTATGAGGACAGAATTACCCTGATACCAAAGCTACATAAAGATACTTTAAAAAAAAAAAACTTACAAGTCAATATCTCTGATGAAAATCCTTCACAAAATATTAGCAAACCAAATCTAAGAATACTATAAAAAATCATTTGCCATAATCAAGTGGTATTTATTCAAGAATGCAAGAGTGGCTCAATGTTTGCAAATCAATCAACATGATACATCACATTAACAAGAGAAAGGATTTTTAAAAATGATCATTAGAAGAGATTCAGAAAAGCATTTGACAAAGTAAAACATCCATTCATGGTAAAAGCTCTCAACAAAGTAACCTTAGAGAAAACATACCTCAATATAATAAAGGCCATATATGACAAACACACACCTAACATCATGCTCAAGGGTGAAAAACTAAGAGATTTCCTGATAAGATCAAGAACAGGACAAGGAAGTCTACTTCCAACTTTTAGTCAACAAGTACTGGAAGTCC
Organism: Felis catus; assembly: GCF_018350175.1. Taxonomy (NCBI): domain Eukaryota; kingdom Metazoa; phylum Chordata; class Mammalia; order Carnivora; family Felidae; genus Felis; species Felis catus. The sequence continues at coordinate 43,709,060 of NC_058386.1, read as the reverse complement.
TAGCCACATCAGTCAGACAAGAAAAAGAAATAAAATGTATCCAAATTGGTAAGGAAGAAGTAAAACTTTCATTATTTGCAAATGACATGATACTATGGATAGAAAACGCTAAGGACTCCACCAAAAAACTACTAGGACTGATAGCGGAATTCAGTAAAGTCACAGGATACAAAGTTAATAAACAAAAATCTGTTGCACTGTATACACTAATAATGAAAAAGCAGAAAGAGAAAATAAGAAAACAATCCCATTTACAATTGCAGCAACGATAAAAATTAAAATACCTAGGAATAAACTTAACCAGAGTAGTGAAAGATCTGTATTCTGAAAACTACAAAATATTGAAAGGAAGGAAATTTATAATACAAACAAATGGAAAGATATTCCATACTCATGGATTGGAAGAACCAATATTGTTCAAATGTACATTCTACCCAAAGTAATTTACAGATTTAACACATCCTAAAGAACCAACATTTTACACAGAATCCTAAAATTTGTATGGGACCACAAAAGACCCCAAATAGTCAAAGCAGTCTTGAGAAAAAAGAGAAAAGCTGGAGGTATCATGCTTTCTGAGTTCAAACTATACTACAAAACTATAGTAATCAAAACAGTATGGTACTGGCAGAAAAATAACAGAGATCAATGGAACAGAACAGAGAGCTCAGAAGTAAATCCACACTTATATGACCAATTTTTCTATGACAAAGGAGTCAAGAATATATGATGGGGAAAAGACAGTCTATTCAACAAATAGTGCTGGAAAAAATGGACAGTGACATGCAAAAGAATGAAAGTGTACCACTTTCTTGCACCATAAACAAAAATAAAGTCAAAATGGATTAAAGACCTAAATGTGATACCTGAAACCATAAAATTCTTAGAACAAAAAATAGGCAGTAATTCCTTTGACATCAAACATTTTGCTAGATATGTCACCTCAGGAAAAGAAAACAAAAGTAAACTAAACTATTGTGACTACACCAAAATAAAAAGCTTTTGCACCGCAAAGGAAACCATTGACAAAACAAAACTCCACTTACTGAATGGGACAAGATATTTGCAAATGATATATCAGATAAAGAGTTAATATTCCAAAATATATAGAGAATTTATACAACTCAACATTTAAAAAAATAATAATAATCCACTTAAAAATGAGTAGATGACCTGAATAGACATTTTTCCAAAGAAGACATACAAATGGCCAAAAGACACATGGAAAGATGCTCAGGGACATGCAAAACAAAACCACAATGAGCTATCATCTCACACCTGTCAGAATTGCTAGTATCTAAAAAGCAAAAAACAACAAGCATTTGTGAAGATGTGGAGAAAAATAAACCCTCGTGCAAAGGTGTAAGTTGGCAGGAATGCAAATTGGTGCAGCCACTGTGGAAATCTCTATAGAGGCACCTCAAAAAACTAAAAATAGAATTACCACATGATCCAGTAATTCCACTACTGAATATTTACCCACAGAATATGAAAACACTATTTTGAAAAGGTATATGCACCCCTATGTTTATTGCAGAATTATTTAAAATAGCCAATATATGGAAGCAACCCAAGTGTCCATCCATAGATGAATGGATAAAGAAGTGATAAATGAATATATATATATATATATGTATATATATATATATATATATTAAAAAGAATGAAATCTTGCCATTTGCAACAACATGGAATGATCTAGAGGGTATAATGCTAAATAAAATAAGTCAGAGAAAGACAAATATCATGTGATTTCACTCGTGTGGAATTTAAGAAAGAAAGCAAATGAACAACAAAAAAAGTGACAAATAAGACTCTTAAATACAGAGAACAAACTGTTCTCTGGTTGCCAAAGCAGAGGTGGGTGGGGGTATGGGTGAAATAGGTGAAGGGGATTAAAAGTACACTTTTCCTAATGAGCACTGAATAATGTATAGAACTGCTGAATCATTATATTTTATACCTGAAACTAATATAACGCTATGTTAATTGTACTTTAATTTTTAAAAAGAAAAAAAAAACTTATGGGATGCATCAAAAGCAGTTCTAGGAGAGAGGTTCATAGTGATAAAAACCTGAAGAAAAAAAATCTCAAATGAACAACCTAACTTTACACTTTAATGAAGTAAATAAAAAGAACAAACAAAACCCAAAGTTAGTACAAGTAAGGGAATAACTAAGATCAGAGCAGCAATAAATGAAATTGAGACTAAAAGGACAATAGAATCCATTAATTTAAAAGGTGATTCTTTTAAAAGATAAAGAAAACTGACAAACCTTCAGCCAGACTCACCCTGAAAACAAAGAGAAGGCTCAAATAAATAAAATCAGAAATGAACAAGGAGATGTTACAACTGATACCACAGAAACACAAAGAATAATAAGGGACTACTATGGACAATTATACACCAACAAATTGGAAATATAGAAGAAATGGATAAATTACTAGAAACATAAAAGCACAAAGACTGAATCATAAAGAAATAGAAAATCTGAACAGATTATTAGTAGGGAGACTGAATCAGTAATCAAAAACCTCCCAAAAAACAAGTGTCTGGGACCAGACACATACACTGGTAAATTCTATCCAACATTTTTAAAACAGAATTCATACCAATCCTTCTCAAAATCTTCAAAAAAATGTAAGAGGAAGGAATACTTCCAAACTCCTTCTATAAAGCCAGCATTACCCTGCTACCAAGACCAGATAAGGATGTCACAAGAAAAAAAAAATTACAGGTCAATATCTCTGATGAACACAGATGCAAAAATCCTCAACAAAATATTAGCAAGCCAAATTCAACAGTACATTAAGGATCATACACTGTAATCGAGTACGATTCATTCCAGGGGTGCAAGTCTGGCTCAACATGCAGAAACCAATTGATGCAGTACACTACATTAACAAAGAAGAATAAAAAGTATATGATCATTTCAATAGATGCAGAAAATCATTTGGCAAAATTCAACATCCATTTATGATAAAAACTCTTAACAAAGTCGGTATAAAGGAAACATAATTCAACATAATAAAGGCCATATATGACAAACCCACAGCTAGCATCATACCTAATGGTGAAAACATCTCAGCTTTTCCTCTAAGATCAGGAGCAAGACAAGAATGCCCATTCTCCCTGCTTTTATTCAGCATAGTATTAGAGGTCCTAGGCAAGAAAAAGAAATAGAAGTTATCCAGTTATAAAATAAATAAGTCACGGAGTTGAAAAGTACAGCAGAGGGAATAGAGTCAAATAATGTAGTAACATTGTATGGTGACTACACTAATCATGGTGAGCACTGAGTAATGTATAGAATTGTTGGAGCAATATGTTGTACACCTAAAACTAATATAACATTGTATGTCAATGATACTCCAATAATAAATTTTTAAGCATCCAAATCATAGAGATAGAAGTAAAACTGTCACTATTTGTGGATGACATATTATATATAGAAAACCTAAAGAGGGTTGCCTGGGTGACTCAGTCAGTTAAGCATCCAACTCTCAATTTTGGCTCAGGTCAAGCCCTATGTTGGGCTCTGTGCTGATAGTGTGGAGCCTGCTTGGTATTCTGTCTCTCCCTCTTTCTCCAGTCTCTCTCTCTCTCTCTCTCTCTCTCTCTCTCTCTCTCTCTCTCTCTCTCAAAATAAATAAATAAGCTTTTAAAAAGAAAAGAAAACCCTAAAGAGTTTACAAAAAAAACCCTGTTAGAACTAATAAATTCCATAAAATTGCAGGATTCAAAATTAATATACAAAAATCTGTTGCATTTCTATATACTAATAAACTATCAGAAATTAAGAAAACCATCTCATTTATAACTGCAACAAAAATAATAAAATACCTAGGAATAAACTTAACCAAGGTGATGGAAGACCTGTACTCTGAAAACTACAAGATATTGATGAAAGAAATTTAATAAGATGCAAATAAATGGAAAAATATTCTGTGCTCATGGATTGGAAGAATTAATATTGTTAAAACATCTATATTTCCCAATGCAATCTACAGATTCAATGCAGTCCCTATCAAAATTCCAATGGGATTTTTCACAGAAGTAGAACAATTCCAAAATTTTTATGGAACCACAATAGTCCCCAAACAACCAATGCAACTTTGAGAAAGAAGAACAAAGCAGGAGACATCATGCTCCGTGATTTAAAACTACATTAAAAAACCATAGTAATCAAAACAGTATAGTATTGGCATAAAGACAGACACATAGGTCAATGGAACAAAATATCCCAGAGATAAACTCATGCACATATGGTCAATTAATTTATGGCAAAGGAGTCAAGGATATACAATAGGGAAAAGATAGTCTCTTCAGTAAATGGTGCTGGGAAAGTTGGACACCCACCTGCAAAAAGAATGAAACTGGACCGCTATCTTATACCAGTCACAAAAATGAATTCAAATGGATTCAAGACTTGAATGTAAGACTTGAAACCATAAAACTTCTAGAAGAAAACATAGATGGTAAACTCCTTGAGATCAGACTTGTCATGGATTTTTGGATTTGACACCAAAAGTAAAGGCAACAAAAGAAAAAATAAACAGATGAGACTACTAAACAGCTTCTGCACAGCAAAGGAGCCATCAACAAAAGGAAACAGGCAACCAACTAAATGAGAGAAAATATTTTTAAATCATATATCTGATAAGAAGTAAATATTCAAAATATATAAAGAAGTCATACAACTCCATAGCACAAAGCAAGCAACAATCCAATTAAAAAATGGACAGAGGATCTACATAGATATTTTTCTAAAGACATACAGATGGCAAACAGATTTATGAAAAGGTATTCAATATCGCTAATCATCAGGCAAATGCAAATCAAAATGTCAATGAGATATCACCTCACACCTGTCAGAGTAGCTGTTACCGAAAAGACAAGAAAAAAACGTTGACAAGGATATTGAGAAAAGAGAACCCTTGTGTACTGTTGGTATAAATGTGAATTTGTGCAGCCACTGTGGAAAACAGTAAAGAGTTTCCTTTAAAAATTAAAAATATAACTACCATATGACCTAGCAACTTCACTTCTGAAGAGAATGAAAACACTAACTCAAAAAGATATAGGCACTCTTATGTTCACAGCAACATTATTTATGATAGTCAAGATATGGTAAGAACCTAAGTGTCTAGTGATGGATGCATGGATAAAGAAAATGTGGTAGATGTATATGCAATGGAATATTATTCAGCCCTAAAAGTGAAGGAAATCATGGCATTTGCAGCAACATGGATGGACCTCAGGGCATTATGCTATATAAAATGGGTCAGAGAATGAGAAATACTATATGATCTCACTTACGTGTAGAATCTAAAAAAAATGAGCTCACAGATATGGGGATGGGGGTTAGGATATGGGCAAAATAGGTGAAGGTGGTCAAAAGGTACAAACTTCCAGTTCTAAAATAAATGAGACATCAGGATATAACGGACAGCATGGTGACTGTAGTTAATAATACTGTTTTGCCTACTTGTAATTTGCTAAGAATGTAGACCTTAAAAGTTATCATCACAAGAAAATAAATGTAATTATATATGGTGACACATGTTAACTACACTTACTGTAGTGATCATTTTGCAATATATACAAATATCAAATCATTAGGTTGTACCCCTGGAGCTGATATAATGTTATATGTCAATTATATCTCAATAAAAAAAAAAGAAAACTCTGGTTGTCCTTTGGCTTTCTTTTTAATTGCTCTTGCGTAATCAGGCCAGATTCATGTCCACTAGGAACTATGTAATTTTCCAGGGAGTGGTACTTAAAAATATCAGAAATTTGGGAAATATGACCACTTGTGGAGAAGGCAGCAGAATCTCAGCTCTGCCAATTCCCAGGTATTTGACCATGAGCAAGACTCTTCACCTCTCTGACCTTTGGTATCCTCATTTCTAAAGTGAACCTACTATACATGATTGATGTAAGGATTGGAGTGTAATAGTATATTATCAGGATTAGCATTCTTAAATTGCAAGTAAGCTCCCTATTGTGTAGGCCACTAAGATTGTGCCCTAGAACTTGTGTCTTCTTAATGCCTGTGATGGGTGTCTTCTAAAAGCTACTTTTGAAAGGAACAGAGCTCAGAGGCCATCTTCAGGGATGGTTCAAGCTCTGAGTGGAAAGTGGGTGTCCAGGTTAAGTCAGGGGAAAGTGTATGGCACCAAATCTCAGAAAGGGAGATTTTTAATACTGGGGACTGAAACCTTGGAATTTCACCTCAAGACTGATCAATTGTATCTTTTTCTCTCCCTCTTCCTTTTTTTCTCTCTATTCTCTTGTCGTTTCAGGTGCATGATGACTGTCGTAGACGGTTTTCCAAGGAATGCTGGTTTGGAAGTCATCGAACATCAGTCATTCCTCCCACTGCTCTCAGCGACCCTAAAGGAGATGGTGAGTACCTAAACTTTAATCTCAGAATGTATTTCATTGGGACAGGAGGGAAGGTGCTAAGACTGGGGAAATTTTTTTTAATATGAAATTTATTGTCAAATTGGTTTCCATACAACACCCAGTGCTCATCCCAACAGCTGCCCTCCTCAATGCCCATTATCCACCCTCCCCTCCCTCCCACCCCCCATCAACCCTCAGTTTATTCTCAGTTTTTAAGAGTCTCTTATGGTTTGGCTCTCTCCCTCTCTAACTTTTTTTTTTTCCTTCCCCTCCCCCATGGTCTTCTGTTAAGTTTCTCAGGATCCACATAAGAGTGAAGACATATGGTATCTGTCTTTCTCTGTATGACTTATTTCACTTAGCAGAACACTCTCCAGTTCCATCCACGTTACCACAAAAGACCATATTTCATTCTTTCTCATTGCCAAGTAGTATTCCATTGTGTATATAAACCACAATCTCTTTATCCATTCATCAGTTGATGGACATTTAGGCTGGAAATGTTTTAATTAAATTATTATTCTCAACCAGTCAAACATTTTTGGGGAGTAGGAATGTGCATATATGTAAAGACAGCTCATGTTTCTTTTTAGACCTTTGGGATAATGAATGTTGGTATTTATGGTGTATATGTATGTGGGCATATTCTCTGTAGGCTCTTTCCCAGTTGCTTCTAAATTATCAGAATTGATTTCAGGTTTTTCATGATTTTCAGCCACTAGATAATCCATAAAAGAAGTTTGCTTGCATGCAGGTGGGCAAGGAAGAACTACATGAAGGCCCAGGTTATGTTACTCTTAGAATGGACCCTAATACCAAGGTTGTCTCCAAATCTGAAATTAGCATGATTATTGTCCCAGCATGCTCTGCTCATGCTTTGTCAATTCCTAAACACTAGTGTTTTCTTGAGAATTCTATTCATAAGGTGTTGGAAGGCTACAAAGAGATCCAAGATAAGAGCATAGCTAGAGTTTATGGTTATTGTCGACCCAGGATATGGATATGACAATTGATATGACATATGGATATAATATGACAAAAGGTAGCATATGCTAAGCTCCAAAGGAGTGACACTTGGAGGCACTTGGAGATCAGAAAATGTTACCACTGTCAACTAATTATAGGAGGTTTCACAGAATGGAGTTAGTAATGAAATCAAAGCAGCAAGACTAAACTTTCTATAGGGTCTCCTATCAGAGGGTTGGAGATGTTAGAACAGATAAAACAGGGGCCAAGGGGAGGGACGTTTTGTTTAGTTTTGTGTTTGCTTTTTAAAGTATGATATGACATAGAAGCAACATGGTATAAAGGATAAAATAAAGGCCAGGCAACCATGAGTTTTAGTTACTTACTAGCTAGGTGACCTTGGGTAAGTCACTTACATTCTCTGAGCTTCACTTTCCACATCTGTAAATGGAATGATACTGTATATTGTGAGGATAAGTAATAATATGTAAAGGGCCTGAATATGAAGGAACATAGCCCAAAGGACAACAAAATTAAATCACTAGTCTTGTAGCCTAATGAAAAATGTAGACTCCCACAGGAATACTTCACTTTTTAGCAATTGCTAACAATGAATGCTTTTTTGAGTATACCTCTACTTCCCCACTTTTTCTTTGCTTTTGAGAGACTCTCCTTTGTGCCATTGAGTTGTTCATTTGCTTCTCCCATTATTCATTACTAAATAATGGGAGCTGTCAATATCAAAATCACATATCACAGCTAAAAAGAGCTGACCTATTTTACTAACACTAAGGAATTTAGAAATCTAATATATTTACCAACTGACACACTACTGTTTCACTAAACCAGCAAAGAGATACACTACCCATCAATTTCAGTTTGTGTATGGTTAACTTCACTCTATATATGGTCAATTTCACTTACTGGAGGGGAAAGTTCAAATCCTTCATGAAATGTTTTCATTTATATTTCACTAATATGCTAATTTATCCAACTCTAACATGTGGTGGTCTACTCACCCGGGAGTGGTTAGTGAACCAGAATTTCATTGACTTAAAAATTATCCCCATATCGATGCTTACTGAACATTTTGTTGCCAAGGAAGAGCCAACATTAGCTGACAGCAAAGAAAAGAAAGAAAAGTATATAGGTTCCTTAGTCAGAGAACAGAAGTGGGCAAGGATTCTGCAGCCGGTACAGCAGAGTTTTAGAACTGGACATAGCACATGTGCACATGTGTACATACACATCTGCACACACTCAGAGCCACTCTAGTCTTTTCCAGTAATTTTCTAACCCTAACACAGATACATCCAGATAGACATTGGTACAGGGAATGAGCCATTCACACAGGTTTCCTCAGGTTTCTGTCGTGTTTCCTTAATGACATGCACAGACACAAAGCTAAATTCACTCAGGGATGCATACATATATTATTCTCAAATCTACTCAAATATTTACACACATAAAGTCACCTACCAGATAGTTAACTAGAGAGGTGATGAGGTGGATGACTTGGTAAATTAAAGATGCTTGACTGGACAGGAAAAGGAAGGGAGTAGGAGGAAAATAGGATTGATAGAAGAGAAAAAGTAACAAACTAGTCAACCAAGCAAACTCAAGCTGGTATGAAAGTCAATTTAGTCTTGAATCTGAGATTTTGCTCACCCCAACAGGGGGACCTGGGGAAGATGTCTAAGCAGACTGAAGGATGCCCTCCTCAGCATCCCTCCTATCACCCTAAATAGGTATTAAGGGGTTGCAACCTATTTGTAATTAGCCCAACAGGTTATGTGCTTCCTGTCCTTAGGGAAGTTGGAGTTTCTTAGTTTGTTTTTTCCTATCCTATCACTTCTTACTCTTGTTATAGACAATCAACTAATGGCATTGCTTCTTTCTTTTGTTTTCCACCAATGACATAGTATTATTGCTTAGAAGCACCTGAGCTAAGCCATTCTTTTTGTGTAGTATTTCATCTAATGCCCCATGAGCTAGGTTTTAGCCTTTCCTTTCACTCATCTGCAGTCTTGATCCAATTGAATCTCATTCTTGAGAAGCTTTCTTTCAATAACAGTTATACTCAGGTGCATTGTGAGGGTTAGATGAACTACCATCTGTTAGAGATCATTTTAAAATATAGGAAGGGGATAAGTAAGCTGTCTTTATGCTAATTTAACATCCTTCTGTGGTACAAACTGAACAAATTTGAGAGGGACTATAGGCTTCCTGGTTTGGAGAACTGTGGTTGTATTAAGGCAGCTCAAAGAAGCATGAGCTTTTATTTGTTTGTTTTTTGAAAGGCTCTTTCAGGCTGTTGAGTTATCTAAAGTCAACTAAATTCTCTAAGCCCTTTTCACACTTGATCCTGCCAAACCAAGTTCCTATTGTCCAATTCTGGTACAATTTATGTCCTCAGGTGTAAAATCCAAGCTTCACATTTATCCCTTTTTCATCTTGTTGACTTTGATCTACCTGCCCATTAGGTCATTTTTCAATCTAGATTCTGTCATCCAATAGCTTTCCCTCCAGCTTTGAGTACTTCAAATTTGAGAAGCCAGCCTTCTATGTTTTCATTTGAATTGTTGATTAAAATTGCTGAACAGTACAGGACACTCCATTACAATTAACATCAGCCTATTCAAAAGCAGCCTTGTGGGCACAATTACTTACCTGGTTATGAATCTGCCTAACATTGCTATATTCCAGTCCATGATGCCACACATTTTTCTCACCTTGTTCACAGATTCTCTTGACAAACTTGGCCTTGCTCAAATTCAGATGTTCTCTGACTCTAGGAGAAATGCTAGATGGGTCTGCCCTTGTCTTTTCCAAAGAATAGCTTTCTGCCAACACTGCTTCCCTTTGTCTTTCCATCTGTAACCAAATTAGGTTTGACACTGAAGCGTGAGTTGCCTTAATTATAGAATTTTCTCCTTATCTCACAGTTTTCCATCCCCATCCTGGATTATTTTTATTAATCATTGCAACATGATGCTATTGTACATATGGAGAAACGAATACCCAGAGAAGTTAAGATGTTTGCTCTAGTTTAGTGAATAAATCTAGAGGGCAACCAGCTGTGGCACACAGCTGCATTATGTTGTAGAAGTACATTGCAGAAGGCAACCCATGATCCAAGCTGCCAAATGGATCTACAAATGATTTCAGCTACACCCTCGTGGCTATTTAACTTATTGATAACATTAGCATAATTCTTTCTTCCTATTTCTTAATTTAATCCTTAAATAGTTGATATATTCACATGGTTAAAGTTTTTCTAAAAAATAGAAACACACATATGCACATATTTAGTTTAAAAATATTACTATCCTTTCTCTCAATCTTCTCAATCTCCTGTAGTCCCATCCCATGACCACTCACAGAAAGTTGACTACTGCCATTGATTTATTCAATAGCTTCGAGTATGTCTTCCAGTATATACTAGTAAATATAAACATATATTCTTATCCCTCCCCTTTTTAACACTGTACACATTGCTCTAAACCTTGCTTTTATTTTATCCTTCATAGTATATTTAGGAGGTCATTTTGTATCAAAATATTGCCTCCTTGTTCTTTTTTATAGCTATAAGATAACCCATTATATGGATATACCATAATTTACTTAACTAGTTCTCTATTGGTAGATAACTTGGTGGTTTTCACTCTTTTGCTATTACAACAATGTTGCAATGAACAATCTCATACAGGTCATTTTACATATACATCTATAGGAAAAATTCCCCGAAGTGTAATTACTGGGTCATAATGAATAGGCCTTTGTAATTTTCATAGATGCTGTCAAATTACCCTCCATAGGGCTTGTTGTCACTTTGCACTTCCACCCTCAGTGATAGTGCATATTTTTCCATGTCTTCCTCAATCAACTGTATCACCTATTTTTTTTTATTTTTGCCAATCTTCTGGATAAGAAAAAAAATGGTACCATGGCCAGTTTTAACTAGTCTCTTACTATAGTGAGTTTGTTCATCTTTCACATTTAAGAAACAATTCATATTTCCTTTTCTCCTCAATGTAACACCTAGTTTATTTTCATCTCAACACTGGGAAACAAGTTAGTTTTTGGAATGGCCCACTTTGCAGATAAGGAAACTGAGGCCCAAATAGTTCATAGCAGTTGGTATCAGTGCTACTGCTGTCTCATCTTTAAAAAGGGACTAACCCATTGGACCTTTGGCACTGTTAAAGAATCATTGAGCATAGAAAGATCTATTCCATAACCTCTGGCAGAGGGAGTCCTTGCTTCTAAGCATAGCTCACAGTTCCATTAGATGTTGGCAGGAGGCTGTTTCCATAAATCCTTTCATTGAAGTGCATACTCAAAGTCATATGCTCACCTAGAGGGCGTTGGCGAGAGGTTGCTGAATAAAAGGAACCACAGAGCAGAATCAGATTCTCAAAGCAGAGGTAAGCCTGAGACCAGGTGGTGAGTTGGGGCTTGATTGTTGTTTGGTAAAGGAGCAAGCGCATAAAAAGATACTACTTTTTTTTTTTATTTTCTTCATGTATCTTATGACTTGACCCTAATGTTTCATACAATACTAGCCACACCCTTATTTTTGAACTGCGTCCTCTAACATCTTGTTATCATTTTATATGGTCCCTTTCGTCTCTCTGACCTCATTTCTGCCACTCCCCCCCCCCCCACACTCACTCCACAACAGTCATGCCTTTCTGTTTACTGGTCTTCAGACACCCCAGACAGTCTTCCTTCTCTGGGTCTTAGCACTTACTCTTTCTTCTGCCCCAGAAACTTTTCCCCCTAATATCTGCATTGCTCAGTTCTTTATTTCATTTAAGTCTCATCTCACATGTCACCTCCCCAGAGAAGCTGTCTCTGACTACTCTGTCTAAAATTACACCCCCTTCAGTCACCATCCCCTTACCCTGACTTCTTTTTCTTCAAATTATATTATTTTCTTTTTTAAATAATGTTTATTTATTTTTGAGAGAGAGAGAGAGAGAGAGAGAGAGAGAGAGAGTCAGAGAAGGGCAGAGAGAGAGGGAGACACAGAATCTGAATCAGGGTCCAAGCTGAACTATCAGCACAGAGTTTGATTCCAGGCTCAAACCCATGAACTGGGAGATCATGACCTGAACTGAAGTTGGACACTCAACCAGGCGACCTGATATTATTTTCTATATTTCTTTGTTGTGGTGTGTCTCCCACCATTAGAATATAAGCTCCACAAGAACAGAGACTATTTCTATCTTGTCCACCATTTATTCTCAGAACACAAGAAGGACAATCACAGAGAACGCCCTCAATACATATTTGTTGAATGAATGTCTTAACTACCATTGTGTCAACATATTACCTTTTGTAAAACAAATGTTGAAAAGGGCACTATTTTTGGATAATGTGTTCAGGGAGAGCAACTACTTCTAAGCTATGCTATTGAAGGGATATAGCAGACTTCCCTTATAGCTGTGAGTCCTAGCAAGCCCTGAAAATTTGGTGCATGACTGGCTAGCTGGGTTACGATCCCTTTGAGTTCTACTGGCCATTGAGTAGGAATTGGCCCATAGAGTAAGCCTGCTTTAGCTTTTCCAGGAAGCAAAGGAACAAAGGAAGCAAAGGAAGCCTTTGCTTTTCCAGGCAAAACAGCCATGAAATCTGCTCAAGTCAGCAGAATTCCTCAAGGCTCCTTTTCACCCAGGTTACAACAAATGGGATATCTCACCTCCCTCCCCATGCCCCGCATCATTCAGGAGTGAGCCACATACCTTTTTCCCTTTGTATTTATTTTTGCTGGGGTATCCCTGGCAAGTCATAAGCTCAGAGGTTTGGGGGCTCACGATTTGTCTACCATCTCCTAGGGGGCCATTGCTCACTACCTGTCTCCCTGCCCACAGGCTCTAAGACAGCACAAGCTGGCAGGCTTTGGCAATTTAGACTGCTATAACTCCACTTCACTGTAGGGAACTTCAGAGTTAGGGATTATTAAAAGCATCTCTCTTATTCAGACAATTTCCCTATAGTCTTGTTTCCCCTGGAAGTTGGTGTGATAACTTGGATTGCTCTGACAGAGCCTCAAAGGAGTGATTAAAGCTCCCTGCTTCATCCCACTTTGATATGTTCTGTAATTAGCTCCTAGCTAAAAGACAGCTTTTCCTCCCCCTCGCTCCTCACCTGGTACCTTCTCACTGTGAGAACTGAGCTATCCCAGAGAGAGGACTAGTTGGTATGCTGATCCTCCTCCTGGGCTCCCAACACTCTCCTTCAGATTCCCCACAGTGTTTTATTAACCCTTCATTATGGCACCAATTTCCTTAATCTTTGTGTTTGAACATATTATTGTGTATGAGTCTGTTCCTCCAGCTTGAGGGCAGAGGCTATACCCCTAGCAGTATCTAGCATGATGATTGGCATGTAGTAGTTGCTTAACAAATGTTTGCCTGGCAACAGCTGGGCAAACATTAAATAAAAGCCCCTTTGGGTTGTGTTCTGAATTCCCCTCTAGTTCTCATTCTCAGGGGTCTGGGCATAAGGAAAATCTGGGAGGCGTTGGATATGTGTTTGGCCTTGTTTGTGGTGATTGTATCATGGGTGTTTACATATATCTAAACTCATTAAATTGCACACATTAAATATGTACAATTATTTGTATATCAATTATACCTCAATAAAGCTGTTTTTAAAAAGTCTTTCCAAAATGTGATGTTAAGTCATGTCTTGTTTCCATCTCAATGGCCCTGTTCTTTGTTCTCCTTTTTCTTTTTGTTGTGTGCATATATCAGGCCAATTAGTAGTATCTTCAGACTTCTGGAACCTTGATTGGTCATCAGCCTGTTCATGTCCCCTTCTCATCTTCATCAACTCCAAAAGTGGCGATCACCAAGGGATCATCTTCCTCCGAAAATTCAAGCAATACCTTAATCCTTCTCAAGTTTTTGACCTGTCGAAGGGTGGACCTGAAGCTGGGTAAGCATGGGGTAAGGGATATAGTTGGGTATATATATGGAACTTTTCACTCTATGTATTCTAGACTAGGATAGGTTTCCTGAAATCAGTTCTAGTACCTGGGTAGGAAAGATATATTTTCTCAAGTCAGGACACAAACATATAACTTCAGAACATTTCAGGTTGGGTAGTTGGAGAACTTTTAGCCCTCTCCCAGAAATACCTTCAGGACCATGTCCTGGTCTCAGATTTGCTTTACTTTTCCTGTTTGGAAGAAGTCTAACTATATCTCCTGACCTCAGAGGAGAAGACAAATGGATATTACTGCTCACCTTTCCTGTCCCTCATTCCTTCCAGGGACCAAATAGATATATCTCTACTATAGGCCTGTTTTATTTAGGGACCATCTGACTGTTCAGCTCTGGTTTTTGTGAGGCCACTGGCCAATGTGCAAGGCATTCTTCTTGGGCTCAACAAGGAGTTTAGCTATGTTATTGTAGCTTCTAAAGTATGATTAGGCATCGAAGATGGTAGGCTGAAGCAAGGCCTCATCTCCAGGATTGCCTATGGGAGCATTGCCTGTGATGTTAGGAATACAGAGAGATAGGAGCTAAGTGAAAGAAGGAAGGTAGCCTGTTAGCAGGATGCAGAAGCAGCAGTCCTTAGCTCTTGGCACAGTATAGAAAAGAGGTGTGAACCCTAACCATTCATGAAATTACTCTTTTTCTCCCTTTCTTTTAGGCTGTCCATGTTCAAGAATTTTGCTCGTTTTCGCATTGTGGTTTGTGGTGGAGATGGCAGTGTGAGCTGGGTCTTATCTCTGATTGATGCCTTTGGATTACATGAAAGGGTGAGTTCCTGGCTGACTCAGTTTAGCCATTGCTAGAGAGATTGGGAGTATGGAGCTGCTCATCCCAAAAAGTCCCTGGTCTTCATGCTCCTTATGTATATAACATGTTTTCCACTGGTTTCATAGCCAACCTGGCTGACATATTCCCAATCTAAGCTTCATCACCTAAACCATTTTCTGGTTATCTATCTGTGAGAAGGAGAAATGAGGGAGTTATCAGAAAGAATGAGCAATACTATATTCTCCAGGCCACAAGTGAAGAATCAAAGGGGAGGAGAGCAAACAGAAAAGAAGTGGCTTCAGGCAACATTCAGCCCCCAATTTTCTTACCCTCCTGAAGCCACTGATTTTCTTCCCCAAGTCTCAAGAGTAGCAGAAACTTTCCTCTAACTTTCCCTTCTCTCCCTAGATAGCTCCATGCCCTTCTGACTCTTATAGCTTTGTCTCCCAAGTCACCTTATCTCCTTGGCCAACCCTTGATAGAAATTTATGTCTATACTTCTCTTTCATAAGCATGGCTATAAATACTGGCATATTCTAGCAACGTTTTCTTTCACTGAGTAGGTTCTATATTGCCAAGAGCGGGGGCCCAACCCCTTAGGAAAAAGTTCACTCAACATCAGACATCTTCCTATTACACTTCCTAAAAATCAGAAGTCTCCTATTGCCACTGGTTTTGAGACCACAATCTTTCCCAAGGAGTACCTTCTGGGTTTGTTTATGGATGGATCTTGGTAAGATTGTCTGAAAGGGGTGCCTGTTTTTGTTCTTGCAGTGTCAGTTGGCAGTCATACCACTTGGAACCGGCAATGATCTGGCCCGTGTCCTAGGCTGGGGCGCATTCTGGAACAAAAACAAGTCGCCTGTCAACATCCTCAACAGAGTGGAGCAGGCTAGTGTGAGAATTCTAGACAGGTGAGTGGCTGAAAGATCAGGTCATTGTGCCTATTCCAGTCCCACATCAGTTATTCTGTTACATCATCTCAACCATGAATGTTGTAACCTCCCTCATAGTGCCTCATTTCCTGTCTAGCTTCAATGCAGGGCAGTTTGTGTGGGGCAGCACTTATCTATTCGGAAGTCAGGGTCCACTGTGTATCCTTTAGACATCACTAAAGCCCTTCTCCAAACTCAAAAGATCCTAAATCAGGAGCCCCATGGGTAAATTTTAAGGGTTCTGTCAACCTCCTTCAAGTTGCATAGCTAATAGTCTATGTAAGCATATTTTTTCCTTGGGAGCATTTCTATCTTTCTATTCTATTCTAGAATAGTATAGAAACTATTCTATAGCTCCGTCAGTTTTTCAAAGAAACTCATAAAAATGAGGGTTCAGAAACAAATGGCCTAGATTGTCTCTGCTCTAGAGAGGAATGAGTATTGCCGTCCTAAGTCCTGAGAAGAAAGACTTTAAATGCTGGGTCATAGTATTTGATTTCTGGCTGCCTATAAGGATATTCTGAGAAGCTTTTTCAAGATACCAAACTAAGCTACCACAAAGACTCTTATTCAGTAGGTCTTGGGTAGGGCCCTGGTATATGTATTTTACAAAATCACCTTAGGTGATCTTGATAGTTACCTCTCTATCTGTTCTCTGAGAACCCTATGATGGACTTCTTTCCATCACATTGGCCTTAAGAAGTCCTGAGGCAGAGGCTCTACTTGTGGTATATCTTGAGATCAGGTGACCTGGAATAATGCGGGCATCCCTACAACTTATCTTCACCCATCACATAAACATTTTGACCTTTTTATTGATATGTGAAGCATTGATGCCAGCTTTTGATGAAACAGAGTCTAAATATATTTCTTTGACCTTCATTTCAGATGGAGTGTGATGATACGTGAGACTCCTAGACAAACTCCATTGCTAAGAGGACAGGTTGAAATGGATGTACCCCGATTTGAGGTAACTACTGCCCAGCTGTAATTCAGGCCAACACCTTTGTTACACAGTGAAATAATAGGCAAAACCCAGAGAGAAGCTTTTGTATTATCCATGGGCTCAATGTGGATGAGATCATTGAGGATTGGAGACATATCAATCAGCAGCTTTTCTAAGAACTGTGTTAGGCACTAGGAATATAACTCATTCATCCATTTACTTATTCATTCACTCAAAGTATCTATGGAAAATTTTATGGATTACCTACTATGTGTGAGATACTGTTCTAGGAGCTGTTCTCATGTGCTAGTGGGTAAAAAAGAATGAAACAGTTCATGCTGTCATGGAGTTCACAGCCCAGTTGAAGTGATAGAAGCAATACTTTTAATAAAGTAGTATGAGTGTTAGTATGTAAGGAAGTAGAGAGGGGTGGGAACACCCAGCAGGTGTACCAAACCCTTCCCCCTTTCTGGGGGAAATCAAGGAAAGTTTCTCAGAAATGACATTTCAGAAGAGATCAAAGGACCAGAGGGAGTTAACCAGGATACTAAGAAAGAGGTGGCCTGTTTCAGAAAGATGGAATAGTGTATCTTGTTCCGATGGCAAGAGAGAGCATAGAATATTCACTGAATGGAACAGAATATTCACATACATTTGTAATGGCTAAGGCATAGGTGACAGGGAGGAGATATGCTGGGAGAATGACTAAAGATGAGACTAGAGAAGCAATCAAGGGCCAGGCCAGGAAGAACCTAGTAATCCATGGTATAAAATTTGGGCTCTTATCTTAATAAGAATTATAGAAGTGGGTTATTTTTTCTTATTTTGTTATGAGAATTTTCAAACATACTAGCTTCTTGAGCTAAATAGTAGAACTAGTTACAACTCTAGCCTACAAGATATAACTCTCAAAGACATCAAAATGCTGATTTCAATATCACAGTACATATCATTAGGCATTATATTAAAGTTTGAGACATATAATGCCAATAAGTATACAGAATCCTAACATAGAAACTATCAAAACTTTGTGTGTGTTTATCATAAATTTAAAAAATAAAAATAAAATAAAATGGTAGAGTCTACCATTAACATTTCATTATACTTGCCTTATCACATATCTGTCCATCTATCCATTCTGCTATCTAATAGAAGGGTTTTAAGCAGAAGTGCTCCGTGGTACGTGGAGAAACATTTGAAGGAATAAAGACTAGAGGCAAAGCGAAAAGATAGGAGATGCTGCAATTGTCTAGGCAAAAGATGATGGTGATTTGGACTGGTGAAGTTGTAACAGGGATAAGGAGAAGTGACATATTTAAGACATATGAGGAAGATAGAATCATCAGGACCTGGTAGTTGTTTGAATGTAGGGGGTAACAGAGAGGGTGAAGTAGAAGCAGTAGTTGAGAATATAGACTCAAGAGCCAGACTACTTAGAATCAAATCCAGGCTCTACTACTTATCAGCTTCCCATTTCCTGTGCCTCAGTTTGCTGTTCTGTGAAATGGAGTTGTTATAAGGATAAGAAAGTATTTATGTATACCTTAGAACAGAGTCTGGTACAGAGTAAATATAAGTGAATACTTTTATTATTACTAATATTATTATAGAAGAGCTGCACTCTGGCATTGGGAAGATGTGGGTTCAAATCCCAGATCTATTATTTACTAGCTATGCAATATGAGATTGGTTGTTCATTTGAAACATGGGCCAAAAAGTACCTCCATGAGTTTTTGAGAATTATTTAAATGAGAGCAAACAATATACGTCTCTTATTTTTAGAATGACCACAGAGCTAAGATTATATATGGGGATCTTCAACAAGAATTCTTTGATTATGGTTATTTTCAGAGAGGCAGTTGAGTTGTTGGCAGTCAGTAGAAAATAATGAGGGGATAAGGATGGGCAGCAGACTATGTCCCAGTGCTAAGATTCCAGGGCTGAACACTCCTTTTCCCCCTAGGCTGCTGCCATCCAACATCTAGAATCTGCAACCATTGAGTTGAACAAAATCCTGAAGGCCAAGTACCCCACAGAGATAATTATCGCAACCAGGTCAGTCTTCCTTTCGCTCTCAAACTGGGGTGTATTTTTGCCCTCATGGGCTGTTCCTCAGTCAGACAAGGAGCTCATTTTGATAGCTTGGGGCCTAGGAAAGTATCAAATTACTGCCAACTGAAACCTGCTGATTGGAAAGTTTAGGAAAAAAATAGACGAGATTAGGGTGAGTGCTCCTGCTATTCCAAAAAGACAAAATTTCAAGCCACAGATTTAGAAGAAGGGTTACAGAAGGGAAACACAACATTCCATACTATTCAAGAGCATAGCCTAACTCCTACAGCAGGGACACATTGATTTCCATCTGACAATGGAAGAAGTCTCTGTAGAACCTACAGAGTTGTTTTCTCATAGCCTGAGCAATACATTCTCCCCTTCCAAGTAGGTGGGTCATTCATTCCTCCTGGGATTCTTTGGAGGTTTCCTGCCAAGTCTGCCACATTCTCCTTTGATAAACACTCCGCATCCATGAACAGTCCTCCCAAAGTCATTATCTTTGTATTAAATTATATGGGCCCTTGAACCATAGCTGATTTGACCCAGGATGAAAACCTTACCTAAGTGGGATCAATTTAATTTTCTTTTCTGAAAATTCTGAATTTACGCTATGAAATTCCAGTTAAATTCTCATAGGTACTCACGCATATGACCATATGTACATGAAAAAATGGAAAAAAAAGGGAGAGGAGAGAGGAAGGACAGGGAGAGAAGGGAGATCAGGAAACAGAGACAGAAAGAACAAGAAGGAGGAAGATGTACTTTATAATAAAAAAGGGCTCTGGATATTATGGTCCACGTCACATTGCCCATCTATCTTATCTTTGCAGATTCCTGTGCTCAGCAGTGGAAGATTTTGTGGTGGATATTGTAAAGGCCTGGAGTCAGATAAAACAGAACAATACAGCAATAGAATCTGTGATTTTGAAAGTAAGTTTCCATTCCTTTTATCTAGTACTTTTAGTGGAGCCAGGGCCTTTTGATTTGTTATCTTTTAATTTATTATTTTAAGTCCAGTATAATTAATGTACACCATTATATTAGTTTCAGATGTACAATATAGTGAATCAACTACTCTATACATTACTCAGTGCTCATCATGATAAGTTTACTCTTAATCCCCTTCATCTATTACACCCACCCTCGCATCCACCTCCCCTCTGGTAACCATCAGTTCGATCTCTATATTCAAGAGTATGTTTTTTGGTTTGTTTCTTTTTTCTTTGCTCATTTCTTTTGTTTCTTAAATTCCACATATAAGTGATCATATGCTATTTGGCTTTTTCTGACTGACTTATTTTGCTTAGCATAATGCTCTCTAGCTCCATCCATGTTGTTGCAAATGGCAAGATTTCATTCTGTATTATGACTAATATTCCATTGAATATATATACCAATTTTTTTTCAATTCTCATTATTTTTATTTTTTAAATATACTTTATTGTCAGACTGGCTTTCATACAACACCCAGTGCTCATCCCAACAAGTGCCCTACTAAATGCCCATCACCCATTTTCCCTCTCCCCCACCTCCCA
Source organism: Felis catus (assembly GCF_018350175.1). Lineage (NCBI taxonomy): Eukaryota > Metazoa > Chordata > Mammalia > Carnivora > Felidae > Felis > Felis catus. The sequence continues at coordinate 43,688,435 of NC_058386.1, read as the reverse complement.
TCCACCCTCAGTTTATTCTCTGTATTTAAGAGTCTCTTGTGGTTTGCCTCCCTCCCTCTCTGTTTGTAACTATTTTCCCCCTTCCCTTCCTCCATGGTCTTCTGTTAAGTTTTTAAAGATCCACATATGAGTGAAAACATATCTGTCTTTCTCTGACTGACTTATTTCACTAGGCATAATACCTTCCACTTCCATTCACATAGCTGCAAATGGCAAGATTTCATTCTTTCTCATTGCCAAGTAGTATTCCATTGTATATATAAACTATATCTTCTTTATCCATTGATCTGTTGATGGACATTTAGATTCTTTCCATAATTTGGCTATTGTTGAAAGTGCTGCTATAAACATTGGGGTACATGTGCCCCTATGCATCAGCACTCCCGTATCCCTTGGGTAAATTCCTAGCAGTGCTATTGCTGGGTCATAGGGTAGTTCCATTTTTAATTTTTTGAGGAACCTCCATACTGTTTTCCAGAGCAGCTGCACCAGTTTACATTCCCACCAACAGTGCAACAGAGTTCCCGTTTCTCCACATCTTCACCAGTATCTGTAGTTTCCTGATTTGTTCATTTTAGCCACCCTGACAGGTGTGGGATAATATCTCATGTGGTTTTGATTTGTATTTTTCTAATAATGAGTGATGTTGGGCATCTTTTCATGTGTCTGTTGGTCATCTGAATGTCTTCTTTGGAGAAGTGTCTATTCATGTCTTCTGCCCATTTCTTCACTGGATTATTTGTTTTTCAGGTGCTGAATTTGGTACGTGCTTTATAGATTTTGGATACTAACCCTTTATCCAATATGTAATTTGAAAATATCTTCTCCCATTCCATCAGTTGTCTTTTAGTTTTGTTGATTGTTTCCTTTGCAGTGCAGAAGCTTTTTCTCTTCATGAGGTCCCAATAGTTCATTTTCGCTTTTAATTCCCTTGCCTTTGGAGATGTGTCAAGCAAGAAATTGTCGCAGCTGAGGTGAAAGAGGTCATTGCCTGCTTTCTCCTCTAGAGTTTTGATGGTTTCCTGTCTCACATTTATGTCTTTCATCCATTTTGACTTTATTTCTGTGAATGGTGTAAGAAATTGGTCTAGTTTCATTCTTCTGCATGTTGCTGTCCAGTTCTCCCAGCACCATTTGCTAAAGAGACTGTCTTTCTTCCATTGGATGCTCTTTCCTGCTTTGGAAAAGATTAGTTGGCCATACATTGATGGGTCCAGTGCTGGGTTCTGTATTCTATTCCATTGGCCTCTGTGTCTGTTTTTGTGCCAATACCATGCTGTCTTGAGGATTACAGCTTTGTAGTAGAGGCTAAAGTCTGGGATTGTGATGCCTCCCACTTTGGTTTTCTTCTTCAATATTACTTTGGCTATTCGGGGTCTTTTGTGATTCCATACAAATTTTAGGATTGTTTGTTTTAGCTTTGAGAAGTATGCCAGTGCAATTTTGATTGGGATTGCATTGAATGTGTAGATTCCTTTGGGTAATATTTTCATTTTAAAAATATTTATTCTTCCAACCCATGAGCATGGAATATTTTTCCATTTCTTTGCGTCTCCATAAATTTCCTTTATAAGTTTTCTTTACTTTTCAGTATGCAGATATTTTACATCTTTGGTTGGGTTTATTCCTAGGTATTTTATGGCTCTTGGTGCAATTGAAAATGGAGTCAGTTTCTTTACTACTATTTCTGTTGCTTCATTATTGGTGTATAAAAATGCAACCGATTTCTGTACATTGATTTGTATCTGAGACTTTGCTGAATTCATGGATCTGTTCTAACAGACTATTGGTGGAATCTTTCAGGTTTTCCATGTAGAGTCTCATGTTGTCTGCTAAAAGTGAAAGTTTGACTTCTTCTTTGCCAATTTGGATGCCTTTTATTTCATTTCATTGTCTGGTCGCTGATGCTAGGACTTCCAACACTATGTTAAACAACAATGGTGAGAGTGAGCATCCCTGTCGTGTTCCTGATCTCAGGGGGAACGTTCTCAGTTTTTCCCCATTGAGGATGATATTAGCTGTGGGCTTTTCATATATGGCTTTTATATTGTTTAAGTATGTTCCTTCTATCCCGACTTTCTTGAGGGTTTTTAGTTAAGAAAGGATGCTAAATTTTGTCAAATGCTTTTCTGCATTGATTGACAGGATCATATGGTTCTTTTCTTTTCTTTTATTAATGTGATATATCACATTGATTGATTTACAACTATTGAACCAGCCCTACAGTTCAGGAATGAATCCCACTTGATCATGGTGAGTAATTCTTTTTATATGCTGTTGAATTCAATTTGCTAGTATCTTGCTGAGAATTTTCGCATCCATGCTCATCAGGGATATTGGCCTGTAATTCTCCTTTTTTGTGGGGTATCTGGTTTAGGAATCAAGGTAATGCTGGCATCATAGAATGAGTCTGGAAGTTTTCCTTCCACTTCTATTTTTTGGAAAAACTTGAGAAGGATAGGTATTAGCTCTACTTTAAATGACTGCTAGAATTCCCCAGGGAAGCCATCTGGTCCAGGACTCTTATTTTTGGGGAGATTTTTGATAACTGATTCAATTTCTTCACTAGTTATGGGTCTGTACAAATTTTCTATTTCTTCCTGTTTGAGTTTTGGTAGTGTATAGGTGTCTAAGAATATAGGTGTCCTTTTCTTCCAGATTATACAGTTTTTGGCATATAATTTTTCATACTATTCTCTTTTAATTGTTTGTATCTCTGTGATGTTGGTTGTGATCTCTCCTCTTTCATTTGTGATTTTATCTGTTTGGGTCCTTTTTCTCTTCGTTTTGAGAAGCCTGGCTAGAGGTTTATCAATTTTCTTTATTTTTCGTAAAACCTACTCTTAGTTTCATTGATCTGTTCTACTGTTTTTTAAATTCTATATTGTTTATTTCTGCTGTGATCTTTATTATTTCTTTTCTTCTGTTGATTTGGGGTTTCTTTGTTGTTCTGCCTCTAGTTCCTTTAGGTGTGCTGTTAGATTTTGTATTTGAGGTTGTTCTTGTTTCTTGAGATAGGCCTGGATTGCAATGTATTTTCCTCTTAGGACTGCCTTTGCTGCATCCCAAAGGGTTTATATTGTTATGTTTCATTTTCATTTGTTTCCATATATTTTTTAATTTCTTCTCTAATTGCCTGGTTGACCCATTCATTCTTTAGTAGGATGTTCTTTAACCTCCATGCATTTGGAGGTTTTCCAAACTTTCTCCTGTGGTTGATTTCACGTTTCATAGCATTATGATCTGAAAATGTGCATGGTATGATCTCAATTCTTTTACATTTATTGAAGGCTGTTTTGTGACCCAGTATGTGATCCGTCTTGGAGAATGTTCCATGTGAACTCGAGGAGAATGTGTATTCTGCTGCTTTAGGATGCAAAGTTCTGAATATATGTAAAGTCCATCTAGGCTAGTTTATTGATTATTGTTTATTGGCCATTGTTTATTGATTTTCTGTCTAGATGATCTGTCCATTGTTGTAAGTGAAGTATTAAAGTCCCCTGCAATTACCACATTCTTACCAATGAGATTGCTTATGTTTATGATTAATTGTTTTATGTATTTGGATGCTATCGAATTGGGTGCACAAACATTTATAATTGTTAGCTCTTCTTGATGGATAGACCCCATAATTATGAAATAATGTCCTTCTTCATCTCTTGTTACAGCCTTTAGTTTAAAATCTAGTTTGTCTGATAGAAGTATGGCTACTCCAGCTTTCTTTTGGCTTCTAGTAGCATGATAGATGGTTCTCCATCCCCTCATTTTCAATTTGAAGGTGTCTTCAGGTCTAAAATAAGTCTCTTGTAGACAGAAAATACATGGGTCTTGTTTTTTTTTTTTATCCATTCTGATACCCTATGTCTTTTGATTGGAGCATTTAGTCCATTCATATTCAGTGTTATTACTGAAAAATATGGGTTTAGAGTCATTGGGTTATCTGTAGGTTTCATGCTTGTAGTGATGTCTCTCGTACTTTGTGGTCTTTGCAACATTCCACTCACAGAGTTCCCATTAGGATCTCTTGTAGGGTTGGTTTAGTGGTGATGAATTCCTTCAATTTTTTGTTTGGGAAAACCTTTATCTCTCCTTCTATTCTTACTGACAGGCTTGCTGGATAAAGGATTCTTGGCTGCATATTTCTTCCTATTCAGCATATTGAAAATTTCCTGCCACTCCTTTATGGCCTGCCACATTTCAGTAGGTAGGTCTGTTACTACACTTACATGTCTAACCTTGTAGGTTAAGGCCCATTTATACCTAGCTGCTTTCAGAATTCTCTCTTTATCTTTGTATTTTGCCAGTCTCACTATGATATGTTGTGCAGAAGATCGACTCAAGTTACATCTGAAGGGAGTTCTCTGCGCCTCCTTGATTTCAATGTCTGTTTTCATTCCCCAGATTGGGGAAGTTCTCAGCTATGATTTGTTCTAGTACATCTTCAGCCCCTTTCTCTCTATCTTCTTCTTCTGGAACTCGTATGATACAGATATTGTTCCATTTCATTGAATCACTTAGTTCTCTAATTCTCCCCTCATGGTCCAGAATTTTTTTCTCTTTCTCAGCTTCATCTTTTTCCATAATTTTATCTTCTATTTCACTTAATCTCCCCTCTGCCTCTTCAATAGTCTCTGTCACCACCTCTAGTTTATTTTGCACCTCACTGACAGCATTTTTGAATTCATCCTATTTTTTAGTTCCTTGACCTCTACAGCAATAGATTCTCTGCTGACTTCTATGCTTTTTTTTCAAGCCCAGCAATTAATCTTATGACTATTATTCTAAATTCTTGTTCAGTTATATCGTTATATATCTGTTTTGATCAATTCTTTAGCTGTCATTTCTTCCTGGTATTTCTTTTGGGGAGAATTCTTCCATTTCATCATCTTGGCTAGTTTTCTGTCCCTTCTGCATTTTAAAGACTTGTTATGTGCCCTGTGAGCACTACTATATTAAAGAGACATCGCACACTGTCCAGGGCCTGGCCCTGCAGGAGGTGTTTTTTTGGAGAGTGTTACTTGCTCTCTGTTGTTGTGACTTTGGTTACTTTATCTCCCTCCTCGTAGTGATGTTTTGGACCCTCCACCAGGTGTGCTTTGATTTGTTCATTGAAATAGACCTGGAAAGGAGAGCAAGCAAACAAACAAACAAAAAGCAAAGACACAAAACAAAAACACACAAACACACACAGAAACAAACCAAAAAAACCCCACAAACAACCAGAAACACCAGCTACAAGTAAACAACAGGGTGGAGGCATGTTGATGAAAGAGGCCTTATCCCATACAAAGAGAGAAATGACAGGGATGGGGAAAAATAAAAAATAAACATTGACCAGATAGAGAAGCTGTATGGCTTAATCCAGAGAGAGAGAAAGGAAAATAAAGGAGGTGGGGAGAAAGAAAAGAAAAGAAAATTGACCAAAGAAACTCTACAGCTTAATCCAGAGAGAGTAAGGAAAGTAAAGAAGGAGGCAGGGAAAAAGAAAAGAAAAGAAAATTGACCAGACAGAGAAACTATTCAGCTTAATACAGAGAGAGAGAAAATAAAATAAAGAAGGTGTAGAACATGTATCAAGAGAACAGATTAAATATTTCTGCTTAACAAAAAAAAAAAAAAAAAAAAACAACAACAACAACCAAAGTAACCAGACTAGAGGAGGGAGGAGATAAGAAGGAAAAAAAAGAAGGAAGAATATCTCTATATAATAAGAATTGTCCAAGAGTTACATCAGACAAGGCAATAGCGCTGGTCTGGAGGAGGGGATGTCTCGTTTGTCAGTGTCAATCCCACTCTAGTAGATATGCAGTTAACAGGCGAGGAGGAGCGTGGTTTGGTGAGGCGGATCCCGCCTCCACTGTGGGCCCTCTGTCCATTCTCTGAAGCCCCACTTATGGCCCATCAGGTTGTCTTGGTGGGTTCCTGGACACAACTGTTTCCTGCCTCCCAGATTCTTGGAGCTCAAATTCCTTTGGATTCAACACTGCTTTGTTTGAGAGAGGAGGAAACTTTGGATCCCCCTACTTCTCCACCATGTTGGCCCCTCCTTCCATCTCCTCACTTCTGAAGGACTTCAGCTTTGACCCGCTCAGATCCTTTGGGGGTGGTCGTGCTGAGCAATGGCCAGGTGCTGGCCCACCCCCAGGAACATGCACGAGACTGCATTGCTGCCGATGCCCAGAGACTGTGGTTGGGTGCCAGCCCTCCCCAGGAAAAGTTCACATGATCTTGTAGCAGCAGCACTTCAGGGATTATGAAAAATCATAACACACATCTAGTGCCAGGCTTCACCCTTAACATTCTTGTTCCAACACCAGTAAATGTGGTTGTTCTCCAGGGTCCGCTGGGACCTTTGCCTGGGGGTGACCGCACAGCCTCTACCAACCAAATGTCCCAGCAGGGGAACCGCTGCTCCCCATATGGACTGAGGACCCCTCGGACCTCACTCTCTGCTCCCAGGGATTCGCCCTTCCCACAAGAGCACCGCCAGATACCAGGCTGTGGAATTTCAGACTCTGCACTCCCCTGTTTGTAGAGTCCTAATGGAATTTAAACCCTCTCCTTTCTCCTTTCTCCCTTTTTTGTTCAGTACCTGCGGCTATTTCCACTTTTCCCCTTTCTCTCCAGCTTATTTTTGTGGGGGTTGGTTTTCCCATACTCTCCCCCCATCTCTGTCCTCTCTCTGCAAGCAAAAACAGCTCCCTGCCCTCCACAGCTTCTCTCTTCCCTCGTTCACCTCTCTGCACTGTGTACCTGCCAAGTTCTGTGGTTCAGGTTGTGCAGATTGTTGTGTTAATCCTCAAATCAGTTTTCTTCATGTGTAGGATAGTTTAGTGTTGATTTGGCTGCATTTCAGGGACAAAAGATACAAAAAACTTACATGCTGTTCCGCCATTTTGGCCCCTCCTATACCACTTCTTTATCCATTCATCAGTCGATGGACACTTGGGCTGCTTCCATATCTTGGCTATTGTAAATAATGCTACAATAAACATACGGTTACATGTATTTTTTGAATTAGTGTTTTCATTTTCTTTGGGTAAATAGCCAGTAATGGAATTACTGGATATCATGGTAATTCTATTTTAATGTTTTGAGGCGTTTCAATACTGTTTCAGTTGTTGCTCCACCAGTTTGCATTCTCACCAACAGTGAACAATGGTTCCATTTTCTCCACGTCCTTGCCAACACTTTTTTCTTGTTTTTCTGATGTTTGCCATTCTGACAGTTGTGAGGTGATATCTCATTGATGTTTTGATTTCCATTTCCCTGATGCTTAGTGATGTTGAGCATCTTTTCATGTGTCTGTTGGCCATCTAGATGTCTTCTTTGGAGAAATATCTGTCCATGCCTTCTGCCCATTTTTTAATTGGTTATTTGTTTTGTGGGTGTTGAGTTTGATAAGTTCTTTATATATTTTGGATATTAACTTTTTATTGGATATGTCATTTGCAAATATTTTCTCCCATTCCATAAGTTGCCTTTTAGTTTTGTTGATTATTTCCTTCTCTGTGCAGAAGCTTTTTATTTTGATATAGTCAGAATATTTTTTTTCCCTTGCCTAAGGGAACCTATCTAGAAAAAGTTGCTATGGTTGATGTCAGAGAAGTCACTGCCTGTGCTCTCTTCCAGGATTTTTATGGTTTCATGTCTCACATTTAGGTCTTTAGTCCATTTTGAGTTTGTGTGTGTGTGTGTGTGTGTGTGTGTATCGTGTAAGAAAGTGGTCCAGTTTCTTTCTTTTGCATGTTGCTGTCCAGTTTTCCTAACACTATTTGTTTAAGGAACTGTCTTTTTCCCAGTGGATATTCTTTCCTGCTTTGTCGAAGATTAATTGACCATATAATTATGGATTTATTTCTAGGTTTTCTATTCTGTTCTATTAATCTCTGTGCCTATTTTTTGTGCCAGTACCATACTGTTTTGATCACTACAGCTTTGTAATATAACTTGAAGTCTGGAATTTTGATGCCTCCAGCTTCACTTTTCTTTTTCAAGATTGCTTTGCCTATTCAGGGTCTTTTGTGGTTCCATATAAATTTTAGGATTGTTTCTTCTATTTTTTTTGAAAAATGCTGGTGGTATTTTGATAGGGATTGTATTAAATGTGTAGATTGCTTTGGGTAGTATAGACATTTTAATAATATTTGTTCTTCCATACCATGAGCATGGAATGTCTTTCCATTTCTTTGTGTCATCTTCAGTTTCTTTCATCAGTGTTTTACAGTTTTCAGAGTACAGGTCTTTTACCTCCTTGGCTGGGTTTATTCCTAGGTATCTTAATGTTTTGGTTGCAATTGTAAGTGGGAATGTTTTCTTAATTTCTTTTTCTGCTACTTCATTATTGGTGCATAGAAATGCAACAAATTTCTATACATTGATTTTGTATCATGAGACTTTACTGAGTTCATTTACCATTTCTAGCAATTTTTTGGTGGAGACTTTTTGGGTTTCTATGTACATGTAGTATCATGTCATCTGCAAAAAAAAAGTGAAAGTTTGACTTCTTCCTTGCTCATTTGGATGCCTTTTATTTCTTTTTGTTGTTTGTTTGCTGTGGCTAGGACTTCCAGTACTGTGTTGAATAAAAGTGGTGAGATGGGACATCCGTTTCGTGTTCCCAACCATAGAGGAAAAGCTCTCAGTTTTTCTCCATAAGGATGATATTAGCTATGGGTTTTTCACCAATGGCCTTTATTATGTTGAGTTATGTTTGTAAGTTTATTTCTGGGCTCTCTATTCTGTTCTATTGATCTATGTGTCTATTTTTGTGCCAGTACCTTACATCTTGAAGTACATCTTTGTAGTACATCTTGAAATCTGGGACTGTAATACCTCCTATTTTGTTCTTCTTTCTCAAGATTGCTTTGACTATTTGGGGTCTTTTGTGGTTCCATACAAATTTAAGGATTATTTGTTCTAGTTCTGTAAAAGCTGCTGTTGATAATATGATAGGTATTGCATTAAATGTGTATTGCTTTGAGTAGTATGGACATTTTAACAAAATTTTTTTTCCCAGTCCATGAACATGGAATATCATTCCATTTGTTTGTGTCATCTTTAATTTCTTTCATCAGTGTTTTCTGGTATTCAGGGTACAGATCTTTCACCACCTTGGTTAAATTTATTCTGAGATATTTTATTATTTTTGGTGCAATTGTAAAAGGGATTGTTTTCTTAATTTCTCTTTATGCTACTTCATTAACAGTGTATAGGTTTCTGTATATAAATTCTGTATCCTGTGACTTTACTGAATTCATTTATCAGCTCCAGTAGTTTGTGTGTGTGTGTGTGTGTGTGTGTGTGTGTGTGTGTGTGTGTAGTCTTTAGGGTTTTCTATATACAGTATGATGTCATCTGCAAATAGTGAAAGTTTACTGCTTCCTTACCAATTTGGATGCTTTTTATTTTTGTTATCTGATTGCTGTTGCTAGGATTTCCACTACAATGTTGAATAAAAGTGGTAACAGTTGGCATCCTTGTCTTGTTCCTGATCTTAGGGGAAAAGCTCTCAGTTTTTCACCATTTACTATGATGTTCATTGTGGGCTTTCATATGTGATCTTTATTATATTGAGGCATGTTCCCTATAAACATACTTTATTGAGGATTTTTATCATAAATGGATGTTTTACTTTGTCAGATGCTTTTCTACATCTGTAGAAATAATCACATGGTCTTTATCTTTTCTCTGGTTGATGTGATGTATCACACTGATAAATTTGCAAATACTGAACCACGTTGCATCCCAGGAATTAATCCCATTTGATCATGGTTAATGATTTTTTTTTAAATTTTTTTTCAACGTTTATTTATTTTTTGGGACAGAGAGAGACAGAGCATGAATGGGGGAGGGGCAGAGAGAGAGGGAGACACAGAATCGGAAACAGGCTCCAGGCTCTGAGCTATCAGCCCAGAGCCTGACGCGGGGCTCGAACTCATGGACCGCGAGATCGTGACCTGGCTGAAGTCGGACGCTTAACCGACTGCGCCACCCAGGCGCCCCTTTAATGTATTGTTGGTTTTGATTTGCTAGTGTTTTCTTGAGGATATTTGCATTTATGTTAATCAGAGATATTGGCCTATAGTTTTCTTTTTTCTTTTTGTATTGTTTTTATCTGGTTTTGTTATCATGGTAATGCTGACCTGATATAATGAATTTGGAAGCTTTCCTTGCCTTTTTCGTTTTTTTTGGAATAGTTTCAGAAGAATGGGCTTTACCTCTTCTGTAAATATTTGGTAGAATTCACCTGTGAATCCAGATGGTTCTGGACTTTTGTTTATTCAGAGTTTTTTTGATTGCTGATTCAATTTCATTGCTGGTAATCAGTCTGTTCAAATTTTCTATTTCTTCCTAATTCAGTTAAGGGAAGTGACTTGTTGCTAAAAATTTATCCATTTCTTCTAGGTTGTCCAATTTGTTGGCATATAATTTTCATAATATTCTCTCATAATCTTTTACCATTCTGTTATCATTTTTTATTTCTCTTCTTTCATTTCTGATTTTGTTTATTTGAGTCCTCTTTTTTTTCTATTGTTTTGGGGTTTTGTTCTTTTCTTTTTCTATCTCCTTTAGGTGTAAAGTTAGGTTGTTTATTTGAAAATTTTCTTGCTTCTTGAGGTAGACCTGTATTACTATTAATTTCCCTCTTAGAACAACTTTCCTGCATTGCAAAGATTTTGGACTTTGTGTGTTCATTTTCATTTTTCTGCATATATTTTTTGGTTTCCCTTTTATTTTTGGTTGACCTATTCATGTTTAGTAGCATGCTATTTAACCTCCATGTATTCGTTTTCTTTCCTGATTTTGTCTGGTGGTTGATTTCTAGTTTCATTGTATCAGAAAAGATGCATGATATGACTTCAATCTTTTTTAATTTGTTGAGACTATTTTATGGCCAAACATGTGATCTACCAGAGAATATTCCATGTGCACTTGAAGAGAGTGTGTATTCCACAGTTTTAGGATAGAATATTCTCAATATATCTATTAGATCCATCTGGTCAACAGTGTCATTTAAAGCCACAGTTTCCTTATTGATTTTCTGTTGGATGATTTACCCATTGATGTAAGTGAGGTGTTAAAATCCCCTGATATTATTGTATTACTATCAGTTACTTCCTGTATGGTTTTTTTTATATGAAATTTATTGACAAATTGGTTTCCACACAACACCCAGTGCTCATCCCAAAAGGTGCCCTCCTCAATACCCATCACCCACCCTCTCCTCCCTCCCACCCCCCATCAACCCTCAGTTTGTTCTCAGTTTTTAACAGTCTCTTATAGAGTGGGAGAGAGCCTGTATGGTTTTTAATAGCTGCTTTATGTATTTGGGTGTATCCATGTTGGGTGCATAAATATTTATAATTATTATATCTTCCTGTTGGATTGGTCCCTTTATGATTATATAGTGTCTTTCTTTGGCACTTGTTAGGGTCTTTGTTTTAAAGTCTATTTTGTCTGATATAAGAATTGCTACCCTAGATTTCTTTTCACTTCTATTGGCATGATAAATGTTTTTTCTATCCCTTAACTTTCAGTCTGCATGTGTCTATAGGTCTGAAATGAGTCTCTTGTATGGAACATATAGATGGTCTTTTTTCTGTATAAATTTTTAAGTTTATTTGAGAGAGAGCATGAGTGTGGTAGGGGCAGAGAGAGAGGGGAGAGAAAGAATCCCAAGAAGGCTCTGCACTGTCAGCACAGAGCTCAATGCGGGATTCAAACTCATGAACCATGAGATCTTGACCTGAACCAAAAGCAGTAGTCGGATGCTTAACCAACTGAGCTACCCAGGCACCCCAGTGTATAGACAGGTGTTACTTTTTTAGCCATTATATCACCCTATGACTTTTGAGTCCATTTGCATTCAAGGTAATTATTGAAAAGTATGTACATATTACCATTTTGTTACTTGTTTCATGATTGTTTTTATAGTTCTTCTGTGTTCCTTACTTCTCTTGCTCTCTTCTCTCATGGCTTTCTGGCTTTCTTTAGTGACATACTTGAATTCCTTTTTCTTTATTTTTTTGGATATCCACTACTAGTTTTATTTGTGGTTACCATTAGGTTTGGATATAACATCTTCTGCATATAGCAGTCTATATTAAGTTGATGGCCATTTAAGTTTGAACCCATTCTAAAAGCAGTAAATTTTTACCTCTCTCCAACTTCACGTTTTAGGTATATGGTGTCATTGTTTTATTTTGTGACTCCTTTAACTGATTTTATAGATATAGTTAATTTTACTGCTTTTGTGCTTCCTACTTGTCTTACTTCTGCCTATGGTTTTTCTTTCCACTCAAAGAATCTCCTTTAACATTTATTGTAAGGTTGGTTTGGTAGTGATGAATTCCTTTAACTTTTGTTTGGGAAGCGATCTTTCCTACTATTCTGAACTATAGCTTTGCTGGATCGAGTATTCTTGGCTACAAGTTTTTTTCTTTCAGCACTTTGAATATATTATGCCACCCCTTCTGGCCTGCAAAGTTTCTGCTGAAAAATCAGCTGATAGCCTTTTGTGGTTTTTCTTGTAAGTAGCTATCTCTTTTTCTCCTGCTGCTTTTAAAATTCTCTCTTTATCACTATTTTTTGCCATTTTAATTACCATGTGTCTTGGTATGGACCTCCTTGGGTTGATTTTGTCAGGAAATCTCTGTGCTTCCTGGATCTGGAAATTTTTTTCCTTAGATTAGGGAATATTTTCAGCTATTATTTCTTCAAATAAATATTCTGCAATCTTTTCTCTCTCTTTTCCCTCTAGGATCCCCACAATGTGGATGGTGTTATGCTCGATGGTGTCACTGAGCTCCCTTAATCTATTCTCATTTTTTATTATTCTGTTTTCTTTCTCTTGTTCACCCTGCTTGATTTTCATTACTCTATCCTCCAGGTCACTCATCTGTTCTTCGGCTTCTGTATATTTAATTTCAATTTTTGATTTTTTCATCTCTGATTGGTTCTTTTTTATGTGTTCTGTTTCTTTGTTGAGGGTCTCACTAAGGTCCTCCACTCTTTTCTCAAATTCAGTGACTATATTTATGGCCATTAGTTTAAATTCTCTATCAAGCATATTAGTTATATCCATTTTGTTTAGCTCTCCTGCTGTGATTTTGCCCTGTTCTTTAATTTGGGACACATTCCTCTGTGTCATTTTTTTATAACTCTTTATACTTGTTTCTATGTGTTAGAAAAGTCAGCTATGCCTCCTGTTCTTGAAAGTAGTAGCCTTATTAAAAAAAAAAAAAGAGGCCCTGCAGTGCAGTGTCCTCTGCTTACCAGAACCTGGCACTTCAAGAGTGTCTCCTGTGTGTTGTGTGTACCCTGGTCTTGTGGCTGAGCTGTTTTTGTCTTCAGTCGAGTCATCTGAAATGGTTCTCTTTGCCTGTTGTGGGTAGTGTTTCATCCTTGTGTGGTTAATGGGCCAGTTTGGAGCCACATTAGGCTTGAGGTGGGTCAGACCAGGCATTTGTCAGATCTGCCGAGACCAAACTGCAGGATGCTCTCCCTGTGTTGCCCCCTGAGAGGCTTTTGTTGGTAGGCAGGGCACTCTCCCTGTGTTGTACCCTGAGAAGCTTTCATTTGTGGTTGAGGGCTGCAGTCAGACCATATATCTGCCCCCAGCCCACTGCTTGAGCTGCAGTAGAACTGATGTGTGTGGTTATCTTCCCCTCTCCTCAGAGCAGAAGTCACTTTGGAGTGGTGCTGGCCCCTGTCCTGGCTGCTTGCACAATGCCATGCTTGTGTCCTCACTTTGGATGGACTCCTGCCAAGGGCATGTTTGATGGGGTGGGTCCACAGAATTCAGGGAGTGGGGTGCCCAGTATTAGCAAGGTGTGTGCCTGTCTCTGTGGGAGAGGACGTGTACCTCCTTTGGAGAACTGCTGAGGATGGGTTGAAGGGGGCAGGTCCACGGAAGTGCACAGGGGTGGGGTGTACTGTTAGCAAGCTAGGTAGAAAGTGTTCCTCTTGGTTCCCACAGGTGTCTGTGTTTCTAGGCTGGGAGCGGGGGAAGGAAATGGCACCTGCCAGCTCTTTTATTCTTGGAGAAGTCTCCTAAGGATCCCTGTCCTTCCAGCACACGTTCTGAGATTAGTAAATAAATCTCCTTCCCATATGCCCCCAAGTGTTTATCAAACTGCTGCTTCTATGCTGTATCTCAGTGGGGTTGTTTTGTTGTGTCTTTAAGGGTAGAAACTCAGTTTCCTCTCACCTTCCAGCTCTCCCATAACTGAGCCCACTGATTTTTAAAGTTCCTGGTGTTGAGCCCCACTGATTATAGGAACTCACAAAGCCCCTCTGGTTTTCAAAGCCAAATGTTATGGGGGTTTGTCTTCTCAGTGTGTGTCCCCTGTACCTGGGGTGCCTTGTGTGGTGTCTTCTCTCCCTTCTCTGTACCTTTGGTGTCCTTCCAACCTGCGTACAGTCTCACAGGTCATTTTGGTTCCCAACCATGTCTCTGCCCTTCCTCTAACTGTCAATGTGGCCTCTTCTCTATGATTAGCTGTGGATAATCTGTTCTTCTGGTCTTTGGGTCATCTTATGCATTATTTACACTGATGTGGCTGTTATGTAGGTGTATCCATGGGATGAGGTGATCTTAGGATCCTCCTACTCTGCCATCTCCCTGGAAGTCCCAGGGCCCCCTTTTTAATTACAAACAAATGTGAAGGCACCTGAGTGGCTCAGTCAATTAAGTGTCCAACTCTAGATTTTGGCTCAAGTCATGAGCTCACAGGTTTGTGAGTTCAAGCCCCGTATGGTGCTCTGAGTGTGGAGTCTGCTTGGGATCCTCTCCCTCTCTCTCTCCTCTCCCTTGTGCTCTCTCTCTCAAAATAAATAAATAAACTTAAGAAAAGGAAATGTGCCTTTCACTGGGTATTGTAAAAGAAAGAGAACGAGAAGAGGCTGGTATGCCTCCATTATGGGAGAAGTCTGACCTCATCAAACTTCCATCTCACCAAATGAAGAGTGGCATTATGCATGCTAATACATGTACCATGTACCTAAGCATATGCCAAGCATCTGCTTACACATAGACACAAGTGTACACCAAGCATGTATGCACATGGTTGTATACTAGAACATACATGAAAATATGTACAAATACATGCTAGAAATACACCCACATTAACCTCTATAATAACCTCTAAATAATAACCTCTGTATAACAGCCTCTCTATAATAACAACAGCACCAATAGTTAACTTATATAACACTTACACTATGCCAGGAAATGTTTAAGGATTTTTAATGCATTAAGTTATTTAATCTTCACAACTGCCTTAGAATATAAAAGCACATAGAGGTTAAGTAACTTGCCTCAGGTCACAAACTATTAAGTGATGGAGCTGGAAATCAAGCCATAATCACTGAATGCAGTCCCCAAACATATGCATATACCAAGGCAGACACTAGACACCCATGCAGAGGTACACCCACATCCATAGGAGCATGCCCATAGAAACGCCAATCCAGTAATTTTTCTCTTTCCTCAAGTTTGCCACATTACATATCATTTTACAGGCCAGTCTGACATGAGAAAAACTTGGCAATATACATTGATGCCTGTAGCTGCTCAAAAGCAAACGATATCTGTTTGATATCCTAGCACCCTTTGGCTATCTCATCACATCTACCAAGTACTTCTTTCCTCAAACTTTTATCTCCTCACATTCAACTTTCTATGCTCAGGGTTCCTGGCCAACTACTACCTCTCCCCACCTCTCACATACCACCCAGTTCCTTATTCTGTCCTTTCAAGCACTAACCTCTCATAACAATGCCCTGTCCCCTTCATCATTACACAGAGCGACATAATGTATGACAAGCTCAGTGCCCTGATTGATATCCTGGCTGAGGAGGCAGCAGTTGAGAAAAGTGCTACAGTATGTGCAGACAGTGGAAAGGCAGATGGAAAGCCCTTCATCCCTCAAATAGACCACATAGCCAAGTGCAAGTTGGAGCTGGCCACAAAGGCCCAGAATCTCCAGAAATCCTTGAAGCTCATCATATTCCAAGTTGAACAAGGTAAGGGTCCCAGAGTTGTGGCAATTGAGGTAAAGGAAAGAGAAGGCTCCAGTGGATGGTTTACTGGTCTCCCTCACTCTGGGCACTCCGGGTCTGCTATTTGACTCCACTGCCAAAACTTGACTAGATTCTGTATTCATATAGTATTCAAAGTCAGTCTTCAGACTGATAATTTGAAAAACCTCAGTCCTAATAAGCTGTCTCTTTGGCTCCTCCTACTTCCCAGACACTCAATCCTTGCAACTCATTTATTTTTGGAACTAACACTCATCCTAAACAATTACAGCTCCCAAGAGGTCTGGCTCAAAGCTCTGTCAGCTTCCACCACCAGCCATGGAATTTTTTTCCACCTATTCCTGTTTCCTTCCAACCCACAAGCCTGTGACTATTTTAAAAAGAAAATAGTGTTCATCTCTGCATGTCTTATATAGTATTAATCAGGCACAAGGGCCCTGAGAGTGGTCCTAGGATCTCTGGCATTGACTGCCATTTTCCACAACTCATGACATCTGTAAGCTTCCAACTCAGTATGAAAACTCTTTAAACTCCTCCAACTTCTTAATTTAACATTTTGGCTCCCACTTCTACCCACAATGCTTCCTTGAAAAACATATCAGAAAATGGTATAAGACCATGTGTTCTTGAACTGGTGGAGTTGAGAAGTCCATGTAGCAATGAAGTCCCTTGGATGGCCTCTGACTTTTAGCCATGGCACTTTCTCCTGCCTTGGTTCCTTTAGTTACAGCCTCAGCAAGTTTCCAAAAAAGAAAGAAAATCTCCATTATGCACTGGGAATGAAGTAAACAGCTTGTTTGCCTCTATTTCTGTAGTTAAGTTTCCAAGTGGGGATGTACCCATAATCTTATCACAACTAACTCTCAGTCTCCTCCGTGAACATATAAGTCAGATTTAGAGGTGCAGCTTGTGGCCATGGGACAGAGAAAGGCACATCTAGTAGAATAGGGATTGAACCTATGAGGTTTGGCACAGGCTGAGCATCTGAGCCATACAACATATACGCTGGTGAAGGAAGGAGGCTTCTCAAATATTCTTGGAATGGGTGAAACATTTGGATGAAATAATGGCATGGTCCTAGAGGCTCAAGTCTGGAAAACAGTCCTGTGAGTAAATGTATTAACAAAGATGATAATGGAGGTAGAAGAGCAGAGGGTTTTCCACCTTTCTCCCTCTGCCCCTGGCTCTGAGCTTCTACTCACACCACATTTACTGAGTGGCAGAAAAAGAGTAACCAGTAAAATAGAGAAAGCTCAAGTATGGGTATGAAGAGACATGGGGGCAACACTGTAAGAAAGCTAAGACTACAAACAGCATTATGGAGGAGAGGAGATGGTCAGATGGGGGTCTCTACTGGCATTAACTAAACGAAAGAGATGCTTAAGAAAAGTTCAACAAATGTGACCAATCCTCCTTCCTTTATTTCTTCCTCCTTCCTTCCCTCCTTCTCTCCTTCTCTCCCTCCCTCGTTCTCTCCTTTTCTCTCTCCCTCCTTTCCTACCTTGCTCTCTCCTTCCCTTCCTACCTTGCTCTCTCCCTCCCTCCCTCTCATCTTTCCTTCCTACCTTGCTTCCTCCCTCTCTCCTTCCTTCCTCTTTTCCTTCCACTTTTTCTCTGTAGTTCTTGATGAGCAAAGCCGTCAGACAATATCGGTTAAGAACTTTACTTCAACTTTCTTCCTGGAAGATGACTTAAAAGACATTAGCCAGATGAGCCCAAGACACCGTAAGGATCTTTCTCTCCTTCTCTTATTCTATCCTTTATCACTGTTTTCTAGTTCCCATGGAATTAAGATGTGTTTTCATGCATCTTTCTTTAGCCATAATCCTACTCTGTGGTAGATATCTCTTCCTATGTCCTAGAAACTTCACAGTATAAGATCCCATGCCAATGTCCAGAAGTAATGACCTCATTAAGTACTTTGAAAAGGCTGGCCTGATGAAACCCAAGATTTGAAGCAAGCAACCCAACCTTACTGTTCTCTCAGAGGAAGTCCCTGTTCATCTAAGATGATCCCTCTTTGGAATGAGAACCTTGATTATAATCTAAGAGAAAGTCATTGAGTTTGACCATGGTTCCACAGAGAAAATAGGGTGAAATGCAAGTGGGGGGAAGGGCTTTCTTGTTTGTATCTGACACCAAGGTGACATCTTTTGTGTCTAGGTTCCCATCATGGCACTTTGTCTTCTATATCTTCTCTCAAAAGTGAAGACCTAGACAACCTCAATTTGGAGCACTTATATTTCACACCTGAAACTATGTAAGTATTTAGCCCTACCACCATTTTATGACTTTTCCTTTCTCTGGTTAAGAGTAGCCTAAGGATATTGAGTCAAATCCTGACTCTACTTACTAGTTGTGTGACCTTACACAAGTAATTCAACCAATCTGAACCTCAATTTTCTCATGTATAAGATGAAGATAATTGTAGAACTAGCCACATAGGCTTCTTGTGTTTATTCAGTTTATATACACACAGTACTTGCATTGAACAGTGCTTAGCATCCACAGTTAAGTACTATATGTGTTAACATAATTATTGTTATTCTTATTGTAAATACTTGATAACTATTAGCTGTTGTTATTGCAAAGGACCTGTTTTTCCATTGTTGCCTTTAACAATAAATAATTGGAGACACTAAAAAATAAGTGATCATTTAGGGGGCTAGATAGGAAATCTAAAAACATCTGTATTACTAGCCCTACCTCTTTAAAATATTCCCAGGAGCCAAGTTCCACCACATTTACTCATTTTGAGTTTCACTAAGAACAGTTTGGACATCACTTGGAGAAACTCCAATCTCTGGACTGCAGCTGAGGGAGGCAAATCTCATGTGAGAGATGTGGGGTCAGTTTAGTATCAAATAAAAATGTATCTATGAGTAACTAAACTGTATTCATTTTCAGTTGCTCAAAAGAAGGACACAGTTGGCAGTTATTTAAGTTAACTGCAGCTTCTCATTTATTCCTATCTCCAACCCCCACTCCCCTCTATTTCATTATTGGCTTATGCTCATGTCTGAGGTCTCATGGACCTACCTTATGAGCTTTGATCAGTGGTATGCTGCCAAATGTTTAACAACTAGCTCTCTGGGGGGGAAATCCTGATTTATTCCTGGTGCAAACCCTCCCACCATGGCCTATTTCAAGCTACTGATATAATTCCATTGAATGCAGAGTTGGGACATAATAGGCACAATCAGCTTATATGAGCTGGTACTAACTGGCTTTAGCACATTACTGGTTTTGATGTTGACACCCAAGGTGGTTGCAGAAGAATCAAGAAACTGGTTGGCTTTGGTTGTATATATATCTACCCTCTTTCATCAGTCTTTTCCCTCAAATTTGTGGTCACTTTGACCTTTGATGTGAAAGTGGTACAAAGGAGTTCAGACATCTCTGAAAACGGTAGTACAGACTTTACTTTCATCATACATTTTTATCTGAGATACTTATTCTTTATGGGAATAAGTCAATGACTATTTCCCTTTATTATATGTGAAGAAAATATTGGCCACTCATATCCAAGGGCCTCCAAGGATGATTTCTTTATTATGAGTTTCAATCCCACTGAATCCTCCCAACTGCTGGGTTCCCTCTCTTAAAGCTAACAAGCTAATTGTTAACATAATAGGGTATTTGTATATGCCTGTCAAGAGCATAAAGTCTTGTGCCCAATGTAAGGGAGGCCTCCCTCAGTGGTTTTCAGTTATATAGATGAAGCCTCCAGCCTAATGATAATGGCACTTCTTTCCTGCACCATTGTCTGTCCTCTTCTTCCCGTTGGTGAATTTAAGACGCTTCAAAGAAAGGTGTGTCATGAACAACTATTTTGGAATTGGACTGGATGCTAAAATTTCTCTGGAATTCAACACCAGAAGAGATGAACACCCAGGACAATACAAGTAAGGAAAAGAAACTCCCCTCCCTATATCCAAACACACAATCATAATATACACATATCCTCCTACATCCCCTAACTTCCAGACAAGAAAGAGAAAGAAAGAGGTTCTTTGGAAGTAAAACACATTGGTCCCAACGTTGGCCTAGTGTGATGGCTTGCCCCAAATGTTGACCTGGTTTGTGATGACTCTGCACTGGTATCCTGAACTTGGAGCTGCCTACAGAGTTTAGACCTATAGATTGCTGTGTAACACAGCTCATGGTGTTACTATTATTGAAAACAGATTACATTGACTATTCAGCAAATTTCCTACCTTTGTTCTGTATGTGAGAGCTTCACCAGGTCCTAGGAGTGGCTTAAGTCTGTTTTTGCTTGGCAAGGCTGCAAATTATCAAAGATTTCCCTACTAGTTCTTGGTGTCCCTAATCTGGTCCCCCTGGACCCACTGATTTTACCTTATCTGGTGTTAGCTTACTTGTCACCTTTTGGTACTTTTGTACTACAGACATACCTAAATGCAGCTTCAGAGTTTTTGTAAATTGAAACCTCAAGTAAAAAAAAAAGCATGCCTCCTCCCACCACCCCTGCCATCTGCCACCAGAACCTCTTTCTCAGAGCAGACATGGGCTGAGGAACAAGCACTTTATCAGATACGTGCTTTTCAAATAGTGTTTTCCAGTTGCTTGTCTTTTTTATGACTCATTTTATAGTAAACATTTTTAAATAGGTATGCATAGATGTATATAGGAAAAGATTTATAATTATAAGACAATGTTACCAGTGATTATTTCATAGAGATTCAGTTGCAGGGTAATTTTGCTTTCTACTTTATATATTTCTTTTTTAATTATTGAAATATAATTGACATGCAATGTTATATTAGTTTCAGATGTACAACATATTGATTCAACAATTCTATACATTTGCTCAATGCTCACCAGGATAAATGTAGTTACCATTTGTCACTACACAAGGTTATTAAAATATTACTGACTCTATTGCCTATGTTGTACATTTCATCTCTGTGACTTATTTGTTTTATAATTAGAAGTTTGTACTTCTTAATCCCCTTTATCTGTTTTGCTCATCTTCCCACCCACATCTGCCTCTGTAAACCACCAGTTTATGTTCTGTGTTTGTGAATCTTTTTTGGCTTTGTTTTGTTTTTATTTTTTAAATCTTTATTTATTTATTTTTGAGAGAGAGAGAGAGAGAAAGCAAAGGCCAGGAAGAGACAGAGAGAGAAGGAGACACAGAATCTGAAGCAGACTCCAGGCTCTGAGCTGTCAGTGCAGAACCTGATGTGGGGCTTGAACCTGCAAACCATGAGATCATTACCCAAGCTGAAGTCAGAAACTTAACCAATGAGCCACCCAAGCACCCCTATTTTGTTTTTATATTCCACATACAAGTGAAATTATACAGTATTTGTCTTTCTCCGTCTGACTTATTTCACTTAGCATAATACCCTCTGAGTCCATCCATGTGGTTGCAAATGGCAAGATTTAATTCTGTTGCTTGTCTTTTTTTGTTGTTTATCTTTTAATTTTCTCAGTAGTATCGTTTGAAATACAAAAGTTTAAAATTTGATGAGTTCCAACTGATCAAGTTTTTTCTTTTATGGACCATGCTTTTGATGCCACATCTAAAAAAGTTTTGCCTAACCTAAAGTATCAAAAATTTGCTCCTAAGTTTTTCCCAAAATTTGTGTTGTTTTTGCTCTTACATTTAAGTCTATGATCTGCTTTCAGTTAGTTTTTGTGTATGGTGTGAGGTAAGGGTCTAGGTTCATCTTTTTGCACATGAATATCCAATTACCATATCACCAGTTTTGAAGCTATACTTTCCCCCAAGGAATTGCGTTAGCACATTTGTCAAAAATAAATTGATCATAAATGTAAGGTTTTTTCCCCTAAACTCTCACTTCTGTTCCAGTATTCTATATGTCTAGCTTCACACTATCTTTATAACTGTAGCTTTATAATAAGTTTTGGAATTGGGAGATGAAAGTCCTCCAACTTTGTTCTTCTTCAGAATTGTTTTGGTTGTTCTAGGTATTTTGAATTTCCATATGACTGAACTCCTATTTTTATAAATGAGAAAATTAGATTGCCCAGAGAACTTATGGTTTCAAAGAGAGCCCAAGTAATTTTGTGCTAGCTTTCTTGCATTTCAAGACTCATGCTTTGTAGTGACTCATCGTGGCTCTACTTTAAAAGCTCATAGTAGGGCACCTGAGTGGCTCAGTCAATTGAGTGTCCAACTCTTGATTTCAGCTCAGGTCATGATCCCAGGGTCATGGGATCAAGCCCCATGTCAGGCTCTGCACTGAGCATGGAACCTGTTTAAGATTCTCTCTCTCTCTCTCTCTCTCTCTCTCTCTGTGTGTGTGTGTGTGTGTGTGTGTCTCCTCTGCCCCTCTCCCTCACTCATGCTCTCTTTCTCTCTCTAAAATTAAAAAAAATAAAAATAAAAGTTTATAGTAAACTCTATCCAACATTTATAGTGATTGTAAGTCCCCTGCCTGTTTTTATCAGATATCCTATAGTCAGTAGAACCCTGTCTTTCCCACCTCTTCCCCAAGTCTCCCAATATCCTTTGGCTGTCCCACATTCTCTCCACTGGCTCCTCCTTTATAATCTGCCTAGTAAGCTTAGCCCTATTCTATAGCACTGAATTAAGGGCTTGATATACAGGTCTTGGAAATCCTTCCATTTTCCCAGAAAGGTTACGCTTCAAATATATGGCAGTATAAGAGTCACATGTTTCTAATGAAATTGATCCCAAGCAGCTGAAATTTTATGCTCCTGGAATGGCACTTTCCAGGCTAGCTGGTGTGTATAAACCAGTTACGCTCATAGCTTTTTATGAGTATTGCTTTCTGAATATAGCCTATCTCTTCCAAGTCTGAGCTAATATCAACATCAAGGAAAATCAGCAAATTGGGGGGATGCTGGGGCTTCCAGGGTGCCCAAGAACCCGTTTCAGCAGGTGTTTGCATAGGGATACCCTTTATATTATCCTAGCATCCCCTCTTGTGTTCAGTTACCATTTGACATGACTCCTCTCTATAAGAAGGCACTTGAAGATGGTTCTGGCACAAATATAGACACATAGATCAATGGAACAGAATAGAGAGCCCAGAAATAAACCCACAATTATATGGTCAATTAATCTACAACCAAGGAGGTGTGAATATGCAATAGGAAAAATTCTCTTCAACAAATTATTCTGGGAAAACTGTACAACTACATGCAAATGAATGAAACTGGACTGTTTTCTTACAGCATACAAAACAATAAACTAAAAATGGATTAAAGACCTAAATGTGAGACTTGAAACCATAAAAATCCTAAAAGAGAGCACAGGCCAATAATTTCTCTGACATAGTCTATAGCAACATCTTTATAGATATGTCTCCTCTGGCAAGGGAAACAAAAGGAAAAATAAACTATTGGGACTACATCAAAATAAAAGCTTTTGCACAGCAAGGGAAAAAATCAACAAAACAAAAAAGACAACCTACTCAATGGGAGAAGATATTTGCCAATGATATACCCAATAAGGGGTCAGTATCCAAAATATATAAAGAATTTATGCAGCTCAACACAAGAAAAACAAATAATCCAGTTAAAATGGGCAGAAGATGTGAATAGACATTTCTGCAAAGAACACATCCAGATGTCCAACAGACACATGAAAAGACGTTCAGTATTATTAATCATCAGGGAAATGCAAATCAAAACATCCTCACCACCTCATACCTATCAGAATGGCTAAAATGAACTACACAAGAAACAGGTGTTGGCAAGGAAGTGGAAAGAAAGGAACGCTCTTTCACTTTTGGTGGAATGCAAACTGGTTCAACCACTTGGAAAACAGTTTGGAGGTAGCTCAAAAAATTAAATAGAATTACCATATGATCCATTAAGTCCACTACTGTATATTTACCCAAAGAAAATGAAAACACTAATCCAAAAAGATATATGCACCCCTATGTTTATTACAGCATTATTTACAACAGCCAAAATATGGAAGCAACCCAAGTGTCCATCCATAGATGAATGGATAGAGAAGATGTGTGGTGTGTGTGTGTGTGTGTGTGTGTGTGTGTAATGGAATATTAGCTATAAAAAAGAATGAAATCTTGACATTTGCAATAACATAGATGGATCTAGAGAGTATAATACGAAGTGAAATAAGTCAGAGAAAGACAAATACCATATTATTTCACTCATACGTGGAATTTAAGAAATTTAAGAAAACAAATGAACAAAGAAAAAAGAGACAAACCAAAAAACAGATTCTTAGGTATAGAGAACATACTGATGGCTACCAAAGGGGAGGTTGGGGGGTGAGGATGGATGTAATAGGTGATGGGGATTGAAAATGAGACCTGAGTAATGTATAGAATTGTTGAATCACTATATTGTACACCTGAAACTAATATAACACTGTATGTTAATTATACTTCAATTTTTAAAAACTTTTTTAAAAAGGAAGGCACTTGAAGAATAAGATGGTGTCTCCTCTTGCTTTTGTTCATTCATCTATCTTTATATTATTCAACCTCTGACTATCTTTCTCTACCTTTATCTCTCCATAGTAGCCGCCTAAAGAACAAGATGTGGTATGGCCTTCTGGGAAGCAAGGAACTTTTGCAGCGCTCTTATAGGAAACTAGAAGAACGAATACACCTGGAGGTGAGTGCAAAAAGAGGGCAATACTTCCTGGACATGGAGAAAGGAAATCTCATTACTTTGGGAGCCAACTTTCCACTATATCTTTTGTTCTTCCCAAGCTTTAACTCTGATCCTCCCTCGCAGCTCAAGGGAGGAAGGCATGAGGATAGATTTCCATTTTATGGATTAGAAAATGATAGCATGAAGAGAAAACAGAGCCCTCCCCCCATATCTGTAAATGTCCCTTCATACTGGTATCTGAAGGGCCAACCAATGAGAACTACTCTTTTCTTTCAGTGTGATGGAGAAGCCATCTCCTTGCCAAACCTGCAAGGCATCGTAGTGCTCAACATTACCAGCTATGCTGGGGGTGTCAACTTTTGGGGCAGCAGCACAGCAACCACAGTGAGTATGGAACAAGGATCAGGGAAGGAAAAGGCTTAACCTCTCTAAGGTCTCTCATAAAGAGTAGCTGCACTGACTGGTGTAGGAAGTAGATACTGAGGAAATAGGAGCTAGACTGGGAACATTTATTAGCCCAGATATATGATCAGGGCCTTTGTAAAAGGCAATTACCATTCCAGAATCAACCAAAGACCTCAGGATCAAACCAATTCTTAATTTTGCCCAGACTTCAAATTTTCTACTCCTAGGCCTGCCTGAAAGATCTTTGAAAGACTTCTCTCTTCTCCAAGGAGTTCTGTCAATAAAACCTCCTGGGAAATTTGCCATGGCCCCTTTTCTCTGAGCTCACCCAAGGTTATCAGGACAGCGGGACTGGCCTTGGGGATTTATGATGCTAGATTGGACAGCGAGGAACCAGCTAAGAGTTGTGATCTCAAAAGGGACTAAAAATTATGATCTCAGTGCCCTTTTCCCAGATTGGCTTCCTGACCTCATCTCTCCCCTTTTAATATGTAGTTTTTCTACCCTTCATGAGCTAGAAAAATTCTCACCAGGATCCTTAAAAGCATATGTGCTTGTGATAGATAAGGGGTCTCTCAAGGGTGGAATGACACAGTTTTTCCTCCTCAGGAATATGAGGCTCCTGCAATAGATGATGGGAAGCTGGAGGTAGTGGCTATCTTTGGCTCCGTACAAATGGCAATGTCCCGTATCATTAACCTGCATCATCATCGTATCGCCCAGGTAGGCAGGGGCTGGGTAGGCATCAGAAAAAGGCTGGGCTTTGTGGCTACAACTTAGAATGCGGAGTACTCCCACAAATTAACTAGGTGTAAGAGTGCCAGGGTGGAGGGAAATTATTTGGTGGGTGGGAAGGTGCTGGCTAAAGTTGGAAACAGAGTTTGTGGGGACCAAAAGGAGCAAAAAGCCCATAGGAAACAGATGTTTTTCCCTGAGATAATCTGATTCACATCCTTGCCAGTCCTGCTTCAGATACACATTAAGGCCATTACTGTGGCATTATCAGATTGGTCTGTAGCGGTTACCTCATTTTTCTCCCCCATTCTCCCTCATCTTCTCTGGCAGTGCCGTGAGGTGATGATAACTATTGATGGTGAAGAAGGTATCCCAGTTCAGGTGGATGGGGAGGCCTGGGTTCAGAGGCCAGGACTTATCAAGATCAGATACAAGAATGCCGCCCAAATGTTGACAAGAGATCGGGTAAGAAAGAAAGTCTCATCTTTCTCCTGCATTGTCTCATCTACAGCTATCACTTGAGTATTGAATACTTCCATCAAGCAGAATTCCTCAAAGGGAGGTCTGCATGCCAATTATATCAGAGTCACCTTGGGTGCTTATTAGAAATGCACATTCCTGGGTCCCACACCAGACCCACTGAATCAGAATGGGGGTGGGTAGTTCCTGGGAATTGCATTTGTAAACAAGCTCTCTGAGACATTCTGCTATATACTGACATTTGCAAACCACTATCCAAAAGAAGAGAGTGAGACAAGGAGCTCCCTCCTTTGGTTTTGGACAGTTATTCTGCTCCCTCTACTGCACAGAGTGCTAAAGTTAAAGTGCTAAAGAAATCTTCAACAAGAGATTCTTCATTGAATATGGTCTTTAGGTTCCTCTAAGTTTCAAAATGCTGCATTCACAAATGTCACCCATTTAAGTCAAAGCATCTAAAGCTAGAAAGAAGACATTAATGATCAGATATTCAGTACTTAGAGGCTTTCTTCCACTCTAACCTGTGAACAGCCCATAGAAACAGTAATAGAGAGGGGAGGGGATGTCTAGTTTACAAACTGCCTATTTTGTGCTAGTCACATGTAGTCTCTCAGGTACTCCCAACAATCCTATGAGGTAGATACTCTTATTTCCATTTTACAGGTGATGAAAATGAAAACCAGAAATGTTAAATAATATGTGCTAAAGGTCACACAACCAGTAAATGATGAAGCATAATTCAAAATTAAACTAGATATGTCTGGCTCTAAAATCCATCACAACATGTGGCCTAGATTTGGCAAAGAAGGGAGCATGAAAGGTGTTCCACTGTCTTATGATTGTGATGCCCTCATATAAGAGCTTCTGGAAGGTTAACATCTATCTGACTGAAGCATGTTGTCTCAAGATGCAGCACAGTAACAACAACAACAACAACAAAATTTAATAGTGCCTGGTAGGAAAGAGTAAGTAAAATGAAGTAAAATGAAGGATAGATGTGGATGTGTGTAGATGAGTGTATAGCAGAATGGATGGGGTCCTCTTTCTCCTTTACCCACCATACCCACAAATATAAGACTCACAAACAGATCTGCCATGTACCCTCTTAGCTATAGCAATCACCAGGATATGCCACCATCTTCATTTCCAGGACTTTGAGAACTCAATGAAAATGTGGGAGTACAAACATAGTGAAATTCAAGCTGCCTCTCAACCCCAACTGGACTCCCAGGAATCTCAGGATAGCCTCTCTGATGAAGAGTATGCCCAGATGCAGCACTTAGTTCAGCTTGCAGAAAATCTCATCAGCGAGTAAGTAGACTGACCCAAATACAGGGCTGGGAATCCCAAGAACAGATAGGGACACTTGTCTGTGTTGGCTACTAGAGAGCCTGGCCTAAGAAAGGAGTTTTTTCCAGAGCCCTGAAGATTGACAGGGACCCTGACAATCTAGGCAGAAAATAGTCTTTGGCTTAGCAATAAGCCAGCTTGAACCTCTCCCTTTAGCCCCAGAGATGAGCTTTGATCTCCTGCTACCTCAGGCCCAATAAGACTAAGACTATTTATCCTTGCCCTTAAATATCAGGAGGGCCCCAGAGTTCTTGGAGTCAGCTACCCTTCTCTAGCCTGGTCTCCCACTCGCCCAAAGCATCCAGCATCTAATTCAGGTGAGACAAGGATCAAAAAAGACAAATACCTAGAGAAGAACAGAAACATTTTCTGGCATAGTTGCCTACCCAACTCGAATACCCAGGGCTCTCATTTCTATCCTCAGCTCACCTCTCACCAGCATCCCACGTCAGAAGTTTGTTTTTAGAATTTCCAGACCCATTTATCTGTTCTTGCTTTATTACAGACTTACTGACCTGAGCAAGGTCCACCAGCATGTGTCTGTCCTCATGGATTCTGTGAATGCCAGTACTAACATCCTGAATGACATATTTTACAGCCAAGACAGTGGCAATGAGGCAGGTGCAGCTTCCTGTATTCCCAATGAGGTAAGAAAGGAAGGGGCAGATGAAGAAAAGGAGTCAAACCAAATAGGTAAGAAGGTGAAAGTGAAGGAAAGTGAGCCAGAGGCTGGGTGGAGAAACTGGGCAAATGATATGGCAGGAAACTGGTCTATAGAGTGGAAGGGAGGGCAGGTATTCCTTGGCTTGTTACAGGTCCAGAATGGCTGGGCGGGGAGGGAGAGGAATCCCATAGCAGATTTCATCAGCCTGAGAACTAGCCCTCTTCCTGATAGCTATCAACCACACTGGCCTCAGGGAAGAAATAGCCAATAGATAGAGAGAAACTTGGCATTGGCACTTCCTCATCTCTGGTGGATCCCTGTATAACCTGTTAAGGCAATGCCTGTCATTGAAACCTGAGCTCCAGGCTGCCTTGGTTTCCCTCTTGAGGGTAAGGTCCAGATTAGGATACTTGGTGTTAAATGTACCATCCCACGACTTTACCCATTGCTGGGAGATTTAAGTGATTCTTTTAAAAAGTAACTTTAATGCTAGACAAATAATACAAAAGGGCCATACATAGGATCAGGGCCTCTTGAAATGTGGATTACCTATTTATTTTAGGCCATATCTTAGTTGGTGGAGGCCTGGAACTCAAAGCCTGGAGTTTCTTTTATTTATTTTTTCCTAATGAGCAAGTGATTTGTTTGAAAAGTTTATTTGATTTAAGCTACTAGAGAATTCTCCAATTATTCTGATTTTTACTTTATACTACATCTTTCATTTTAAAAAGACATGATCAGTAAATTTAGGTTTTTTGTTTTGTTTTGGTTTTACATTTCAGTAATTTGGCCACATTAAAATTTAAAGTAGGTTTTATAATTTGTTTTTGAGTGTATCTGTTTTCTTAGACATAATGTAAATTCTTGGTAGAGATTTTTCTTATGCTTATTTTAATTTACCACCACTTCTTTACACTCAAGAAGTCAAAGAATCACTTGTATACAATAAATTTGGACTCTTAAGTGATGCTACTATTAAGCTGAATATTTTTCACACTCATGAAGCTATAATGAATGAATTGGGAAATCTACCACCCTTCTCTTCTGATTTAAAGAATGCTATAAATTATCATTAGTTGATAGAATTTCAAGTGAATCTTCAGGTGCCTATATATTTGAAAAATTAAAACAATTGGTGGAAAACATTAATTAACAAAAATTTAATTGTCAAAAGTAATACGGATTATGTAATATTTCATTACATTCATTACATATTTATATCAGAAGTAAATTTATATTCAGGCAGCTTAATTTAAAATTTTAAAATAATTATGTTATTTTGCATTTTTATAATCTACAGGAAGTGATGCATTTATTTTTCAATTCCAAAAGTAAAATAAACCTGAACTTGAAATATTCTAAGTTAATCTCCTTTTGATAGGCTTCTGTATTTTTTTGTAGAAACACAAAAGTGGACTTTTCAGACAGCAGAATGTTTTAGTACCACATTTTATACTACGTGTATAAAGTAATAAATAGCTAGCTTTTGCATATCCTGTGAAGAGAATAAGCCTGGAGTTTCAAAAAGGGATGGTTGGACTCAACCGCACCTACCATGGGGAAGGTGATTGTAGTATATCAGCAACAAGTAGCATCAGATTTACTCTCTGGTTTACATACTTCCTATTTCACTATATCCACAGCACTTGATCAATGGTGCCAAATGCCAAGGTGTGCTGCACCACTTCGTAGGACACACCAATAAAGCTGTACCAGTGGTTGACACCTCTGGTTCTGTCAGTTCTGATTGGTTGATGCCCATGCTATACTAGTTGTACTATATTTTGAAAATTACTTTTTCACCTACAGCCACATCCTACTAGCCTTCTCCTACTTTCCTACAGAGAAGCCAGCTGCATGCTTACTAACCAACTCCCCTGTCTTTGTCCTTTCCCTTCTGTTCTTTTCCTTTCTCTTCCTCTCAGACTCTAAGCAGAAACGATGCAGTAGATGTTACATTTAGTCTTAAAGGGCTCTACGATGACACCAAAGCTTTCCTGGATGAAAACTTGGTGAGTGGAGGGGGTTGGAATAAGGGAGGGCAAAGTATCCCACCTGAAGATGGTCATGTTCTATGCTTGGTTCCAGAGTATTGGAAGCAATGTAGGAACATTTTGGCCAGATGCTTACCCTGGAAGTCCCTGATGTGTCATCCTCACCCAGGATTGTCATTGATTGTATCAGTTCACAGGTTATGCTAAACGATAGGGACTACCATATCCTTGAAAAAAAAGTCTCTCCTTCTCTGACACGTCTCCTGGGTCCAGACCAAGCCAATCAAAAGTAGGGTGTTCTCATCATACATAACACAGCTTCAGTAGAAAAGGGTGAGCTCTTTTGAGTTGCTTTAAATCTTCCAAGTTTCCAAATACATTTGTCACCATGTGGGAAATTCAAGGTTCAAATCCAAAATCTGCCACTTACTAACTGTATTAGTTTCCTAAGGCTGATGTACCAAAGTACTGAAACCTGGGTAACTTAAAACAACAGAAATTTATTGTCTAATAGTTTTGGAGACAATCAAGGTGTCAGCAGGGCCATATTCCCTCTGAAAACTGTAGGCAAATCCTTCCTTGCCCTTTCCTACCTTCTGGTGACTGGCTGGCAATCTTTGATGTTCCTTGGCTTGTAGATGCATTACAATCCTTCATCTTTATATGGTATTCTCCCTGTGTCTCTGTCTTCACATGACCATCTTCTTATAAGGACACCAGTCACACTGGATCAGGGCCTACCCCACTCCAGTATGACCTCACTGCAATGACCCTATTTCCAAATAAGGTCATATTCTGAGGTACTGGGGGCTAGGATTTCAACACATCTTTCTTGCGGGGAGGGAGACACAGTTGAATACATAACACTAGCTGTGTGAAGTAACATCACATCTCTGGGTCTCAGTTTCCCTATCTATAAAATAGTAATTGTAATCTCTACCTCTCCAGGTTGTGAAAATTAAATTAACTGTTGTATATTAAGTACATAGCTAGCCTGGAACCTAGTACCAGCCTGATAGATGGTACATTTTTATTAGTGTTAGGAAAAATGGACTGACACTCAGTTTTTGAGCTATAAGAATAGTTGAATGTTTCTTATAATGCAAAGCCCATAGGCACACTTCACGAGTGTGCTCTGATGAGTCAACTGATCGTGACCACCCCATTTTTGGGTTGGCTGCTAAAGCCCTGAGGCAGGTGCTGTTCTTGCTTCTAATCTAATTAAGGTTTATTTGAAGAGAGGCTTCTGAGTTGATATTGAAAGAAGTGCATCCACTTCCCCTTTTCCATTTGCACATCTAATTGGCACACTGCACAGGTGGCAGAGTGGCTAAGGCAATCAGGCCAGGCTGTCCTAGCATCTGAGCCCAAGCTAGAATCTTTCAGCCTTAAGCAACAGCAACAGAAGTACATTCTATACATAGGCAGAGCTCAATGGCCTTTCCAGTCTGAGCAGCAGGAAATATGAGAGCTTGGCCTCTCATTGCCACTCAGGCTTTCTTGAAGCTCATGGCATGAAAATTGGTTTGTGCCAGCCAATAACCCAAATTGAGAATATATCACACTTAACACAGGTTAAAGGCCTGATAATGACCACACACACATTACACACATCTAAATGAGACCAGGGGACAGGCAGCAGCTAAGAATGTCCACATATCTCCAGAAAGACTATGTCAGAGGTGGCATGGAAATAAAGCTTATTTCATTTTGGTGTTGTTATTCTTCCCCTTGAAGAAAGAGGGCAGTAAGGAGCTCAGTGTTGGCAGAGTGATGTAGACTTATGATGAAGTAAATCCCACCCAGTAACTCCCACTTTCTTTGGCAACCTCACTTATGCTATGTATGGCCAGTGATGTGTTAGAATAGGAACTAAGAAATAAGCAACAAAGTCCTCTGAGTCACTTTGCACATTTACCTCAGAGAAAATTCCTGGACAATGTCTCCAATACAGCCAGAAGGATAGGAGAATAGAGCATGAGATTCAGTCCCACCAACCTACAATATTTTGAGCCTGAGTCTCTGGATGCTAAATAGGAAGTCATTAGGAAGCCATTTTAT
This sequence comes from Felis catus, assembly GCF_018350175.1. Taxonomy (NCBI): domain Eukaryota; kingdom Metazoa; phylum Chordata; class Mammalia; order Carnivora; family Felidae; genus Felis; species Felis catus. Next base: position 43,656,098 of record NC_058386.1, on the reverse strand, counting down.
TATTCTGTTAAGATTAGAAATCATTTTCCAAGGTCCCAAATCCTTATTTCTTCTCTGTGGCTTTGGGTTGACCACCAAACCCCTTTTGAGCATTGCTGGTAAGTATGCCCCTATGGACTCCCTGCCCCTTCTCCCTTACCTTGAAGTGATAGCCATTTCTACCTGACACCTCCTATCCCCCATCCCACTGCCATCTGCATACACATGTCCCATGCATCTGGGCTACTCTGTACTGTCCTAAATCATTACTTGTAAAGCAAACACAAAAGATTGTCATCACTGACTTGTTTCTCTCTCATATCCCATCCTGATGGACCATAATCTCCAACCCCATCCCCCACCTATTCACCTGCCCCTCATTTGTGACAGTGGGCAAGGCTCTGTTTGTGGCTGGAGGATCAAGTGTCCCATGCACAGCTAGAAGCCACATAAATGCCAGATTGAAAGTAAAGTATATGACAGGGAGGAGAGGTGAGGCCAAGTTAGGTGGGCTGGAAAGCATGTCTGAGCTGATGATAGTAACATGCATCTATTCTCCGAGCTCATTAAGGGAAATTATTTCAACTACATTGCTAGTCTATGACTTGGTTCTTCTAAATTGGAGATGGTCCCAGAAGAATTCGTTTTAACTCTCCATAGACTCTAAAGTGTTCATCCAGTGGGTTCTGTGGGTTGTTAGGGAATGCTTAAGCTTTGTTTGCTGAACCTATGGGAAAAGCCATCTGGATCTCATTTCTTAATTACAAACAGTGACTAGCTGGGGGCTAAAGCACAGCTTGGGGAGGCAGACCTTCTCCGCCAGAAAGGGAAAATTTGAGCCAGTCTCTCTCTAGCCTTCTCCTTGCTTCACAAAGTAGCCTTTAAATTGCGGTGACTGTGTAATAAAGATTCCCCTCAGCATCTGACCACCCCACATATCCTTTCTGGGAAGTGTGGTGTATAGGGTGGGCTACAGAGTTAAACATATCTGAGTTTCTGTGTAGCTATGTGATCTTGATCACCAAACTTCTTTGAGTCTGCTTTCGTGCCTATAAAATAAGAATAGTACCTTGTAAGGTATTATAAAGTTATTGGAAAGATAGAATATCATGTAGGCATAACGCCTGACATACAGCATGTGTTAGAAATTGGTAGCTGTTATTTAGGGGGACACTTTGATGTCTCCAGGGATTTGAGGGTCAGGGATAAGACCTTTGTTCTGGATCCTAAGCTGTAGGAGTATAATTCAAGTATTCATTGGTACTGACCAAAGGACCTCTCTGCTTGCCAGACTGTGAGCAAGCCCAGACCCAAGGAAATCACCACAATATGGTTGTTTCCTGGATCTCCCTATTGAGAAAGTAAAGAGCTAGCTACACTTTCTATTGACCCCATGACCAAAGGATATACAAGTGCTACCCAAAGAAATACCCTGTGGTCTCATGGCCACTAGCAGGGACTGGGAGTGTGGGAGACAGCCAGAGTTTATGAAGACAGCGTGTTAGGAGTTGGACACCCACTCATTTTCCTGTCTTTGCCAGCTGAGAAGTGCTGAGGATGAAACCACACTGCAAACTACCCTGGATACCATGAATAAGGAGTTTCAAAAGCTATCTGAGATCAACTGGATGAATTCAATCCTTGTTTCAGAGGTGTGTTAACTGGGGATTAGGAAATAATGAGGAAGAGGGATTCTTCCTTGGTTCCCTCCTTTCCAGTGTGGACCAGGAGGACACAGTGACTGATGTAGCAAAAGGCGTCCAAGTAGTGGCTTTCAGCTTGAGTTTAAAGGAGCCTCCTCCACCCATCTCCTCATCATAAGCATACAGGACATGGTGGAAAGCACACTGAAAACTAGATGACCTTGTGTAAATAACCAAAAAGAAGAACTATTCTGTGGCAGGGGGTTATTGGGAAAGAATAAGCAAGATTGTTTTTTTCTATGCTGTTCTCTGGTCATAATTCCCCCTCCCTGCCCAATACCTGCTACTAAGAATTAGATTTCATCTGGCACATACAATTATGGCCAATACCAGTTGTGTGCATCCAACATTTGTTCTAAGTGGTTGGTGCCCAGGCTATATGGTGGTTAAAACACCTCTCTCTGCTACTTCCTGTCCCTCCCACGCAGGGAGCATAGCAGGCTCTCTCAGTGCCTTCCCTTAGCAGGTGTATGGCTTGAAAGAAAATCAAGCATGGCAGCAGTGGCTAAAATATAGCTGTGAGGATGCTGTCATTTTTAGAGAGATCAGGAAAAAGAGGAAGACAGGTTTATACTCTTCTTCTAATGGAGAGGATTGGAGGTATAAATATCTTGAGAAGAAAATCCCAAAGTTTCTTGGAATGTGTTTGGCTGAACTTTCTGGCAACAAAGTTAACCTGGGAATTATGCTTTATTACAACTAGTAGTAAAATAAGTACACTTTAGCAGGAGTGAGAGGACTAGGAGGCTAAGCTGGAATTAAAGATGATCTGTACAGCAGAGAATCCACATTCATAATTAAGAGCTATGTGTGGAGAACACTCTTTGCATTCCAGACAAGGAAGCAGGTGGCCTGTGAGGCAGGTTCTTCCATATATGAAGGTATTTGGCCAAGAAGTATGTTTCAGCTCACCAAACCATATGTATGGAAGAAGGGGTGCCTTTTTCTAATTCATGCAGAGGTGCCATATGAGCTAGCAGTTCTCCTAGCAAGCTCACCCTTCCAATCCCTATCCAAATGACCTCAGGCAAAATATTTTACCTCTCTGAGCCATTGCTTCCTCATTTCTAAAATAGTGATGAAAATATCCACCTTGAAGTTTTGGGGATTTAGAGTATTTATTAAAGCACTTAGCAAGGCACCTGGCATAGAGTAGGATCTTGGTAAAGATCATTTGCCTTCTTAGGGGATGGGACTAGTTTCCAATGCCTGGATAGATAGCAAATCCGTCTGCTTTCTGCAGTCATCCTTGTTCAGCAACTTGCCAGGTCTCTAGGAATTGTTTCTGAATGTTAGGCAACTAATGTTGACCTTCCTCTTGCTGTGGTTTCCCAGGAAAAATCTTCAGACACTGACAGCAGAAGCATCAAGTTGAAAGTTAAGTTCCCCACATTGGGGAAGAAGAAGGTAGAAGAGGGAGACAAGCCTAAATCAGGCCAAGGAGTCCAGGGTTTTATTGGTAAGTGCCCCCCACAGGCATAGGGGTCATGAAGACTTTCCCAGAAGCTTGGGCACCTCCCAGGGACCTAAATCTCCCATTAGAAATATTCACGGGTATGGTGGTAATGGAGGAGGAGACGGACTGGGAGCCAACCTTAGGCAATGCCAAGCAGCCTCTTAGACAAAGTGTGAGTTAAAAAGTGATATTGACACTGGCAGTGGGACAACCTGAGAAGTAACCATGCTGTGTGGTCTCTGTGATACAGACAGCCGAAGAGAAAGATGGGAACAGGCAGTTACTTTTCTCCTTGACCCATTCCTGTGCTTGGTCAATAAAGTATGGCAAAATAGTCATACTTAGATCACTCTCACAGTCAAATACAGCTACAAGCTTTTGGTTGTGCTCCAGAAAGCAGTATTGTTTGATATGGTTTGGGGGTGTCAGTGCTGGGCACCTACAAGGTGAAGAGTAGTTTCTGTGACCAATCTAAACCTATTCATCTGTAAATCCCTGGAAATGCAAGTTTACTATATTTTATCATTTGAATTTTGGTTTCACCCCTTCTTCAGAGTTGGACTTAAGTGTTATTGATATGTCAGTGGGGCTCAAAAGAAGGTTCTAGAGTTGTCAGTTATGCCAATTCTGATGTCAGTGGTCTTTCCTAAATTTGGAGCCTAGACAACCTGAAAGCTTGAAAGATATACCAATAATGGACATGAAAGGGTGGCTGTTTGTTTGTTTTTGAGGAAATGAGAGTCTGCACAGATGCCAAGAGAGAATTTCTTGGATCAAGCTATGTTTTCTCAGGTTTGGTCTAACTGGGTTGATTTCCTAAGAATCTGCCAGTTGGAGACCATGGTGTTTGAGAGTCTTTCTGAAAACTCTGAAGGGGTCAATAGCAGTTCCATGGATTATCAGGTTCTGAGAACGCATCCCATTTGTGTTTGCCACACATGGTTTCAGCTAGTATTTTTAGATGGTTCAGAGCCAGTTGGTACAATAGGAACAAACCAGTCTGTCTTCTAACAGACTCTTGTTGGGCCTCTTTAGGGTCCACACATTTGGGTATCTGGCAATGTGCTAACCTCATTATTTTTATACTTGTTTTTTCTCTAAAGGAAGTTTGTGGCATCGCAGAAATCATGAAGATGAAGCAAAAGATGATGATCCTCCAACATCAAGATTTCAACTGTAGTCCTTAAAATCTGGAAGGAGAACTCACAATGTTTAGAATTCTACAAAACTCTCAAAACCTCAATACAGGCTAGACTAAATTATTTCGGAACAAACATGAGCACCACCAAGAAAGAGTCTCCAATTCTTTACACTAATATGCTTTTCCTGGACTCAATCAGGTCTCCTTAGAGGTTTACATTTTCTTATTGGCCAAAGATTCTTGTTCCGAGTTGTCTTGTTCAGTTCTCCTCTGTGCATCTTGAGCAACTACAGTATTTAATTGGGATAAGCTCATTATGAATGGCCTGGGATCTACAAAGGATTCAAGAAAGTTCACTTGTTCAGGGAATTTGGGAATGGTCTTCTATGATGAGCAGAGAAACTGTTGATACCAGGGAATGAGTGAAAGAAAGAAATACTCTCAGGGAGATAAGGAGAGGGGTGAGGCCAACCAGGCTTGGTTGTTTCTCCCCCAGTTCCTGCCAGTTGCAATTTGTAACTTTAGGAGGCATCTTCTAGTTGGCTTATTAAGATGAGCCTACTAGGTCCTGGGGGCTTGTCCACTTGCCTGTTACAATTACCATGTGAAATCTTTTCTTGTAGACATGGTGACTGCATTCTCTGAAAACTCTTTGTGTTTTTCCATGTGTGCATGTACGTCTTTGCACATGTCCAGGTGGTGCTCTGGTGGCTGGGTGGGCCCACTGGTTGGAACTCACCTCAATGGCAACCATACAGGATCCCCTGCTACTGCCTTGATCCTAGCCTGCATGCCTCCATGGAGTGTTTGCCTGCATTCTTGCTGGGTTTTTTAACTAAATGTTTTGCCGCTGTGCTGCAGTATAGATTATGTACAGAGACATAAAGATGTGTATATATATATATATATATATATATATATATATATATATATATAGAACTGAAAGTACAACTCGACCTCTAAGTGACCCTATACTTTACTGTGCTAACCCAGGAATCCTTCCCCACCTTGATCCCACCCGAATTCCCATAACCATACACCCATATACACGCCTCTACCAACTGCCCTAGTTCTTGGTGGAGCTTCTAATATTTTGGTGCATTTTCAGCATCTTAGAAGTGGCTGGGATCTATAGTCCAGCTGATTCTGACGACCCCCTTCCATAAAATTCTGAGCCAGGCCACGGAAGGGGGAACAAAAACATCAATGCCCTAGAGAAGGGGCTAAGCTGGCATGCTGCCTTGTTTGCTCTATTTGTCCTGGACTCTACATCAGCAACTGCCCCAAACTGTACTGTCCCCTTCCCCAGTAAAGATTATATGGAGCAACCAGGCCTTGAGCTCTGTGACTTAGATGCCTAAGCTAGGGACTGCCTGACAAGTCACAGCCTAGGCCTTCCCCACAAGCTCCATCTTGGCCTGAGTCTTCTGGACAGGCTGTTGGGTCAGTCCCCAAATCACCTTCAAATCTCCCATCTTGCTCCTTTCCCTTGAGTACAAAGGGACATTCAGAGTGATCAGAAACAACACGGGCCTGGGAAAATGGAGGCTAAAAGCCTCTGCTTCTCCCATGGTTCCTCCAAATTTCTCATGGGAACAAACTAGGCAAAAGTTGCTCCAAATCCCAATTAGCATTTTTTGAATGCCTGCACCCGGTCAGGCAAATCTAATCAAACTCATTGTCCAGAGAGGTTCTCTCTGGTCTCCCTTGTATTCCCATCCCCATCCCCTTCAACTCATACTTTTGGTAAGTGTCCCTTCCCACTTATAAAGAGAAAGCCAGAAAACTGGCCTTTCCCCACTTCTCAAACAGCGTGCTCAATTACCTGACTCAGTCCATTGGCTGGTTCATCGAGGTGCACAGTCCAGACTCCAAGCACTGGTTCTCAACTCTGGAACTCCACCAGCCTAGCCCACTTAAACCAGCCACCTGTGTTCCACCTCTACAGGGGTGAGGAGAAAAATACTAACAAGGGGATAGTCCCCAGACGTCTGATTGCTGTGCCAAACAACAAAAAAAGTCCTAGCTCTACAACTGGAGGAGAAAGTTAATGGAAAAAGATGAGAGAAAACATTTAAAACTTATTTGAGCATCAGAATAGGTTAACTTACTGTATGTATTTGAGTGGGGACTGTGCTGTTGCTGTGTCTTTGGCTTTCTCTGCATCACTCTTTCTTCCCAGAAGGAGGTATTAGATCAAATCAGCAAGGTCACCATTGCAGCCCGACTTGGCTTCTCTGTGGCTTACACAGTCTTGCATACAGTCACTCACAGAGTTGGGTACCAAGTTACATTTTTTTTCTCTCAGAAGAGCCTTTTTCAAAATGGAAAATTTCCAAATGAGCAAATTTTGGGAATCAGAAGGAAGTCCTAGGAGAGGCTAGCCTTATCTTGGCAGTGCCTAAGCAGGGCTGTGTCTTATAATTATTTTCATCACCGATGATAGTAAACTGTAATAGGGCTCCATCTCTTGTGCCTACTTTGCTGACTTACTATATGTCTTTGTACATTGTAAGGCTACTGTTGCTCTATGGTACCATCTGGATTCCCTTTCACCCATCCTGTCCTCCCACAGAGTCAAAATGATATTGAATGAAACCACTAGGATTTAAGGTTGAAGTCAACTCATAGAGCAGAATCAATAGCTGATGAGACCCAGGAGCAGGTGTGGCTTGCTAAATCATTTGCTTACCTCCTAAATTGCCTAGTTACCAGCTGATTGCCATAAAGGAAGACAGCTTGCTGAGCACCTGTTCTTGCATGTCCTGTCTTGGAAGCAAAGCAAGAAGTGGTGATCTCTTTCTCAAGGGGAGCTGGCTAAGCCTCTAGAAGAATAAGATCCTTTCAGAACTTCATTGTTAAATACTTGCAGTAATACAGTCGCTCAGGTGGTGGAATCAGACACCAAATATCCATCTTATGTTCAGAGATGCCATTAAGAGCTAACGTTCTGGGGTTTGGTTGCATTTTTGGTAGTACTTTCTGAGGGATTGATTCAGTGGGCAATTCTTGGCTGGAAGAATAGTGGGGAAAGAGAATATCAATAGCTTTGGACTGCCATCAACTGCCTCTGGTGTCAATACTACAGAAGGTCAGCAGCTTTCAGTCCCCACTCCAAAAAGGGCCTATGCTGTGTCCAAATGTGCAAGGAAAGAATAAGGAAGACATTTTCAACTTAAAAACTTAGGTTTCAGGTTCATAAGAAGAAACAGTTTGGGTCAACATCATCTTCCCTCAGGACAGAGGTAGAAGAACTGTAGCTTCATAAGAGGTAGAAACTAATACCAAAACAACCAAACCCATGAGCACCATTCCATCCTGTAAAGAACCTTGACTGGCTATATGGTTTATGGAATTGGATTTGTCTATATTTCTGCTAATCTGTAAACCACGTTGTTTCCTGTTTTGTGTTTTTTGCTTCCTCAGAGGTCCCTGCAAATAAGTAGCAGGGCCAGGGTCTGGTTGGGGGAGGAAACTAGGGTAATTAGGGATAGTAGCAAAAATCAGAAAGAAAACGTCCAAAAAGTGTGCCTATTCCTCCTCCCCCCCCAAATGGAACACCAGTCCTCAAAGTTAATAAAGTTTTGCTTCTTAAAATATTTTAATAAATGGATAAATGTAATCAACACCAGTGTCTCATCATTTACCTTGGCATGGGGGGAATTGGACAGTAATGGAAATGGGGGGTGAGCTTGGGTAGTCATCCAAATTCTAAACAAGCCACATTGTGAGGGGATGGCACGTAAGGAGGACATAGGGATGGCAGGTGAGGAGGACAGCAGCAGCACAAGGCAAGAATCTCCATCAGGATGATCATAACACTAAAAGGGCTGCCACAAAAAGTTCTAAAACCTAGCTACAACTCAGGATAATCCTGTGGGGAAATACCTGCCACTGTAATCATTCTAGAGGCCAATTCTCCTCAGGAGCCAGATTTCAATGAAATGAATTAGTTACCAGAGAGGTAAAATGAGGTAGAATAGTACAGCCCAGACTGTTAAATAGATGCATAAATGCAAAAAGCACCTTGAAAACTTTTGATAATATAATCTGCCCCCCTAAGACATGCATCATGTAACTCCTCTCCCTTCCACAAAGGTTTTCAGTGAGGAGGAGTGTGTTTTGTTCTGATGACAAAATTCGTTAAGTCTAAGATCAAAAATGGTTCAATTTCTGTCCTAACAATGACCGGGGGTGGGCAGTTATTAGTCACATTTCATAGGTAGGCCATTGAGGCTTATGTAATAGACAAGATTCCACAAAATGCAACACCTGAGTGAGAACTCAGATCTAAATCTTTGACTTTCCAATATTAAAAACTGTCTCTTAGTCAAAGACAAAAAAGTTGTGACTTTCAGGACCATATTTCAGTCTACCCACATAAAAACTACATTCTTGGGCTTTATGAGGGAAAAAGCCCTGTTGCTGAAGAACTACCACCAGAATGGGGCCTGTAATTCATGTTAAGAAGTTTAAGACTAATCCTGTAGGCTAGTGAATTACCATCAGAATTCAATTTGTCTCAGTTTTTAAAAAATTATTATACAATAAAATTGTTTTTCTTTTGGTGTATAATTCAGTGAATTTTGACACATGTAGACATTCATGTAACCACTACCACTATCAGGATACAGAACAGTTTCCACTGTCCCAATAAATCTCTTGTATGATTCTTGATTTAAAGACTTATTTCTGGGGTGCCTGGGTCACTCACTTGGTTAAGGCCTCGACTCTTGATTTCGACACAGGTCAGTCATGATCTCACAGTTTGTGGGATCAAGCCCCATGTTGGGCTCTTTGCTGAGCATGGAGCCTGAATGGGATGCTCTCCCTTTCTCTCTCGGCCCCTCCCCCACTCATGCTCATCTCTCAAAATAAACATTTATTTTTTTTCAATATAGGAAATTTATTGTCAAAATGGTTTCCATACAACACCCAGTGCTCATCCCAAAAGGTGTCCTCCTCAATACCCATCACTCACCCTCCCCACCCTCCCACCCCCCATCAACCCTCAGTCTGTTCTCAGTTTTTAAGAGTCTCTTATGCTTTGGCTCTCTCCCACTCTAACCTCTTTTTTTTTTTTCCTTCCCCTCCCCCATGGGTTTCTGTTAAGTTTCTCAGGATCCACATAAGAGTGAAAACATATGGTATCTGTCTTTCTCTGTATGGCTTATTTCACTTAGCATCACACTCTCCAGTTCCATCCACATTGCTACAAAGGGCCATATTTCGTTCTTTCTCATTGCCCTGTAGTACTCCATTGTGTATATAAACCACAATTTCTTTATCCATTCATCAGTTGATGGACATTTAGGCTTTTCATAATTTGGCTATTGTTGAGAGTGCTGCTATAAACATTGCGGTACAAGTGCCCCTATGCATCAGTACTCCTGTATCCCTTGGGGAAATTCCTGGCAGTGCTATGGCTGGGTCATAGGGTAGGTCTATTTTTAATTTTCTGAGGAACCTCCACACTGTTTTCCAGAGTGGCTGCACCAATTTGCATTCCCACCAACAGTGCAAGAGGGTTCCCATTTCTCCACATCCTCTCCAGCATCTATAGTCTCCTGATTTGTTCATTTTGGCCACTCTGACTGGCATGAGGTGATATCTGAGTGTGGTTTAGATTTGTATTTCCCTGATGAGGAGCAACGTTGAGCATCTTTTCATGTGCCTGTTGGCCAACCGGATGTCTTCTTTAGAGAAGTGTCTATTCGTGTTTTCTGCCCATTTCTTCACTGGGTTATTTTTTTTTCGGGTGTGGAGTTTGGTGAGCTCTTTATAGATTTTGGATACTAGCCCCTTGTACGATATGTCACTTGCAAATATCTTTTCCCATTCCGTTGGTTGCCTTTTAGTTTTGTTGGTTGTTTCCTTTGCTGTGCAGAAGCTTTTTATCTTCATAAGGTCCCAGTAGTTCATTTTTGCCTTTAATTCCCTTGCCTTTGGGGATGTGTCGAGTAAGAGATTGCTACGGCTGAGGTCAGAGAGGTCTTTTCCTGCTTTCTCCTCTAGGGTTTTGATGGTTTCCTGTCTCACATTCAGGTCCTTTATCCATTTTGAGTTTATTTTTGTGAATGGTGTGAGAAAGTGGTCTAGTTTCAACCTTCTGCATGTTGCTGTCCAGTTCTCCCAGCACCATTTGTTAAAGAGACTGTCTTTTTTCCATTGGGTGTTCTTTCCTGCTTTGTCAAAGATGAGTTGGCCATACGTTTGTGGGTCTAGTTCTGGGGTTTCTATTCTATTCCATTGGTCTACGTGTCTGTTTCTGTGCCAATATCATGCTGTCTTGAGGATTACAGCTTTGTAGTAGAGGGTAAAGTCTGGGATTGTGATGCCTCCTGCTTTGGTCTTCTTTTTCAAAATTACTTTGGCTATTTGGGGCCTTTTGTGGTTCCATATGAATTTTAGGATTGCTTGTTCTACTTTCAAGAAGAATGCTGGTGCAATTTTGATTGGGATTGCATTGAATGTGTAGATAGCTTTGGGTAGTATTGACACGTTGACAATATTTATTCTTCCAATCCAAGAGCAGGGAATGTCTTTCCATTTCTTTATATCTTCTTCAATTACCTTCATAAGCTTTCTATAGTTTTCAGCATACAGATCCTTTACATCTTTGGTTAGATTGATTCCTAGGTATTTTATGCTTCTTGGTGCAATTGTGAATGGGATCAGTTTCTTTATTTGTCTTTCTGTTGCTTCATTGTTAGTGTATAAGAATGCAACTGATTTCTGTACATTGATTTTGTATCCTGAAACTTTGCTGAGTTCACGTGTCAGTTCTAGCAGACTTTTGGTGGAGTCTATCGGATTTTCCATGTATAATATCATGTCATCTGCAAAAAGCGAAAGCTTGACTTCATCTTTGCCCATTTTGATGCCTTTGATTTCCTTTTGTTGTCTGATTGCTGATGCTAGCACTTCCAACACTATGTTAAACAACAGCAGTGAGAGGGGGCATCCCTGTCGTATTCCTGATCTCAGGGACAAAGCTCTCAGTTTTTCCCCATTGAGGATGATGTTAGCTGTGGGCTTTTCATAAATGGCTATTATGATCTTTAAGTATGTTCCTTCTATCCCGACTTTCTCGAGGGTTTTTATTAAGAAAGGGTGCTGGATTTTGTCAAAGGCCTTTTCTGCATCAATTGACAGGATCATATGGTTCTTCTCTTTTCTTTTACTAATGTGATGTATCACGTTGATTGATTTGCGAATGTTGAACCAGCCCTGCATCCCAGAAATGAATCCCACTTGATCATGGTGAATAATTCTTTTTATATGCTGTTGAATTCGATTTGCTAGTATCTTATTGAGAATTTTTGCATCCATATTCATCAGGGATATTGGCCTGTAGTTCTCTTTTTTTACTGGGTCTCTGTCTGGTTTAGGAATCAAAGTAATACTGGCTTCATAGAATGAGTCTGGAAGTTTTCCTTCCCTTTCTATTTCTCGGAATAGCTTGAGAAGGATAGGTATTATCTCTGCTTTAAATGTCTGGTAGAACTCCCCTGGGAAGCCATCTGGTCCTGGACTCTTATTTGTTGGGAGATTTTTGATAACCGATTCAATTTCTTCGCTGGTTATGGGTCTGTTCAAGCTTTCTATTTCCTCCTGATTGAGTTTTGGAAGAATGCAGGTGTTTAGGAATTTGTCCATTTCTTCCAGGTTGTCCAATTTGTTGGCATATAATTTTTCATAGTATTCCCTGATAATTGTTTGTATCTCTGAGGGATTGGTGTAATAATTCCATTTTCATTCATGATTTTGTCTGTTTGGTCATCTCCCTTTTCTTTTTGAGAAGCCTGGCTCGAGGTTTGTCAATTTTGTTTATTTTTTCAAAAAACCAACTCTTGGTTTCATTGATCTGCTCTACAGTTTTTTTAGATTCTATATTGTTTATTTCTGCTCTGATCTTTATTATTTCTCTTCTTCTGCTGGGTTTAGGCTGCCTTTGCTGTTCTGCTTCTAGTTCCTTTAGGTGTGCTGTTAGATTTTGTATTTGGGATTTTTCTTGTTTCTTGAGATAAGCCTGGATTGCAATGTATTTTCCTCTCAGGACTGCCTTCGCTGCATTCCAAAGCGTTTGGATTGTTGTATTTTCATTTTCGTTTGTTTCCATATATTTTTTAATTTCTTCTCTAATTGCCTGGTTGACCCACTCATTCTTTAGTAGGGTGTTCTTTAACCTCCATGCTTTTGGAGGTTTTCCAGACTTTTTCCTGTGGTTGATTTCAAGCTTCATAGCATTGTGGTCTGAAAGTATGCATGGTATAATTTCAATTCTTGTGAACTTATGAAGGGCTGTTTTGTGACCCAGTATATGATCTATCTTGGAGAATGTTCCACGTGCACTTGAGAAGAAAGTATATTCTGTTGCTTTGGGATGTAGAGTTCTAAATTGATCTGTCAAGTCCATCTGATCCAATGTATCATTCAGGGCCCTTGTTTCTCTTTTGACCGTGTGTCTAGATGATCTATCCATTTCTGTGAGTGGGGTGTTAAAGTCCCCTGCAATTACCACATTCTTATCAATAAGGTTGCTTATGTTTATGAGTAATTGTTTTATATATTTGGGGGCTCGCAGATTTGGCACATAGACATTTATAACTGTTAGCTCTTCCTGATGGATAGACCCTGTAATTATTATATAATGCCCTTCTTCATCTCTTGTTACAGCCTTTAATTGAAAGTCTAGTTTGTCTGATATAAGTATGGTTACTCCAGCTTTCTTTTGGCTTCCAGTCGCATGATAAATAGTTCTCCATCCCCTCACTCTCAATCTAAAGGTGTCCTCAGGTCTAAAATGAGTCTCTTGTAGACAGCAAATAGATGGGTCTTGTTTTTTTTATCCATTCTGATACCCTATGTCTTTTGGTTGGCGCATTTAATCCATTTACATTCAGTGTTATTATAGAAAGATACGGGTGTAGAGTCATTGTGATGTCTGTAGGTTTTATGTTTGTAGTGATGCCTCTGGTACTTTGTCTCACAGGGTCCCCCTTAGGATCTCTTGTAGGGCTGGTTAAGTGGTGACAAATTCCTTCAGTTTTTGTTTGTTTGGGAAGACCTTTATCTCTGCTTCTATTCTAAATGACAGACTTGCTGGGTAAAGGATTCTCGGCTGCATATTTTTTCTGTCTAGCACCCTGAAAATCTCGTGCCAATTCTTTCTGGCCTGCCAAGTTTCAAAAGAGAGATCAGTCACGAGTCTTATAGGTCTCCCTTTATATGTTAGGGCACGTTTACCCCTTGCTGCTTTCAGAATTTTCTCTTTATCCTTGTATTTTGCCAGTTTCACTATGATATGTCGTGCAGAAGATCGATTCAAGTTACGTCTGAAGGGAGTTCTCTGTGCCTCTTGGATTTCAATGCCTTTTTCCTTCCCCAGTTCAGGGAAGTTCTCAGCTATGATTTCTTCAAGTACCCCTTCAGCACCTTTCCCTCTCTCTTCCTCCTCTGGGATACCAATTATGCGTATATTATTTCTTTTTAGTGTATCACTTAGTTCTCTAATTTTCCCCTCATACTCCTGGATTTTTTTCTCTCTCTTTTTCTCAGCTTCCTCTTTTTCCATAACTTTATCTTCTAGTTCACCTATTCTCTCCTCTGCCTCTTCAATCCGAGCTGTCATCGTTTCCATTTTATTTTGCATCTTGTTTAAAGCATTTTTCAGCTCCTCGTGACTGTGCCTTAGTCCCTTGATCTCTGTAGCAAGAGATTCTCTGCTGTCCTCTATACTGTTTTCAAGCCCAGCGATTAATTTTATGACTATTATTCTAAATTCACTTTCTGTTATATTATTGAAATCCTTTTTGATCAGCTCATTAGCTGTTGTTATTTCCTGGAGATTCTTCTGAGGGGAATTCTTCCGCTTGGTCATTTTGGATAGTCCCTGGCGTGGTGCGGGCCTGCAGGGCACTTCCCCTGTGCTGTGGTGTATAACTGGAGTTGGTGGGCGGGGCCGCAGTCAGACCTGATGTCTGCCCCCAGCCCACCACTGGGGCCACAGTCAGACTGGTGTGTGCCTTTTCTTCCCCTCTCCTAGGGGCGGGATTCACTGTGGGGTGGCGTGGCCCATCTGGGCTACTTGCACACTGCCAGGCTAGTGGTGCTGGGGATCTGGCGTATTAGCTGGGTTGGGTAGGCAAGGTGCACGGGGGGCTGGAGGGGCAGGCTTAGCTCGCTTCTCCTTAGGTGATCCACTTCAGGAGGGGCCCTGTGGCAGCGGGAGGGAGTCAGACCCGCTGCTGGAGGGGTGGCTCCGCAGAAGCACAGCGTTGGGTGTTTGCGCAGAGCAAGCAAGTTCCTTGGCAGGAACTGGTTCCCTTTGGGATTTTGGCTGGGGGATGGGTGAGGGAGATGGCCCTGGCAAGCACCTTTGTTCCCCACCAAACTGAGCTCTGTCATCCTGGGGCTCAGCAACTCTCCCTCTCGTTGTCCTCCAGCCTTCCCGCTCTCCGAGCAGAGCTGTTAACCTGTGACCTCCCAGATGCTAAGTCCCGCTTGCTGTCAGAACACACTCCGTCTGGCCCCTCCGCTTTTGCCAGCCAGACTTGGGGGCTCTGCTTGGCCGGCAGGCCGCCCCTCCGCCCCGGCTCCCTCCCACCAGTCCGTGGAGTGCGCACCGCCTCGCCGCCCTTCCTACCCTCTTCCGTGGGCCTCTCTCTGCCCTTGGCTCTGGACTCCATTCTGCTAATCCTCTGGCGGTTTTCTGGGTTTAGGCAGGTGTAGATGTAATCTAAGTGTTTAGCGGGACGCGCGGTGAGCCCAGCGTCCTCCTATGCCGCCATCTTCCTAGTCCTATAAATAAACATTTAAAAAAGTGAACATCCTTGCCTTGTTCCCAGTTTTAGGGGGAACATATTCATAGTCTTTCACCATTAAATACATTACCTGTAGATTTTTGGAGACAATCTTTATCAGGCTGAGAGAGTTTCCATCTATTCTTTGTTGATCATTTTTATCACGGATGTTAAATTTTGTCAAATATCTTTTCCATATCAATTGATATGTGATTTTTCTTTTTTTTCTTTTGTCTTTATCTTTTTAATGAATATAATTTATTGTCAGATTGGCTTACATACAACACCTGGAGCTAATCCCAACAAGTGCCCTCCTCAATGCCCATCACCCATATTCCCCCCTTTCTCACCCCCCATCCACCCTCAGTTTGTTCTCTGTATTTAAGAGTTTCTTGTGGTTTGCCTCCCTCCCTCTCTGTTTGTAATTAATTTTTACCCTTCCCTTCCCCCTTGGCCTTCTGTTAAGTTTCTCAAGATCCACATATGAGTGAAAACATGATATCTTTCCTTCTCTGACTTATTTCACTCAGCATAATAACCTTCCAGTTCCATCCACATTGCTGCAAATGGCATGATGTCATTCTTTCTCACTGCCAAGTAGTATTCCATTGTATATATAAATCATATCTTCTTTATCCATTCATCCATTGATGGACATTTAGGTTCTTTCCATAATTTGGCTACTGTTGAGTGCGCTGCTGTAAACATTGGGGTACATGTGCCCCTATTCATCAGCGGTCCTGTATCCCTTGGGTATCCTAGTAATGCTATTGCTGGGTCATAGGGTAGTTCTATTTTCAAATTTTTGAGGAATCTCCACACTGTTTTCCAGAGCAGCTTCACCAGTTTGCATTCCCACCAACAGTGCAACAGAGTTTCCATTTCTCCACATCCTCGCCATCATCTGTAGTTTCCTATTTGTTCAGTTTAACCACTCTTATTGTTTTGAGGTGGTATCTCAGTGGGACTTTGATTTGTATTTCCCTGATGATGAGTGACATTGAGCATCTTTTCATGTGTCTGTTGGCCATCTAAATGTCTTCTTTGGAGAAGTGTCTATTCATGTCTTCTGCCCATTTCTTCACTGGATTATTGGTTTTTTGGGTGTTGAGTTTGGCAAGTTCTTTATAGGTTTTGGATACCAGCCCTTTATCCGATATATCATTTGAAAATATCTTTTCCCATTCCATCGGTTGCCTTTTAGTTTTGTTGATTGGTTCCTTTGCAATGCAGAAGACCTTTATCTTGATGATGTCCCAATAGTTCATTTTTGCTTTTAACTCCCTTGCCTTTGGAGATGTGTCAAGCAAGAAATTGCTGTGGCTAAGGTCGAAGTGGTTATTGCCTGCTTTCTCCTCTAGGGCTTGGTTTCCTGTCTCCCATTTAGGTCCTTCATCCATTTTGACTTTATTTTTGTGCATGGTGTAAGCAGGTGGTCTGGTTTCATTCTTCTGCATGTTGCTGTCCAGTTCTCCCAGCACCATTTGCTAAAAAGACTGTCTTTCTTCCATTGGATGCTCTCTCCTGCTTTGGCAAAGATTAGTTGGCCATACATTTGTGGTCCAATTCTGGGTTCTCTATTCTATTCCATTGTCTCTGTGCCTGGTTTTCGCCAATACCATACTGTATTTATGATTACAGCTTTGTAGTAGAGGCTAAAGTCTGGGATTGTGATGCCTCCCGCTTTGGTTTTCTTCTTCAATATTACTTTGGCTATTCGTGGTCTTTTGTGGTTCCATAAAAATTTTCAGATTGTATGGAAAAACATTCCATGCTCATTGAGTGGAAGAATAAATACTGTTAAAATGTCAATACTACCCCAAACAATCCACACATTCAATGCAATCCCAATCAAAATTGCACCGGCATTCTTCTGATTTTTCTTCTTTAAACCTTTAATATTGTTGATTACACTGTTTGATTTTCAAATATTAAAACAGCCTTATATTCCCAGAATGAACATCACTTGTTTGTGGTATATTATTTCTGGGTTGGATTTGTTAAAGATCTTTGAATCTATGCTTATGAGGATATTTGTTGTAATTTTCATTTTTTATACTGCTTTTGGTTTTGGTATCAGAGTAGAGTTAGCCTCATAAAATGAGTTGAAAGTATTTCCTTTTCTATATTCTGTAAGAGGTTGTGTAGAATGTATACGTTAATTCTTCTCTAAATGTTTTGTAGAATTTCCCAATGAAAACACTTGGTAATGGAGATTTCTTTCGGAGGTTTTTAACTATGAATTCAATTTCTACATTAGCTATAGAACTACTTAGATTATCTATTTTATCTTGGATGATATTGGTAGTTTGTGCTTTTCAGGAAATCGGTTCATTTCATCTAAGTTGTCAATTTATGTTCATAATAGTTGTTTTTAGTATTCCTTTAATAGGCTTTTAATGAAGGTAAGGTTTACAGTGATTTCCCCTATTTCATTCTTGATACTGGCAATTTGAATCTTCTCTCATTTTGCTTTATTTAGCCTAACTAGAAACTTATTCCTTTTACTGATCTTTTAAAAGAACAAGTTTTGGGGGTGCCTGGGTATCTCAGTAGGTTAAGCATCCAACTCTCGATTTCAGCTCAGGTCATGATCTCACGATTGTGAGATCAAGCCCTGTGTCAGTCTCTGTACAGAGCATGGAAACTGCTTGGGATTCTCTCCCTCTCTCTCTGCCCCTCCCCCAACTTCAAAATTAAAAAAAAAACATTAAAAAAATAAATAAACAGTTTTGGGTTTCATTGATTTCCTCCATCTTTTTTAATTTTCAATTTCATTGATTGTTATTCTTTCTGTATGATTTAGTTTGTTCTTTTTCTAGTTTAATATGAAAGTTTAAGTTATTGGTTATAATATGACCATTTAGTGCTATACATTTCCCTCAAGTCACTTTCTTACTGTATTCAACTAATTTTGATATATACTATATTTTAATTTTCATTGTGTACAAACTATTTCTAATTACTCTCAGGACATCTCTTTGACTCATGAATTATTTAGAACTGTATTATTTAATTTCAAATCATTTGAAGACTTTAATATTATTTTTTTGTTACTGATTTCTAGTTTAATTTCACTGTGGTTAGATAACACACTTTGTATGATTTCCATTATTTTTAATTGCATAAGGCCTCTTTTCCAGATGCAAGAGACCAGAGAACTCCCATCAAAATCATCAAAAGCAGAACCATACAAAGACATATTAAAATTATATTTGCACAATATAGTGATAAAAAAAAATCTTGGGAAAGGAGGGTTAAGATGGCAGAAAGTAGTGTGACCCTAAGCTTACCTTTTCCTCTGAACAGCTAGATAGATAGCAGATCATTCTGAATACCCAATAAATTGATCAGAGGTCTTAGAGAACAAACATGTCTGCATGTCTACAAACAGAAAAAGTGACCTGTGGAAGGTAGGAACTGTGGAGAGTTGATTTGTGGGAGAAAAGAGCCATGGGCAGTGCGGTGGGGAGGGATCCTTGAATGTGGAGAGGTGAACTAAGAAGAAAAAAGAGTTAAAACACACACAGGGGACTGCACAAGAAAACCTTTTCTCAAAACCATTGACAAGGAAAAAGGAGAGGACTTCAAGAGTGCCAGGTTTTTTTTATAAACAGTGGAGTAGAGTCTGAAGTTTTGGAGGTCAGCACCTGGTGAGCTCTGGTGAGGAGGTAAGGCAGAGCCCTGGGAATGGACAGCTCAGTCTGAGGATCCCACAGGTCACACAGGGAAAAGCAGTTATCCTGCTTGAAGTGCATTTGGTAGAGGTGATAAGGCCTCTCTGGGGACAAAAGACCCAACACATGCCATAGGGCTGCCCCTTTCACCAGTGTAGGAACAAAGACACCAGCAAACCCTGGTGCTGGTGGTGTGTTGTGATTTACCATAAACCCAAATTGCTGCCACTGTGCAGTTCACCCAACTGCTTTCTGGGACAAGCAGGTACCAGCTGCACTCCAGCAAGACCCTCCCCCAGAGGATCAGCACAGGTCCAAACCGTGGGGGTCTCTGAAGCATGGGGTTTTTAAATACAATAATGTCTGTGATAAAACCCAGGAAAGCAGCATGGCCTGGTAGGTGGAAAGCTCAGATACAGACAGGGTGAAGGCAGGGATCTGACAGAAGCCAGAGACACAGGAGGGGTGAGTGACTGCACACCTGTGAAGGGGGAACTTCCTGCTCCAGAGACTAGAGAACAAGGTGAAGCCATTTTCACCCCTAGCCCACAAGTACTGATCAACCTCAGTGAGCTAAACAGTGTCACTAAATGAAGCCATTACACAAAGCCCTGTCCCACTCCAAGCACATCTCCACTAGGGCAAGTCATCCTAAGAATCAGAGTAGCACTGCCCTCCCCTAGAAGACTAGCACAAACCCATTCTGTGCACTAAGTCTACCTCTCATAGAGTGTGGCAAGGCTTCAGCTCTAAGGGAAACAGGATCTAGCTTTCTTTGGGTTTTACTTGTTTTTTTTTTCTTAGATAAAGAAAGAGCAAATGTTTTATTTATTTTATTTTTTAATTAAAATTTTTAAATATTTTTGAGAGAGCAAGCATGTGAGTGGGGAAGGGCAGAGAGAGAGGGAGACACAGAATTCAAAGCAGGATCCAGGCTCTGAGCTGTCAGAACAGAGCCTAATGCAGGGCTCAAACTCATGGACCTGAGCCAAAGCCAGATACTTAACTGAGCTACCAAGGTGCTACTATTTTTTTTATTTTTAATTTTTTTCTTTTTTTTTTTTTCTATCATGCTTCTCTTAACAAGCAGACCAAAATACACCCTAGGATCTAGCTTCCTTTATTACATTTTTTAAATTTGTAAATTTTTATTTTTTTGCTTCCAAAATGACAAGATGGAAGAATTCACCCCAAAAGAAAGAACAGGAAGAAATGACAGTCATGGATTTGACCAATACACATATAAATAAGATGTCTGAACTACAACTTTTGTCAAGTTTATTTATTTTGAGGGGGGGAAGAGAACCAGTGGGGAAGGGGCAGGGAGAGAGAGGCGGGGACAGAGGATCTGAAGCAGGCTCTGTGCTGACAGTAGAGAACCTGATGCAGGGCTCAAACTCACCAACCATGAGACCAAGACCTGAGCCTATGTCAGACGCTTAACCAACTGAGCCACCCAGGTGCCCCTGAACTACAATTAAAAAAAACAATTATAAAGATTCTATCAGGGCTAGAAAAAAGCATGGAATATTCTACAGAATCCCTTATGCAGAGATAAAAGAGCTAAAATCTAGTCACACTGAAATTAAAAATGTTATAACAGAGATGCAAACTCGAATGGATTCCATAATAGCACGGATGGACAAATCAGCAGAATGAATTAGTGATACAGAAGCCAAAATTATGGAAAATAATGAAGCTGAAAAGAAGAGAGAAACAAAGGTAATGGATTACTAAGGTAGACTTAGGGAACTCAGCAAATTATTAAAGTAAAATAAAATTCTGAGGTGCTTCGGAGGATCAGTCAGTTGAGCATCTGATGTCAGCTCAGGTCATGATCTCATGTTTCATGAGTTTGTGCTCCACATAGAGCTCTGTGCTGACAGCTCAGTCTGGAGCCTTCTTCAGATTCTCTGTCTCCCTCTCTCTGCCCCTCTTCCCCACTTGTGTGTTCTCTCTCTCCCCCTCCCTCCCTCAAAAATAAAGCATTAAAAAAATTTAAGTACAAAATTCATATCATAGGAATCCCAGAAGATGAAGAGAGAGAAAAAGTAGAAAGTTTGAGCAAATTATATCTGAAAACTTCCCTAATCTGGGGAAGGACACAGATATCAAATTCCAATAAACACAGAGAACTCCAATTAAATTCAACAAAAGCCAGCCATTGCCAAGGCATTTGTAGTCAAATTCACAAAACATACAGACAAGAAGGAAAGAATCATGAAAGTAGCAAGGGAAAAAGAATCCTTAACCTACAAGAGAAGACAGATCAGGTTATCAGCAGATCTGTCCACAGAAAGTTGGCAGGCCAGAAGGGAATGGCAGGATATATTCAACGTGCTGAATGGGAAAAATATGCAGCCAAAATATGCAGTCTTGCTTTATCCAGCAAGACTGTCATTTACAATAGAAGGAGAGATAAAGAGTTTTACAGACAAAAACAACAACAACAACAAAAAAACTAAAGGAGTTTGTGACCATTAAACCAGTCCTGCAAGAAATATTAAGAGGGATTCTTTGAGTGGGGAAAAAAAGACCAAAAGCAGCAAAGACTAGGAAGTAACAGAGAATATCACCAGAAACACCAGCTTTACAGGTAACATAATGGCACTAAACTCATACCTTCCAATAACCACCCTGAATGTAAACAGACTGAATGCTCCACTCAAAAGACATAGCATATCCAAATGGATAAAAAACCAAGAATCATCTATGTGCTGCCCACAAGAAACTAATTTTACACCTAAAGACACCTGCATATGAAAAGTGAGGGCATGTAGAACCATCTATCATGCTAATGGATGTCAAGTGAAACCCAGAGTAGCCATATTCATGTGAGACAAACAGGATTTTAAAACAAAGACTGTTAACTAGAGATGAAGAAGGGCATTATATCATAATGAAGGGGTCTATCCACCAAGAATATCTAACAATTATAAATATTTATGCACCCCACTTGAGCACCCAAATATATAAATCAATTATAACAAACATAAAAAACTCATTGATAATAAGGCAATAATAGTAGGGGACTGTAACACCCCTCTTGCAGCAATGGACAGATCATCTAAGCAGAAAATCAACAAGGAAACAATGGCTTTGAATGACACACTGGACCAGATGGACTTAACAGATATAGTCAGAGCATTCCATCCTAAAGCAGCAGAATACACATTCTTTTCAAGTGCACATGGAACATTCTCCAGAATGGATCACATACTGGGTCACAAACCAGCCCTCAACAAGTACAAAAAAACTGAGATCATACCATGCATATTTTCAGACCACAGTGCTATTAATCTTGAAGTCAACTACAGAAAAAAAAAACTGGAAACACCACAAATACTTGGAGGTTAAAGAACACCCTACTAAGGAATGAATGGGTCAACCAAGAAATTAAAGAATAAATAAAAAAAATACATGGAAGTAAATTAAAATGAAAACATGATAGTACAAAACCTTTGGGATGCAGCAAAGGTCGTCCTAAGAGGGAAGTAAATTACAATACAGGCCTACCTCAAGAAGCAAGAAAGATCTCAAGTACACAACCTAAATGTACACCTAAAGGAGCTCAAGAAGGAACAGCAAATAAAGCCTAAAGCCAGCAGAAGAAGGGAAATGATAAAGATTACAGCAGAAATAAATGATATAGAAACAAAAAAAAAATCCCAATAGATCAGATCAACAAAACTACGAGCTGGTTGTTCAAAAGAATTAACAAAATTGATAAACTCCTAACAAGGGTTATCAAAAAGAGAAAGGACCCAAATAAATAAAATCACAAATGAAAGAGGAAAGATCACAACCAACACCACAGAAATACAAACAATTATAAGATAAAATTATATGTCAACAAACTGGGTAATCTGGAAGAAATAAATTTCTAGAAACTTGCAAACTATCAAGACTGAAACAGAAAGAAATAGAAAATTTGAACAGACCCATAACCAGAAAAGAAATTGAAACAGTAATAAAAAATCTCCAAACAAACTAAAGTCCAGGGCCAGATGGCTTCCCAGGGGAATTCTACCAGACCTTTAAAGAAGAGTTAATACCTATTCTTCTCAAACTGTTCCAAAAAATAGAAATGGGAGGAAATTCCCCAAACTCATTCTATGAGGCCAGCATTACCTTGATTCCAAAACCAGACAAAGGCCTGACTAAAAAGAATTATAGGCCAATATCCCTGATGAACATGAATGCAAAAATTCTCAAAAAGATACTAGCAAATTGAATCCAATGGTACATTAAAAGAATTATTCACCATAATCAAGTGAGATTTATTCCTGGGATGCAGGGCTGGTTCAATATTCACAAATAAATCAACGTGATACACCACATTAATAAAAGAAAGGATAAGATGTAGGAAATAGATGTAGGAAAAGAATTTAACAAAATATATGTAGGAAAAGCATCTGACAAAATACAACATACTTTCTTGATAAAAAGCCCTCAACAAAGTAAGGATTAGTTGAACATACCTCAAGATCATAAAGGACATACACAAAAAACCCACAGCTAATATCATCCTCAATGGGGAAAAACTGAGAGCCTTTTCCTTACTGTCAGGAACAAGACAAGAATGTCCACTCTCACCATTACTATTTAACATAGGACTGGAAGTCTTAGCCTCAAGAATCAGAAAACAAAAAGAAATGAAAGGCATTCAAATTGGCCAGAAAGATGTCAAACTTTCACTATTTGCAGATGACATGACACTCTATATAGAAAACTGGAAAGGCTCCACCAAAATTGCTAAAACTACAACATGAATTTAGCAAGCTTGCAGGATATAAAGTTAATGTCCAGAAATCTGTTGCATTTCTATAATGAAGCAGCAGAAAAAGAAATGAAGGAGTTGATCCCATTTGCAATTGCACCAAAAACAATTAGATACATAGGAATAAACCTAACACCAAAGAGGTAAAAGATCTGTACTCTGAAAACTATAGAACACTTATGAAAGAAATTGAAGAGGACACAAAGGAATGGAGAAGCATTCCATGCTCATGGATTGGAAGAACAAACATTGTTAAAATGTCTATATGACCCAAAGCAATCTACACATTTAATGCATACCCATAAAATACCACCAGCATTTGTCACAGAACCAGAAGAAATAATCATAAAATTTGTATGCAACCATAAAAGACTCCAAATAACCAAAGCAGTCTTGAAAAAGAAAAACAAAACTGGAGGCATCACAGTTTCAGTTGTCAAGATATACTATAAAGCTGTAGTCAAGACAGCATGGTACCAGCAGAAAAACAGACACATAGATTAAAGCTACAGAATAGAAAACTCAGAAATGGACCCACTATTATATGGTCAACTAATCTTCAATAAAGCAGGAAAGAATATCCAATAGAAGAAAGTCTCTTCAACAAATGGCGCTGGGAAAACTGGACAGCAATATTCAGAATTAAACTGGACCACTTTCTGACTCCATACACAAAAATAAATTCAAAATGGATGAATGTGAGACAGAAAACCATCAAACTCCTAGAGAAGAACACAGGCAACAACCTCTCTGACCGCAGCCATAGCAACTTCTTACTAGACATGTTGCCGGAGATGAGGGAAACAAAAGCAAAAATGAACTGTTGGGACTTCCTCAAGATAAAAAATTTCTGTTCAGCAAAGGAAACAATCAACAAAATTAAAAGGCAACCTATGGAATGAGAGAAGATACTTACAAATGACATATCTGATAAAGGGTTAGTATCCAAAATATATAAAGAACTTCTAAAACTCAACATGCAAAAAATGATCCAATTATAAAATGAGGAGAAGACATCCAGATGGCAAATAGACACATGAATAAATACTCAACATCACTTAGCATCAGGGAAATGCAAATCAAAACTATAATGAGATATCACCTCACTCCCGTCAGAATGGCTAAAATTAACAACTCTGGAAACAATAGGTATTGGTGAGGATGTGGTGAAAAAAAGGAACCCTCTTGCACTGTTGATTGAAATGCAAACAGGTGCAGCCACTCTGGAAAACAGTATGGAGTTTTCTCAAAAAGTTAAAAATATTTTTTCTCCTTCCCTTCCCCCATTGTCTTCTGTTAAGTTTCTCAACTTTCTTTTTTATTTTATTTTTTTAATATGAAATTTATTGTCAGAGAGGGAGGGAGACAAACCATAAGAAACTCTTAAATACAGAGAACAAACTGGGTGGATGGAGAGGTGGGGGAGAGGGGAAAGTGGGTGATGGGCATTTAGGAGGGTGCTTGTTGGGATGAGCACTGGGTGTTGTATATAAGTGATGAACCATGGGAATATACCCCCAAAACCAAAAGCACACTGTACACACTGTATGTTAGCCAATCTCACAATAAATTATATTATAAATTTTAAAAAGTTAAAAATAGAACTACTCTATGATCCAGCAACTACACTCCTAGGTATTTATCCAAAGTGTACAAAAATACTAATTCAAAGGGATACATGCACCCTGATGTTCACCAGCAGCAATATCTTCAATAGCCAAATTATGGAAACAGCCCAACTGTCCAGCAACTGATGAATGGATAAAGAAGATATGAGATATAGATAGATGATATATAGACATATATCTCATACACACAAGAATATTACTCATAGATAAAAGAATGAAATGTTACCATTTGCAATAAAATGGATGGAGATAGAATATTATGCTAAGTAAAATAGATCAGTCAGAAAAGACAAATATCATATGATTTCACACCTATGTGGAATTTAAGAAACAAAAGAAACAAGCAAAGGGGAAAAAAAGAGAGAGGCAAACCAAAAACAGCTTCTTAACTATAGAGAACTGGTGGTTACCAGAAGGAAGGTGCGTGGGTAGATGGGTTAAATAGGTGATGGGGATTAAGCAGCACACTTTGATGAGCACCAGGGGATGTATGGAATTGTTGAATCACTATATTGTACACCTGAAACTACTATTACACTGTATGTTGATCAACTGGAATTTAAATAAAAACTTGGGGGGGAAAGGCTTCTTTTATGACCTACTAAATAGTCTGTCTTGGTGAATGTCCCACATGCACTTGAGAAGAATGTGTATTCCAGCTGTCATTGGGTGTAGTATTCTCTAAATGTCAGTTGGAGTCAGTCAGTTGATGGTGCTGTTCAAATATCCTTTCTGGGGCACTTGGGCGACTCAGTTAAGTGTCAGACTTCAGCTCAGGTCATGATCTCACGGTCCGCGTGTTTGAGCCCTGTGTCAGGTTCTGTGCTGACAGCTCATAGCCTGGAACCTGCTTCAGATTCTGTCTCACTCTCCCTCTGCCCCTCCCCCACTCATGCTCTGTGTCTCTCAAAAATAAAACATTAAAAAAATTTAACCTATAAAAAAATCCTTTTTTATTTTGTCTGCTACTTTCCATCAATTACTGAAACTATAATTGTAGATTTGTTTCTTCTTTCAACTATGTCAATTTTTGCCTCTTGTATTTTAAACTTGTTATTAGGAGTAAACATAATTTGGATCATTATGTCTTCTTGGTGAATTGGCATTTTTATCAATATATAATATCCCTCTTCATCCTTGGCAATTTCTTTGTTCTGAAGTCACCTTTGATGTTAACAAAACACTCCAACTTTCTTTTGATTAGTTTTTTGAATGCCATCTGTTTTCATCCTTTTGCTTTTAACCTATCCATGTAATTAACTATTTTTGAAGTGAGTTTCTGTAGGTACCATATGGTTGGGTCTTGTTTTTTAATCCATTCTGACAATCTATTAATTGATGTGTTTACCATTTAATATAATTATTGATATGACTGGATTAAGATTTGCCATTTTACTTTTTGTTTTGTTTGGTCTCTCTTATTTTTAATCCTGTTTCCCTTTTCATGCTTTCTTTTAGGTTATTTGAATATTTTTGTATCACATTTTAATATACTTATTGTAACTTTGACATCTCTTTTTATAATTTTTAGTAGTTGCTCTAAGGATTACAAAATACAAACCTTTCACAGTTTACTTAGAATCAATATTTTACCACTTCAATTACAATGTAAAATCCTTATCAGCATATTGGGTCCTTTACCTTCTCCACTTTATATACTGTCATTGTCTTACATACTACATCTACATACACTGAATATCCTATCAGAAAATGTTGATAAGTTTTACTTTCAATCAAAACTCAAGAGAAAAAAAATAGTTGATTACATTTACCTAGGTATTTACTACGTCTGTTGCTCCTCAATTCCCAATGTTCCAATTTCCCTTTTGGTATCATTTCATTTCTGTATGAAGAAATTCCTTTAACAATTCTTTTTCAGCAGGTCTGTTTATTACAAATTTTCTTAGTTTTTCTTCATCTGAAATTTGTTTTAAATTTAATATTCATTCCTAAAAAATATTTTTTCTGGATGTTGAATTCTGGGATGACAAATTTTTCAATACTTGAAATATTTTGTGTTGCTTCCTTCTGATCTAGAGTTTCTGATGAGAAATCTGCAGCCATTCAAATCACCATTCCCCTATACATAAAGCATCATTTCTCTCTTGATGTTTTCAAGATTTTTCTGTCTTTATTTTTCAGCAAGTTAATTATGATGTATCTATCTATGAATTTCTTTTAGTTTATCCTGGTTGGAATTTACTCATTTTCTTGAATCTATAAATTGGTGTCTTTCACCAAAGTTGGCAATTTTCAGACACTATTTCTTCAAAGATTTTTTTCAGCACTTCTTTCTCTCTTTCTGGGACTCCAGTGCTACAACTGATATATTTTTTATTAAACAGTCCCATATGTCCCTGAGACTACTCTTTTTTCACTCTGTTGTTTATATTGCATAATTTTTATCCACCTTCAAGTTTACTCTTTCCTCTGACATCTCATTTTTTAATTTTTTTTATTTTTATTTACATACAAATTAGTTAGCATATACTGCAACAATGATTTCAGGAGTAGATTCCTTAGTGCCCCTTACTCATTTATCCCATCCCCCCTCCCACAACCCCTCCCGTAACCCTCAGTTTGCTCTCCATATTTATGAGTCTCTTGTTTTGTCCCCCTCCCTGTTTTTATATTATTTTTGTTTCCCTTCCCTTATGCTCATCTGTTTTGTATCTTAAAGTCCTCATATGAGTGAAGTCATACGATTTTTGTCTTTCTCTGACTAATTTCACTTAGCATAATACCCTCCAGTGCCATCCACATAGTTGCAAATGGCAAGATTTCATTCTTTTTGATTGCCGAGTAATACTCCATTGTGTGTATACACACACACACACACACATATATATATATATATATATATATATATATATATATATATATGCCACATCTTCTTTATCCATTCATCCATCGAGGACCATTTGGGCTCTTTCCATACTTCGGCTATTGTTGATAGTGCTGCTATAAACATGGGGGTGCATGTGTCCCTTCAAAACAGCACACCTGTATCCCTTGGATAAATGCCTAGTAGTGCAATTGCTGGGTCATAGGGTAGTTCTATTTTTAGTTTTTTGAGGACCTCCATATTGTTTTCCAGAGTGGCTGCACCAGCTTGCATTCCCACCAACAATGCAAAAGAGATCCTCTTTATCCGCATCCTTGCCAACATCTATTGTTTCCTGAGTTGCTAATGTTAGCCATTCTGACAGGTGGAAGGTGGTATCTAATTGTGGTTTTGATTTGTATTTCCCTGATGATGAGTGATATTGAGCATTTTTTCATGTGTCGGTTGACCATCTGGATGTCTTCTTTGGAGAAGTGTCTATTCATGTCTTTTGCCCATTTCTTCACTGGATTATTTGTTTTTTGGGTGTTGAGTTTGATAACTTCTCTATAGATTTTGGATACTAACCCTTTTTCTGATTATCATTTGCAAATATCTTCTCCCATTCTGTCAGTTGCCTTTTAGTTTTGCTGATTGTTTCCTTCGCTGTGCAGAAGATTTTCCTTTTGATGAGGTCCCAGTAGTTCATTTTTGCTTTTGTTTCCCTTGCCTCCGGAGATGTGTTGAGTAAGAAGTTGCTGCGGCCAAGATCAAAGAGGTTTTTGCCTACTTTCTCCTCGAGGATTTTGATGGCTTCCTGTCTTACATTGAGGTCTTTCACCCACTTTGAGTTCATTTTTGGGTATGGTGTAAGAAAGTGGTCCAGGTTCATTCTTCTGCATGTCGCTGTCCAGTTTTCCCAGCACCATTTGCTGAAGAGGCTGTCTTTATTCCATTGGATATTCTTTCCTGCTTTGTCAAAGATTAGTTGACCATTCTTGTGTGGGTCCATTTCTGGGTTCTCTATTCTGTTCCATTGACCTGAGTGTCTGTTCTTGTGCCAGTATCATACTGTCTTGATGATTACAGCTTTGTGGTATAGCTTGACATCTGTGATGGTGATGCTTCCTGCTTTGGCTTTCTTTTTCAAGATCACTTTGGCTATTTGGGGTCCTTTCTGGTTCCATAAAAATTTTAGGATTACTTGTTCTAGCTCTGTGAAGAAGGCTGGTGTTATTTTGATAGGGATTACATTGAATATGTAGATTGCTTTGGGTAGTATCAACATTTTATCAATATTTGTTCTTTCTATCCAGGAGCATGGGATCTTTTTCCATTTTTTTTATGTCTTCTTCAATTTCTTTCATAAGCTTTCTATAATTTTCAGTGTATAGATTTTTCACCTCTTTGGTTAGATTTATTCCTAGGTATTTTATGGGTTTTGGTGCAACTGTAAATGGGATCAATCCCTTCATTTCTTTTTCTGTCACTTAATTTTTGGTGTGTATGAATGCAACTGATTTCTGTGTGTTGATTTTATATCCTGCCACTTTGCTGAATTCATGAATCAATTCTAGCAGTTTTTTGGTAGAATCTTTTGGGTTTTCCATATGGAGTATCATGTCATCTGCGAAGAGTGAAAGTTTGACCTCCTTCTGTCTGATTTGGAGGCCTTTTATTTCTTTGTGTTGTCTGATTGCTGAGGCTAAAACTTCCAATACTATGTTGATTAACAGTGGCAAGAGTGGACATCCCTGTCTCATTCCTGACCTTAGGGGGAAAGCTTTCAGTTTTTACCCATTGAGGATGATATTAGCATTGGGTCATACATATATGGCTTTTATGATCTCGAGGTATGCTCCTTCTATCCCTACTTTCTTGAAGGTTTTTATCTAGAAAGGATGCTGTATTTTGCCAAATGCTTTCTCTGCATCTATTGAGAGGATCATATGATTCTTGTCCTTTCTTTTATTGATGTGATGAATCACATTGATTGTTTTCCGGATACTGAACCAGCCCTGCATCCCAGGTAGAAATCCCACTTGGTCGTGGTGAATAATTTTTTAATGTATTGTTGGAGCCAGTTGGCCAATATCTTGTTGAGGATTTTTGCATCCATGTTTGTCAGGGAAATTGGTCTATAGTTATCCTTTTTAGTGGGGTCTCTGTCTGGTTTTGGAATCAAGGTAATGCTGGCTTCATAGAATGAGTTTGGAAGTTTTCTTTCCATTTCTATTTTTTAGAACACCTTCAAGAAAATAGGTGTTAACTCTTCCTTAAATGTTTGGTAGAATTCCCCTGGAAAGCCATCTGCCCCGGACTTTTGTATTTTGGCAGATTTTTTATTATGAATTTGATTTCCTTACTGGTTATGGGACTGTTCCCAAAGAAATTTTCTATTTCTTCCTGTTTCAGTTTTGGTAGTGTCTATTTTTCTAGGAATTTGTCCATTTCTTCCAGATTGACCATTTTATTGGCATATAATTGCTCATAATATTCTCTTATTATTGTTTTTATTTATGCTGTGTTGGTTGTGATCTCTCCTCTTTCATTCTTGATTTTATTTATTTGGGTCCCTTCCTTTTTCTTTTTGATCTAAGTGGCTAGTGGTTTATCAATTTTGTTAATTCTTTCAAAGAACCAGCTTCTGGTTTCATTGATCTGTTCTACTGTTTTTTTGGTTTCAATAGCATGAATTTCTGCTCTAATCTTTATTATTTCCTGTCTTCTGCTGGTTTTGGGTTTTAGTTGCTGTTCTTTTTCCAGCTCCTTAAGGCGTAAGGTTAGGTTGTGTATCTGAGATCTTTCTTCCTTCATTAGGAAGGCCTGGATTGCTATATACTTTCCTCTTATGACCGCCTTTGCTGCCTCCCAGAGGTTTTGGGTTGTGGTGTTATCATTTTCATTGACTTCCATATACTTTTTAATTTCCTCTTTAACTTCTTGGTTAGCCCACTCATTCATTCTTAGTATGTTAGTTTCCAAGTATTTGTTACCCTTCCAAATTTTTTCTTGTGGTTGATTTTGAGTTTCATAGCGTTGTGGTCTGAAAATATACACGGTATGATCTCGATCTTTTTGTACTTACTTAGGGATGATTTGTGTTCCAGTATATGGTCTATTCTGGAGAACATTCCATGTGCACTGGAGAAGAATGTATATTCTGGTGCTTTACGATGAAATGTTCTGAATCTATCTGTTAAGTCCATCTGGTCCAGCGTGTCATTCAAAGCCATTATTTCCTTGTTGATTTTTTGATTAGATGATCTGTCCATTGCTGTGAGTGGGGTGTTGAAGTCTCCTACTATTATGGTATTACTATCGATGAGTTTCTTTATGTTTGTGATTAACTGATTTATATATTTGGGTGCTATCACATTTGGCATATAAATGTTTACAATTGTTAGGTCTTCTTGGTGGATAGACCCCTTGATTATGATATAATGCCCTTCTGCATCTCTTGTTACACTCTTTATTTTAAAGTCTATATTGTCTAAGTATGGCTACTATGGCTTTCTTTTGTTGACCATTAGCATGATAGAGGGTTCTCCATCCCCTTATTTTCAACCTGAAGGTGTCTTTAGGTCTAAAG
Organism: Felis catus; assembly: GCF_018350175.1. Classification (NCBI taxonomy): domain Eukaryota; kingdom Metazoa; phylum Chordata; class Mammalia; order Carnivora; family Felidae; genus Felis; species Felis catus. The sequence goes on along the minus strand of NC_058386.1, from coordinate 43,624,513 downwards.
TGGGTCTCTTGTAAACAGCATATAGATGGATCTTGTTTTCTTATCCATTCTGTTATCCTATGTCTTTTGATTGGAGCATTGAGTCCATTGATGTTTAGAGTGAGTACTGAAAGATATGAATTTATTGCCATTATGATGCTTGTAGAGTTGGAGTTTCTGGTGGTGTTCTCTGGTCCTTTCTAATCTTTGTTTCTTTTGGTATTTATTTATTATTTATTTCTATATACATATATATATTTTTTTCATCTTTTCTCCCCTCAGAGAGTCCCTGTTAAAATTTCTTGCAGGGCTGGTTTAGTGATCACAAACTCCTTTAATTTTTGTTTGTCTGGGAAACTTTTTCTCTCTCCTTCTATGTTGAATGACAGCCTTGCTGGGTAAAGAATTCTTGGCTGCATATTTTTCTGATTCAGCACACTGAATATATCCTGCCACTCCTTTCTGGCCTGCCAAGTTTCTGTAGATAGGTCTGCTGCAAACTTGATCTATCTTCCCTTGTAGGTTAGGGACTTTTTTTCCCTTTGGCTTTCATGATTCTCTCCTTGCCTGAGTATTTTGTGAATTTGACTATGATATGCCTTGTTGATTGTCAGTTTTTATTGAATCTAATGGGGGTCCTCTGTGCTTCCTGGATTTTGATGTCTCTGTTTTTCCCCAGGTTAGAAAAGTTTTCCACTATGATTTGCTCACATAACCCTTCTACCCCTATTTCTCTCTCTTCCTCTTCTGGGACCCCTATGATTCTGATGTTGTTCCTTTTTAATGAGTCACTAATTTCTTTAACTCTTAAATCGTGCTCTTTTCCCTTAATCTCCCTCTTTTTTTCTGCTTCATTATTGTCTGTAAGTTTGTCCTCTATATCACTGATTCTCTGTTCTGCCTTGTCCATCCTTGCCGCCGCTGCATCCATCCATGATTGCAGCTCAGTTATAGCATTTTTAATTTCATTCTGGCTATTTTTTACTTCTTTTATCTCTGCAGAAAGGGATTCTAATCTATTTTTGACTCCAGCTGGTATTCTTATTATCATGATTCTAAATTCTGGTTCAGATATCTTGCTTGTATCTGTATTGGCTAAATCCCTGGCTGTTGTTTCTTCCTGCTCTTTCTTTTGGGGTGAATTCCTTGGTTTTGTCATTTTGAAGGGAGAAAAGGAATTAATGAGGTAGAAAAATTAAAATTTAAAAATAAAATTAAAGAAATTTTAAAATTAAACACACACACACACACAAATTGAATAAATGATGCTAGATTCTAGGTGTGTTTTGTCTGGGTGTTGAAAGTGGTTTGACAGATTAGAGAAATAAAGGGGGGGAAGAAAAAAAGGAAATCATTTGAGAATTTGAAAAAATGAATACACTGAAGTAAACTAAAATGAGATGATGGGTATAAAATAGAATTCGAAAAAATATACACAAAAGTAAAGAATAAAGTAGAAACAAATTTTAAAATTTAATAAAAATAAAAAATAAATATGAATCTTTTCCTGTATTCAAAAAGGAAAGAAATGAAAAAGAGAAAAAAAAAGATTAAAAAAAAGAAAAAAGGGGCGCCTGGGTGGCGCAGTCGGTTGAGCGTCCGACTTCAGCCAGGTCACGATCTCGCGGTCCGTGAGTTCGAGCCCCGCGTCAGGCTCTGGGCTGATAGCTCAGAGCCTGGAGCCTGTTTCTGATTCTGTGTCTCCCTCTCTCTCTGCCCCTCCCCCATTCATGCTCTGTCTCTCTCTGTCCCAAAAATAAATAAACGTTGAAAAAGAAAATTAAAAAAAAAAAAAGAAAAAAAAGGAAATCGTTTGAAAATTTGCAAAAGTCAATACACTGTATTAGACTAAAATAAAATGATGGAAGTAAATAGAATTGAAAAAATTTACATAAGAAAAATATAGTCAAAAAATAAAAATATTTTTAATAGAAATTGAAGGTAAACATGAAGTTTTTCTCTTTCTGCATTCAAGAAAAAGAAATGAAAAAGAGAAAAAAAAGAAAAAGAAAGGAAAAAAGGAAATTGAAAATTTGAAAAGATGAATACACTGAAGCAGACAAAAATAAAATGATGGAAGTAAAATAGAATTTGAAAAAACTTACACAAAAGTAAAAATTATAGTAATAAAAATTAAAGAAAAATATTTTTAATAAAAATAGAAAATAAAAATGTTTTTTCTCTTTCTGTATTCAAGAAAAAGAAAAGTGTAAAAGAGTAAAAAAAGAAAGAAAATTGAATAGATGGACCTGCTAACACATTGAAGTAGGACTGAAATTATTTCATTTTCCCCTAGAAGTCAGTCTATGTAGCGCTTTATAGTCCATAAACTAAGCCGGTGGTGAGACTTGTGTTCTTGAGAGCAAAGTTGGCCCAGTTGGGCGGGGCTTGTGTATCGTCTCTGTTCTCCACTCGATGGAGCTGCTAGCCTACTGGGGTGGATTGTTGCAGCGCTAGTAGGTGCATATGCACATGCGCAGTGATAATGATGACACCCAGTTACCTGACACCCAGCTACCCAGTCTGTTCTCCCAGATCAGCAATCGCGCACCTGTCCTCTATCTTCAGCTTTTGTCCACTCCCTGCTTTTTCACTCTCTGTGACCAGGCCCCAGGCAGTACCTCTCTCCTGAGTTTTGTCTCAGATGTGGCTGTCTTCCCTGGCCCCTGACTTGTGAAGGACTGCGGCTTTGACCTTTTCTGCCCCTCTGCGGAAGGGTCTCACCGAGCAATGCCTGAATGAGCAATGACCAAATGTCAGCTGCACCCAGGAATGCTTTCTGGACCCTCCTGCTTCCGGTGCCCCAAGACTGCGGCCAGGTGGCAGCCCGCCCCGGAAAATGTCCGAAAGATAGTGTAGCAGCAGCGTTTCAGGGATTATGGAAAATCACAACACACACCTGGCACCAGGCTTCACCCTTAACGACCCTGTTCCAGCACCAGCGAATGTGGCCATTTTCCGGGGTCTGCTGGGACCAGGTGGCTTCAACAGCCTCTACCAAATGTCCTTCCAGCAGTGGAACCGCTTTTCCCCACGTGGCCCGAGAACCTCCTGGACCCCACTCTGCTCCTGGGGATTCGCTCTTCCCACCAGAGCACCGCCAGGTATCGAGCTGCAGAGTTGCAGACTCTGCGCTCCCCTTGTTTACAGTCTTAATGGAATTTAAACCCTCCTTTTTCCTTTCTCCCTTTTTAGTTTAGTCCCTGCAACTGTTCCAATTTTCCACTTTGTCTCCAGCTGCTTTTGGGGAGGGGTGCTTTTTCCATATTCTCCCCCTCCACCAGTCTCCGTCCTCCCTCCGCTTGCAAAAACACCTCCCTTCCTGTGCCTTCTCACTCCCCAAGTTTACTTCTCCGTGCCTCGTACCTGCTGAATTCTGTGGTTCAGGTTGTGCAGATTGTTGTGTTAATCCTCCAGTGAGTTTTCTAGGTGTGCAGGATGGTTTAGTGTTGATCTGACTGTATTTCATGGACGCAAGATGCACAAAAAACTTCCATGCTCTTCTGCCATCTTGGCTCCTCCTATGACATCTCACTTCTGCTATTAAGTCTATTCATGATGGGATTTTTTAATGTTATTTTTAAAGTTTATTTAAGTTTGAGAGACAGACCACAAACAGGGGAGGGGCAGAGAGAGAGGGAGACACAGAATTAGAAGCAGGCTGCAGGCTACAGGCTCCAGGCCAGCACAGAACATCACATGGGGCTTGAACACACAAACCATGAGATGACCTGAGCCGAAATTGGACGCTTAACTGGCCGAGCCACCCAGGTGCCCCCATGAGGTGTTTTTAAATTTCAGTTATTGTATTCTACAATTCTGAAGTTTCCATTTAATTTCTACTTCCTTATATATTCTATTTATTGGATGAAACTTTGTATTTTAACATTTGTTCCAGGAGCATTTGCAATTGTTTTTTAATAGTAGCTGATTTAAAGTCTTTGTCACATAATTGCTATATCCATATCCTCTTGTAATTGATATCTTTTGTCCTTTTCCATACAAGTTCAGACGTTCATGGTTCTTTGTATGCCTGTTAATTCTGGAGTATCTCCTGGATATTTTGAGTATGACATTATAAAACTCTAAGTCTTGCCTCAATTGTATGGAAAACACATTTTTGTTTTAACAATTTGACTACGTTCAGGCCATATGCTTCCACCAGCCTTCTGTGGGCTGATGGTCCAATGTCAATTCAGTTTTCAATTGCAGTGTTCTTCAGATCTGTCTAGTGTGCATCAGTCTGGAACCTAGATGGATGTCCATTAACTCAGTTCTCAAATTCTTTGGTATGCTAATTAGGACCTAATCAACACATATACAGGTTAGTGTTGCATAGCCAGAAGCACATAAAAAAAAAAAAAAACTTTGAGGTCACTTTCCTGAGTTCCAATCTCTCCATGTTCTCCCCAATACTATCTAATTCCTGGGACTTCCTTTCAGTCCTGTGGTTGGAAATTGTTCATTTCTGCAATTGTGTCACCTCTGAAGACAAACAGTGGAAGGACAGAGATATAAAAAAGCAACAGTGTTTGTGGCTCTATTCACTGTGGCCACAGATCCATCAAATAAAAATGAAAGGTCCTTTGTCTAAGAGTATTGGTTCCAGAAAGTTCCCATTGCCACTACATAATTGCCTGGGGATTGAAATGTGAGGGAAGAGACAAATAAAGAAAAAAATGGGGAATTTTTGTCCCCCTCACTTTTCTAACCAGAACTAGAGCACTCTCCTGGAGTTCTCCGTGTCTGTACTCACTTCCAGGTTTTAAGCTGCATTAAGTTCAGGATGGAGCTTTTGAGAGGGGGTAAGAGTAGGAAACTCTCCACTGGTTTGCTGGTTCCTCAAATTTTGGTGTTCTCCAATCTGCCTTAAGCTGTTTACTTTTCAGAATTCTCAAATAGCTGGGCCATGTACTCTGTCCAGATCTTATGATTGTGTTCAGTGAGAGACAAAGAGTGGCAGGCACTTAACGGTTTTAACCAGAACTGTACTCAAGAAGTGAATTAAAAAAAAAACCATTCTGGTCATTGTATGGAGGGTAAATTTGAAGGGAACAAAATTTAAGATAGGGAGACCAGTTAGGAAAGTCTCATAAGTAATCCACAGAAAAGACAAGATCTCAAGCCTGGGCGGTGGTAGCAGATATTATGATGAAAATGTCAATTCAAGAAATAGTTGGAAGGTGAAATTGGCAAGACTTAATGAGGTCATCCTTTTATAAGGCCATAATCAAAATATGTAAGCAAGAAATTCAAAGTGATCAGGACTGATGGATCCATTAAAAAAATACTTAGGAATGGGGCACCTGGGTGGCTCAGTCAGTTGAGCATCCGACTTCAGCTTAGGTCAAGATCTCACAGTCTGTTAGTTCGAGCCTCACGTCAGGCTCTGTGCTGACAGCTCAGAGCCTGGATTCTGCTTTGAATTCTGTATCTCCTTCTCTCTCTACCCCTCCCCTGCTCACACTCTGTCTCTCAAAAATAAAGATTTTTTAAAAATTTAAAAAATACTTAGGAATAAATAGAATAGAAATAAAAAAAACTTATACTTTGATAACTATAAAACATTGTTGAAAAGAATTAAAGTCCTAAATAAAAGACATACCATGTTGTAATGCAATCCCTAACAGTTGGGTTGTTGTTTTGTTTTTCATAATGCAAGTGCCTGACTTAAACACACTGCTAGTCCCACCCCCTCACCTCTCAATGGTTGATTTTGATAACTGATCATTTCAGCCAATTTTTTTTAATCTTTTTTTGATGTTTATTTATTATTATTGAGACACCAGGAGAGACAGAGCATGAGCATGGGAGGGGCAGAGAGAGGAGAAGACACATAATCTGAAGCAGGCTCCAGGCTCTGAGCTGTCAGCATAGAGCCCAATGTGGGGCTCAAACTCACAAACTGCAAGATCATGACCTGAGCCAAAGTTGGACGCTTAACCGACTGAGCCACCAAGGCACCCCAGCCAAATGTTTTTCTCTTTCCATAATTTAAATTCTTGCTCTTAGGTTTTAAAGTCACCAATAAAGAATGAGCTCACAAAACCCTAGGTTCCCACCCTGACCCCATCAACCTAAATAGAAGCAGAACCCTAGTCCTGTGCACACAAGTGCTCTCCCTTTGCCTCTCCCTCTTCCCCCAGCATCCCTAGACCTTGCTGTGTGACTCTACATGTGCTGTGCAATTTCCAAGTAATAAACCTTGTCTCTTTTGGAGTTTCTTGATGGTTACTGCTAAGGGTGTCTTGTAATCATAATAATAACCACAAGGATCAGAGCAGGTCCAAACACAACACTGGTTATCAAAAGGCTGAGACTGGCACAAAATACACATTCATAGATTAGAAGATGTAATATGGATAAGATGGAAATACTCACTAAATTGGCCCACAAATTCAATGCAATCTTTATCAAAATCCCAGCTTTCTTTTCAGAAATTGACAAACTGATGCTAAAATTCATTTAGAAATGCATAGCCAAAACAATACTGAAAAAGAGGAGCAAAGTGTGAGAACTCACAATTTCCCGATTCCAAAACTTATTAGAAAGCTACAATAATCAAGATGGTATGGTACTGGTATAAGGATAAACATATAGGTAAACAGGATAGAATCAAGAGCCCAGAAAAAAGTGGAGAAAATATTAGTCTTTTAAAGAAATGGTGCTAGAACAACTGAATATCCACATGTAAGAAAATGAAGTTGGCCACCTACATTACACCATATAGAAAAATTAATTCAAAATAGATTTAAGAATTAAATGTAAGAGTAAAACTGTAAAACTCCTAGAAGAAAACATGGGAATAAATCTTCATGATCTTGGACTAGGCAATGGTTTCTGAGATGTGACACAAAAGCCAAAATATCAAAAAAAAAAAAAAAAGGATAAATTTGACTTCATCAAAATAAAAAACTTTTATGTTTCATTTTTTAAATTTTTTAATGTTCATTTTTTTGAGAGAGACAGAGTACGAGCCAGGGGAGGGACAGAGAGACAGGGAAACAGATTCTGAAGCAGGCTCTAGGGCCTGAGCTCTCAGCACAGAGCCCGACGCAGAGCTCAAACTCACCAGCTGCAAGATCATGACCTGAGCCAAAGTCAGACGTTTAACTGACTGAGCCACCCAGGCGCCCCGAAAACTTTTACGTTTCAAATAGAACTCTCAAGACTGTCTTGATAATGACAATATCAAGACAATATCAATTGTGAAAAGACAATCACAGAATCAGAGAAAATATTTGCAAATCATCTATATGATCCAGAATATATAAAGAATTCTTACTACTCAGTAATAGACAAATAACCCAAGTAAAGATCGGTGAAGAATTTGAATAGACATCTCTCCAAAGAGGATAAACAAATGGCAAATAAGCACATGAAAAAAAAATGCTCAACATCATTAGCCATCAGGGAAATGCAAATCAAAACCATAATCACATACCACTTTACACCCAGTAGGATAGCTATAATTAAAAAGACAAACAAGTGTTCAAAAGAATGTAGAGAAATTGAAACCCTCATATACCGCTCATGGGGATGTGAAATAGTGCATAATCCAGCAATTCCACTTCTAAGTATATTGACAAGAGAAATGAAAACGTATGTCCACACAAAAACTTGTTCATGAGTGCTCATAGCAGAATTACTCATAATAGCCAAAAGTGTGGGACGAGATAAAACAAAATGTGGTATATTCATACAATGGAATATCACTCAGCAATACAAAGAAGTGAAATACTAACACCTGCTGCAACACAGATGAACTTTGAAAACATTATGCTAAGAGAAAGAAGCCAGACACAAAGGGCTACACATTGTATTTAGTTTATATGAAATGTCCAGAATAGGCAAATCAATAGAGACAGAAAAATTAGTGGTTGCTTGGTGCTGGGAGTGGGGGAGTCGGGCGGGGGGGGGGGGGGGACTGGGATTAACTCCAAGTGGGTATGGGTTATTTTTGGGGGGGTGATGAAAGTGTTCCAAAATTAGATTATGGCTATAGATGTACAACTCTGTGAATATGCTGAAAACTATTGAATTGCATACTTTAAATGGGTGAATTGTGCAGCATGTGAATTGTATCTCAATAAAACTTTTACAAATACCTAAGGTTACAAAGAAAACTAGTTACACGGATCTAGGTTCATCAAAATTAAAAACAAAATTCTTGGGGCACCTGGGTGGCTCAGTTGGTTGAGCGTCTGACTGGCTCAGGTCATGACCTTGCAGTTCGTGAGTTCAAGCCCCACATTGGGCTCTGTGCTGACAGCTCAGAACCTGGAACTTGCTTTGGATTCTGTGTCTCCTTCTCTCTCTGCCCCTCCCCCACTCACATGTGAGCGCTCACTCGCTCTCTCTCTCAAAAATAAACATTAAAAAATTTAAAAAGACAAATTCTTGATAAAGAATTAGATGTACTTCTTTAAGAAAGAACTAAATAACAAGATCCAGGTCTCATAGCTATCTTCATTTTGATGTAGTGGTAAGTATAAATTTTGAGACATGTGCAAGGACAACACCACAAATGATTGATGGTTTCATTATCACCTCTAAAGAACAGAGTTGAAAACAGGTGTGGGGCAGGGTGGGGGTGGAGGGCAGAATAATCAAACCAGCTCATGTTTTCCTCTGATGAAGCTCCAGCATTAAAAAGCAGGTATAAGACACTTCCTTTCAGTGAGGCTGGAATTTGCAAGAGGGATTCCAGCCTAGTGCTTTTAGCATGTTTATGCCAAGTTGGCTATGCAAGCTGAATCACTGCCAAGCTGCTTAGATCTCTAGCTGTGCCCTGTAGTCACCTTGAATACAAGTAGAACAGGGCAGGTGGGAACCCAGTGATGTCTGGTTGCCAGGGAAAAGCAGGTTTGGAGGGGTAATGGAAAACTGACACAAAGAGAAAAGAAAGCACTAAGACATCTAAAGGTTCCGAATGCCCTCCCTCCTGTCCCCAACCATAAAAGATGATGTGACCAGAATAGCATGGGGCATCTGGGGCTAGAATTGGTGTGGTATTTTCCCCCAAATTTCTCCATGGATTGTCCCCTCTACCAGATTCCTACCCTCAGGACTGATATTCAAACATTTGACAAGTGGTAACAAATGAGCACAGACCAAGACTGGCAAATGCCAGTCATAGTACTAGAATAGGGTCCTAGAGGTCTTCCACTGTGACAGACATTACTTAACTGCAGTCACCAGATTGTGGGGAGGTCCCAGAGGTCTTAGAGGCAGGATTAAGGCAGTGGCTCTTTGTCATCTGGCATGAAGTAGATTCAACTCCTCTGCTAACAACTAAGATAGCTGTACTAATACACATCACCCCAAAGGTAGGATGGATAGGGAGAGAGAGGAGAACCTCCTTAAGGCTTTATAAATTAACGTTGTACAAACGGTTGATGCTTGCATTCATAGGACATCTCACTGATTGAACAGGTGGAAATTTTCCCTCTTGACAGAAGATAAGGTCCAAAAGAGGTTCTGGTGTGCCACTCCAAGCAGCTTTTCAAATTTAGACTCGAGAAAGCTGCTTAACTATGAAAGTAGGGTTATATTTGGGTTAAAAGTCTGTTCCCCACCTTTTCATCATCTAGGAAGAAACAAAGCAAGCAACTTGAGATGGGGACCAAAGAGTACTGGCCCACACTCCCAGCTTCCCCAGATCTGAACACTGAGACCTGTGTGTCCAGTAGGGCTCTCTCTCCTTGGACTGGGCGCTAACCCCCCTAGGATCCTCCTTCCACAGACTCATCCTTCAATTCATACCCTAGGTTCAATTCTTCTTCCCATAAAGAGCAAGTCTCCAAACAGAGAAGGAAATTGGATAAGCTAGATCCTTTAGGCACAGGGAAAACACATCCCTGGACTATGCATGGAGCTCCTGAGCAGTAAGAGAGGAGGTGAGCCATTTTAACGATAAACATTAATTTTTTTATTAAATTTCTAATCAAATACAACAATAATTTCTTTTCCTTCATTAAAAAAAACAACTATTTACAACATTACCAATTTGGGAAAAGATAAACAAAAGAGTAAAAAGAAAGAAAAGTGATTAAAAGACAAATTCCAAGACAGAATAAATAACAGCTTACTTAAATGCCTGCCTGGCCCTGGCTGCTGCCAGAGTGCCAGATCCTCAGCCTCAGAATTAGCAGTAGTTCAAGATATCCTCCAGGTTCAATGTGTCCAGGGGGGGGATTTTGGTGACTTCAAAGAAGACCCTGCAAAAGGAAGAGGGGCCTGCTCAGTGTAAAATGGGCCAAAGCAAACAGGGTCCATGGACTAAGTGGGACATAGGGCTCTTGGTTCGCTATCTTGCTTTAACCCTAAAGCAGAAAGTAAAGTGAACAGTACTAAATCTTTTTCCTTAAGTGAAGCTAGCCTGCCTCCCAATGGCTAAGCACAAACTCATCCTCACTGGAGCTTGGTACTTACCGGTGAGAATACTTGGAATGCACAGTCTTGAGCCTACTGCAAGGATGCAAAGTCAGCAGGATGTTTAGCTGCTTGACCAAGGGGTGAAGATCAGAGGTCTTGTAGCCACTGCAATACTCCAGGGCAGGAGCCTGGAAGAAGCAACATGAACAGTGACTTTTACCACAGGAAGTAGACCCTTCCTCTCTCTCTACTACCTCAAGTCCAAACTTCCTATACATGGTATACGTAGGGAAGATAGTCAAACACTTCAAAAATGCATACAGTGCAGACACTGACCAACAATTATAGAGTACTTCCTAGAAGACTAGGTTCCAGCTGTGAACTAGTGGTATGGCTATCCATAGTACGTATATACCATATACCTATACTTACCAGTTGAACATTAGCCCCGTGGTAGGTATTCATGTAAGTCAAAGTCCACTAAAGAATCTAAGGAACATGACTGGCTTTGTAATGTATTTGCTCTTAGGTGAAGAGCGGGTGGCCAGGCAAACCTCAGAATAAACTTAAGGTCCCAAATCAATAGACCACAGGAATTTAAGGCAGCTCCTCTTCCCTGGCTCTAAGAGCTATCATCCCAAGCATTTATTTTCTCATTCAATTTTAAGGCTTCCCATTATGTGGCAGAAGTAACATAGCAGAGCATTTGAGAGCAAAGGTTCCAGAGGCAAACTGCTTGGGTTCAAATTCTAGCTCTACCAACAGCAGGAACTTGAGCCAGTTATTAATTTCTTGGCGCCCCAGTTTCCCACTATGCCAAATGAGGATCATTACAGTAATTACATCATAGGATTAAATGAGTTAATATACACAATGCATATGGAACAGAGTCTAGCACATAGTAAGTGCCTGAGACATGCTAGCTAGGATTAATATTACCAAGTCCTGTGTAGGCTGCTGTGAATGCAAAGATGACCCAGGTTCCTGCCCCTAAGGAACCTGTAGTGGGGGAGACAGACATGCATGCAGAGAATTACAGAACATGTGGGAAAGGCTATAATGGAAGTGAGAATGGGACACTGGAGGAGCAGAGCAGCAGGACCCATGAACTTTCTCCAGGAGTCACAGAAAGCTTTGTAGAGGAAGACACATCTGCAATGGGTGTTGAAAGTCAACCTCCACAGGTAGAGAAAAAAAGGTTTATTCTGTAAGGCAGTGGTTTTCTAAAAAATGTCTTAAATTATTTTCCCTGAACTCCTTTTTTTTCAAACATCTTATCTGGAAGCCCAAATATCTTACCTGCAATTAGGGGTGGGAGCTGACAAACCCACCAGTTTGTATCCCTTTACCTTTTACATGGCCCCTGAGACACTTCTAAAGGAATCCCAGGGCTCTGCTAAATACTGTTTAGAAACAACTGCCACAGGGAAAGGGGAATCATTGGCATGCTGAGCAGGGGAGTAACACAAGGGGGTAACACATTATATTGAGTGTGTCAAATAAGATCAATGGCCCCATTGTCACTGCACAGGCTCAGGCCCCAATGCTTCATCTTGACTATTATGAAAGCCTACTCACTAGTGTTCCCACTTTTGCACTCTCTCTCATTTAATTCACTTTCTATACTGCTATACCGGTGCTGTTTCCAAAACACAGAAACACAAGTAGGTCACTCCTCTGCATAAAAACTTTCCAACGCCTTAGTATAGAGTGGGTCTCAGCTTGGTATCAAAGGTCTCTCACAATCTGATGACACCCTATTATTCTGGTCTCATCTCTCACTATTCCCTATTAATATATCCTCTGCTCTATCTATAGAAAGTGCCTTATTCTGCCCTGAAAACATCATACTTTTTTCTTATTGCCTTCACATCTTTTCAATTCTCATTCCCTCTACCAAGAATGTCTTCTCTCACACGTTCCTACGAATCTTTCAAGACCCAACTTAAAAGTACCCTCCTCTGTGAAGCCTTTCTCATCTATAGAAGCAGTATACACAGCACAGAGGACTGTGGAGCCATACTACCTGGATTCAGATCAGGGTTCACATTTAGCCAATACTCACTGGTACAGCCATGCCAAGTATTAAAACACTGATATATTTCTGTAGTGGTTAGCAAGCAGTTTGCTTCCCTGAACCCCTCAACTGTCTCCCTCAGCACCTATCACATTTCCCCAGGATCCAAAGGTCAAAGCCTGGCATAGCATGGGGCATCTGGGGCCACAGTTCCAAAGCTATGGCCACATCACTTCTGATTACACAGTAGGTATACAATGTGAACACTACTCCTAATCCCCAAAGACTAGTTCTGCCCCTCATTAGCAAAATCTGGGAAGTTATTTCTTATCTGTAAAGTATGGATAATTGTACTGATTTTGTGAGGATTAAACATTAATAAACAAAGTACTCACATCACTGTGCAAGCACTCAATAAATGCTAGCCATTTTTTTTCTTTTTCATCAACATCACTGCCATTTGTTGAATGCTTTCTCTGTCCCAAGAAATTTCAGTATGACTTGTCGAGTTCACACAACTGTTTATAAGATTCTTTCTCAGTACACATAGCTTTTCCCAACAGTAGTAGTTCCAGGATTTCTAGGTTGGAAGAGCTTAGGAGTTTTATTTTGTACTGGGGAAGAAGGCTTTAGGCACCTTCCTCTTCAGAGAAGAGCACCATACTGTACCTCTGAGTCCCCCATTAGACACATGGACAGTTGCTTTCACAACTCTGTTTTCTGGGTCTGTGCCTCTCAAATTCTGTTCCAATAAGCTCCCTCAGGGAAGTGGAGAGCAACCTTGCTGAGGGGACTGCATGGGGCAGGGATAAAATGGGGCTAGGTGAGAAGGGGGCCCATCCTACCCTCTGCTGCAACCAGAATAACCTCAAACGACTCTGTTTCGTGATATTGGGCTTTCTTTGGAACAAGGGGTACTGTGACTAAGAAAATAAAATAAAATAATTTAAAACCATTGCTGTAAAAGCCCTTTAGGCAGCCAGGCTCCTAACACATTGAGATGTCAAAGAATTTATAACCGTGGGTATGCAGCGGTTTTGTCACTGAGTTTCCCATGACCCTAATTTACACCTTCCTCCTGAATGGACCCTGTGTTTTTTTTCTTTTTAATTGAAGTACAGGCGACATACAATACTACATTAGTTTCAGGTGTATAACATAGTGATTCAACATTTACATACATTATGAAATGTTCACCAGGATAAGTGTAGCTACCATCTGCCCCCATACAACATTATTACAATATTACTGACTATATTCCCTATGCTGTACTATACATCCTATGACTTATTTATTTTGTAACTGGAAATTTTTACCTTTTAATACCCTTCACCTATTTCATCCATCCCCTCACCCCTCTCCCCTCACCAGTTTGTTCTCCATATTTATGAATGTTTGTTTCATTTTTTTTAGATCCCACATATAAGTGAAATAATACAGTATTTGTCTTTCTCTTAATTCACTTAGTATAATATCCTCTAGGTGTATCCATGTTGTCACAAATGGGAAGATTTTATTCTTTTTTATGGCTAAGTAACATTCCAGTGTGTGTGTGTGTGTGTGTGTGTGTGTGTGTGTGTACACACCACATCTTCTTTATTCATTCATCCATCAAAGGGCACTTAGGTTGCTGACTCTGTGCTTTTAAATCTCAACCCCTTGCCCCCAGCAAGTGTTTGTTTACCCAGTGTCCGAGTTTCTTCATGTAGAGGGCCAGGAGGAAGGAGCCAGCAGCTAGCTTGGAAGCCCTCTCCTGGATATAGTCGTATTCCTGCAGAGTCATCTCACAGATGAAGCGGGACAAAGTCAGCGTCTTCATGCTGGCATGGAGGCACTAAAGGTAGCAAGAGCACTGGCTCAGCAACCAATTCAGAAAACCAGCACCAAGCAGAAGACCCCCTGTACCCATTCTCTCTAGTTATCCGAACTCAGGCCTAAATGGTTCTCTGCCTGAACAAGTTACCTGTCCTGCTACCATGACTCATATGAAGGACCCTACCCGCCAAAGTATAGAATCTTTAGCGGGGGTGGGATTCTGAAATCGGCAATAGGATTTGCTCCCTTTAGGGTTTTTAGCCAATTTATCAATTTATCCAACTGTAACTCTGCACCTGGCTCCACCCTAGAAATATTCCATGCCTCAAAAGAACTTCTCTTTTCTTGTTTGACTCTTTTTAAAAATATATATAACCAATAACACACAGACAAAAGTACACACGTGTACTTGTATAATACAATAAATAATTACAAAGTGACCTCCCCTGTAACTAATACTCAGATGAAGAGAGCTTTACCAGCATCTCCCCCAAACTTCCCACATATTCCTTCCTGATCAAGGAATCTTCTTCCCCTCCCCTACGCTGCCTTTACCTAAACTTAAGGGCACGCCACGAAAATCTTCAACTTTGTTACCCCCACACTTCATAAAGATTGCCAATCTAGGAGGACAGATTGAAGAAGAAATTCCCCAGCACCCCCCCCCCCCCACCACAGCCCCTTTCCCTTTTCCTGCCACTCAGGCGGCCACTCTGGGTATGGAAAAGACTAACCCAGTAGTGGGGAGAATGTGGATGTGCCTCCTCCCTCTTACCCTAGCATATCTTCGCAGAAAATGATAGGCAATGGGAATGTTGATATCAAATTTGAGGGTCTGCAGGATGCTGATTTCCATGGTGAGCATCTCATCTCGCTGATAAATATCATCACAGATGTACAGGAAGTCATCCACACAAGGTGGGCAAGATTCCTATGGGTGGAGAGGAGAGACAGTCATAACCAGGCAAAAGCAGCCCACTCCTCTGTGCTTTGAGGTAAAAGGCAGTGGGGGAGAGAAGTGAAGGAGAGGAGGCAATAACATGTCCCAGCATAAACCTTCAGGGTAGCTCTGAGAGCAAACTTCTGTTGACTTCAGTGGTCCATCTGAAAAACAAAATCAGAGACATAGGAGAAGTCTGCCCCCAAACTGTACTACTGGAGAGAGAACAGGGCCTCTTGGGGTATATTCTTACTGTTAGAAGTGGTATAATATGACACAGTAACTGGGAGCAATGATCTCTCTATTAATGAGTGAAAACCTGGAATGGAAATCTAAGACTTGCTCTGGGGA
The DNA here is from genome assembly GCF_018350175.1 of Felis catus. Taxonomy (NCBI): domain Eukaryota; kingdom Metazoa; phylum Chordata; class Mammalia; order Carnivora; family Felidae; genus Felis; species Felis catus. The sequence goes on along the minus strand of NC_058386.1, from coordinate 43,609,034 downwards.
AAGGGGGGGAGGGAGGGAAGGGAGGGAAGAGAGGAAAGGAGACCATGGAAAGTAGAGCTAGAGAGAGAAAATAAGCCCATACTTTGTTTCCTAGTCTAAGAAATTAATATGGATGTTTGGGAGGAGCACTACTAGGGTAGTAGGCAGTGAGAGACAGGCAGGCAGCCACAGAGAGAGCCTAAGCAGAGACTGAGGAAGGACTCAGGGGGTGGGAGGATGTGCTTGGGGGCTAGACTGGAAAGATCCAGACCAGGCCAAGGGTGAGAAGAACCCAGATCCAGGAGCACCTTAACATGTTCTGCCCTCTGCAGGTTGAAACTTGGTTGTGGGGAGAAGACCAGGAGGCAGGAAGACCCCCTGAATCTTTTATGCAGCTACACCTAACTGCCCACCCCAGTGTTCTTCCCACATCTTTCTCTATTTTTATATCTCAGACTAGACCAAGCCTCTAGTCTGCAGACAAGGAAATTGAGGCACAGAAAGAGTATGCAAATAGCTCAAGTTAACACAGCACCTAGCACCAACACCAGGGCAAGAAACTCTCCCTTTCTTTGCTCTACTCACCAGTGGTTCCTTCCTTTCTTCTCTTCTCATACCATTTCCACACCTCCCCTTGCAAAAGTCTTTCTGTATTTCCCTACCCCCCACAGGAGGGGAACACACCCCTTCTCCAAAAAACATAGTGGGGCCCTTCGTCCTGATAACCAGAAGAGGAGTGCTCCTGGTTCCAAGATTTGCTAAGTAGTGCCTCTTTGCACTCTGCTCCTCCTTCTGCTGTTGGCCAGTGATTCCCAACTTCTTTTTAGCCCCCTTGGGGCTGAGGCATGGAGCACTTGCTAAGCCATAAAGATGGCCCTAGGTAGGGGAAGGAAGGAGGAGGGTGAGGAGGGAAGGAGAGAGGGAAAGAGAGCAAGGAATGAACCAGGGAGTGAGTGAACAGGGAAGGAAATGAGCCACACAGGGGAGCAATAAACGAGAGAGAAAGAGACACAGTGAGGGAGGAAAAAAGGAGAGAGGGAGAAGGGAAAGGAGGCTAGGGATAAAGGAAGGGATGGAGGGAGGAAGTGAGTCAGAGAAGGTGGGAAAGAAGGAGAGACCAAGAGAGGGAGGGAAAGAGGATGGAAGGGAGCATGGGTGGGAGGAAGTGAACATGTTAGAGGGAGCTATCAAGAGGTAGAGCTTAGAGGGAGCAGACAGTGAGGGGGAACAAGAGAACCAGGGAGCAAGTGAGTAGGGAAGGAAGTGAACCAGAGAGGAAAGTAGGAAAAGAGCAAGGGAGGGCAGGAGAAAAGAGCGGAGAAGCAAGGGAAGAAGATGAGAGGAGGATGGGAAATAGCTAGAATTAGAGACAGTCGTGGTGCCAGAGTACCAGGGAGCAAGGGTGGGAGATAGGGTGGGAAGGAGCACTCAAGGAAGGGAGAGAAGGCATTTACAGAAAAGGAAGGAAGGGAGGATGGGAGGGGGAAGCAAAATAGGAGGAGGGAGGAAGTCTGAAAGGAATGAGGTGGGGACTAAGGAGAGATGGGATGGGAGAAGAGAGCAAGGGAAGGGAAAAGAAAAGGAGGGAAGAAGTAAGGGAGGGTGAGAAGAAGATTGAGTGGAACAGAGTAAGGGGTTGTGGCAGAAAGAGAGACCAGAAGGAGGGATGGATGGAATTAGGTTGGGAGGAGGGGAGAGAGGGAACTAGGGAAGGAGAGAAACAGTGATAGAAGAAGTGATGCAGGAAGGAAACCCAGTTTGGAGTGGATGAGTGTATAAGACAGGGATGGAGGAATGAGGGAGGGATAGACAGAAGGCTGGAAAAAGGAAGAGAGCTAGAGAGCAAGGGCAGAAGTGAAGCAAGGAGGGAAGTGAAGCAAGAGCTGTAAGAAAGGGAAGGAGAGAAGAGGTAAGGAGCAAAAGAGGGAGGACTGAAATGAGGGAAGGAGGTCCGTGATCATGGTAGGGAGTGAGGGAGTGAAGGAGTAAAGGAGGGAGGGAAGCATGAAGCAAGTTAGGGATAAAGTTGGAGAGGGAGTGAGCGAGGGATCACAAAAACAAACCTACAGCTCTAAAGCTCTTCGAATGCAGTAAAAGTTGCTATCTCTCTGCTTCTAAATCCAAGGTTTCACACAACTAGCCTATCTATAGAAAAATAAGTTGAATAAGATCATTTAGCATCTAAAGAAGAGGAAAGAACCAGATAAATGAGATGGATTATGGTTATAAAGGAAAGGCCTGCTACTTGCTTTTATAATGCTACTTCAAAAATAACTATTTCACCTGGACTCATTACCATCTACACAAGGTCATTTTCTCTTAAATGTCTCCAGCACCCAGGTTTGGAACTGCTTTCTTATATATGAAGTTCAAGACTCCACTAGGTAGAGATGGAGTTGGCAGAAGAAAAAAAGGGTGTGGTAGGAGGGCACATAATTATGGATCAACAGGAAGATTTACAAAGAACAACCTATTTAACTAGGCACATAACCACATACACACGTCTTCAAAGAGGAAATGAAAGAACCCTGTGGACACCAGGAAACAAACACACCATGATTGCCACCTAACACAAGCTTCATTGCTAAGAAAGAGACCAAAAAAGGTAGGTAATATTATTTTTGTTTGTGTGTATGTATCTGTACACACACACACACACACAGGCACACATATATGCAAGTATAAGCATGTATGTGTTTGTGTGCATATACATGTATATGATACATGCACACATATGCCTACATACATACTGATTTTTGTAAACATACACGCACATACACATCTGACTCAGACAGAAACTTGATTAATTATCTCCAGGCTCTATGAACTCGGGCTCACCTCAAATTTTGCTGCAATCAGAAACGCAGTGGAACCAAGGAGTTGGAGCTTGTCCCTCTTGCATATTACCTCCATAAGGTAGTGATCCACCAGTTTCACTGCCAAGTACAGGGTCTCATGACTCATCTCAAAGGTCATCTGGAGTAATACACAAACAGGAATCTGCATATTGTCCCACCCCAAAGCCACACCCAGCAGATCTAACCACCTGGTCTGCAGCATGGTGGACAGTGGAGCTACCAGGCCTGGCCAGCCTACACTCTGCTATGAATGTGGGCACTCCTTCAGCTAGGTGCCTGGCCATATCTCCTGTGCCTTTGAGGACCTGGATAATTCTTGCCTTACACAATGAGGTAGATGATCAGTCTTACAAAAGAGATGGTCTGTCTTCTCTATGAGAACCTCGAGTAAACACACCCTCTTGCCTTGGTCTCCAATACCTAGAGTCTTGCTTTCCCCACTTGCTACTACATTATATGGTGAACTCCCCCAAAGAGATCATGTTTATTTAGCTCTAAAATACAGAGACCTGTTTATTATTCGTTCATTAGTGTTTCTTCCCAATTAGATATACTATTAGAATATATGAATTGGGAACAAGTACCAATAGCACCATTTGGAAGTGAGCTGAGGGACTAGAGAAACCAAGATGAGATTAAAGCATTAGTACTATAATCCTCCTTCCCCTTTTTCTCTTATCTATTCTTGTCTTGCCTTCACCAGCTTGAGGAAACCACCTCCTATAACTCTAGACCCAGTGTTAGTGCTGGCCCATATGGCCTACCTCACAGAGGTATCATCCTCAGAGAACTGCTACTTTCCATTCTTATCTTTTTTTCTTTCAGTAATTATTTGACCTCAATTTCTTAATACTTAAGGTGGTAGTCATTACCTACTTCATTTGCATGAACTCTGTCCATCTCTTTCTTATGATATTGCTTTGGAAAATGTGGTAGGCAGAATAAAATGTTCACATTCTAATCCCCAGGACCTATGAATATGTTATTTTACATGGCAAAGGGAAATTAAAATAGAATATGGAATTAAGATTGTAGTCAGCCAAATTTAAAATAGGGTGATTATCCTGGATTATCTGCATGGACCCAATGAAATCACAAGGGCTCTTAAAAGTGGAAGAGGCAGGAGAGAGTAATGCATTGTGAGAAAGACTCTTCTGGCCATTGCTGGCCTTGAGTTACCTCTGTGAGTAAATGACAAAGCCAATGCGTGCATAGCCTCTTTCCAGTACCTCACATAGGCACATGGTTACCCATGTAGCACACTGTTACAACATGGTAACATCTAAAGTGTAGGTAATATCTGAATGAATGGTTGAAATTTGGAGTCAAATATTCAAATGAGCAGCAGTGTCAGTTATAGTAATCCTCCTTCCTTGAATTTAAGACAGTACTCTTCTAAAATAATTCTACCACCTGGGACTACATAGAACAAGTATAATTGTTCTTGTGACAGCCCTTCAGCTACTGAAGAAACTTATCACATCTCCTATAAATTTCCATTCCAGACCAAATAACTTGACTTCCTCTATTCCTCACATGATATGGTTTTCTGTCCCTCAGCATCAGGAGGAGCCTAACTTTGTGCCAGTTAGAGAAAAGTGGCAGTGCTTTGGATAATTCAAGTAGCTACATTAAACAAAGACAAGAAGCCTTTCAGCACTATAAGCAAGGTTCTCTCCCTCATAACTGCCTTTGGCTAGCACACCCTTCTAATTGTTCATAAATGATTATGCTCCTTATCTGGGGATAAGCAAGAAACAAGAGGGAAGTAATAAATTAAAAAACCTATAGAAAATATAAAGATTACTCTTAGTCTCAAACTAGGAGACAAATCTGACAAAATTTATCACAAATTCCAAAACTCAAAGACCATCTTCTGCAAAGATAAATAAATGGAGAAAATTGCCCAAATATATAAAAAAGACCAACTAATTTTTCAAGGGGAAATGTTCTGAGAAAACCAGAGCAAGTGTCTATTTATGAAGCCTTTTCATTGCAAAGAACTGAAACAAACTTTTTAAAAGCATATCCTCGACAAGATCTGAGAGGACACTGAATCTAAGAAGAGAACACTGTGGGATCCGGAAAGACTAGTTTCTGATGAAAAATCACGTTATTAAAAAAAAAAATGTAATAGAGAAAGCGAACAGTACATTCAGTTATGACAAAAATCAAATCAATTATTCTAAAGGCTGCTTTAAGAAATTCTCCCAGAAATGAGAGGCAAGAGAGAGTTGAAAATATGAAAGAAAAGTTGAGATACAAGAACAGATTATGGAGATACACATGTACACATGCATATACACACACACTCAGAATGAGAGAAGAGGCAGAAGAGAAACAATAAGTAATAGTTAATAGATAGATAGATAGATAGATAGATAGATAGAAATTTCTCTAAGCCAGTCTCTCCTCCACCCATCCAAGATGCCAAAAGGCAAGAAGACTAAGGGGAAGAAGGTGGCCCTGGCCCCTGCTGTGGCAAAACAGCAGGAGGTCAAGGAGATGGTCAATCCCGTTTGAGAAAAGGCTCAAGAATTTTGGCATCAGATAGGACACCCAGCCCAAAAGGGACCTCATTCACTTGTCTAATAGCCCTGCTACATCCGGCTGCAGCAGCAAAGGGCTTTCTCTCTATATAACTATCTAAAAGTACCTCCTGCAATTTACCAATTCACCTAGGCCTTGGACCACCAAACAGCTACTCAACTGGTTAAGCTGGCCCAACAAATACAGACCAGAGACAAAGCAAGAGAAGCAGCAGAGATTGTTGGCCCAGGCTCAGGAGAAAGCTGCCAGCAAAGCGATGTCCCCACTAAGAGGCCACCTGTCCTTTGAGTTGGGGTTAATACTGTCACCAACTTGGTGGAAAACAAGAAGGCTCAGCTGGTAGTGATTGCACATGATGTGGCTCCGATTGAGATGGTTGTTTTCCTGCCTGCCCTGTGTTATAAGATGGGGGTTCCCTACTGCATCAAAGAGAAGGCCAGGCTGGGCGTCTGGTCCACAGGAAGACCTGCACCACTGTCGCCTTCACACAAGTTAACTCCAAAGACAAAGGAGATCTGACTAAGCTGGTGGAAGTTATCAGGACCAATCACAATGACAGATACGATGGGATCTGTCGACGCTGGGGAGGCAACATCCTGGGTTCAAAGTTGGTGGCTGCATTGCCAAGCTGGAAAAGGCAAAGGCTAAAGAACTGGCCACTAACTGGCTAAGTGTATGCTGTTGAATTTTATGTACACCAAAGTAGTGAAAATTCTATTATGTCAAAGTAATGAATTTTATGTACATCAAAGTAATGAAAAAAACCCTCTTTTTCAAAGAAAATTTCTCTGAAGCAAAGACAGATTTATTCTTCAGACTGAAAGGACTCACAATATAATGGACAAAGTTAAGGAAAACAGAAATGTCAAAAATAATTCTTTGTAGGGAAGGTAATGCATTAAACAACAATAATATGGATCTAAGTCTCAATTATCTTGACTACACATAGAAGCAAAAATAAACTACAAGTGTGCAAATTATCTTACTTGAGAGGCAATTAACAGATCAGGTTCACTAAAGGAGTTGATTTTTTTTAATGTTTATCAATTTCTGAGAGAGAAAGAGAGAGTGAACAGGAGAGGAGCAGATAGGGAGACAGAATCAGAAGCAGGCTCCAGGCTCTGAGCTGTCAGCACAGAGCCTGACCCGGGGCTTGAACTCACAGGCCAAGAGGTCATGACCTGAGCTGAAATTGGCCACTTAACTGACTGAGCCACCCAAGCACCCCAAAGAGTTGATTAAATAATAGACTCTATCCATATAATAGAATATTATGCAACAGCTGGAAAAATTGCTAAGACGTTCTTAAAAGAGCAAGTTGCAGAGCAATGTGTACAGCATGACCTATTCATGTAACAACAATATCACAAAACCCACACTCATTAAAAAGTGGTATTTTTAGGGACACCTGGGTGGCTCAGTTGGTTAAGTGTCCAACTTCATTTCAGGTCATGATCTCACAGTTTGTGGGTTCGAGCCCCGCGTCGGGCTCTGCTGACAGCTCAGAGCTTAGATTCTACTTCAAATTCTGTGTCTCCCTCTCTCTCTGTCCCTCCCCCACTTACACTCTGTCTCTATCAAAAATAAATAAACATTTTAAAAAAAATTTAAGATAAAAATTTAAATAAATTTAAAAATGGTATTTTTGTAAGTATATACATGTATATATATGTGTGTGCATTCATGTATTCCTCATAAAATGTAAGATTTTTAAAGAAAGATAGTCAGGGTGAGCTTGAGCCCCCCCATCTGGCCAGCTCGAGCCTCTCTGCCAGTAAGCACAAGCCCCACTTCAGTTTGGAGAGAAGATGGTGGCATAGGAGGACGCTTGGCTCACCTCCTCCTGTTGATCGCTTAGATTCCACCCACATCTGCCTAAATAACCCAGAAACCCGCCAGAATACCAGCAGAATGGAATCTCCGGAGCAAAGTATAGACAAGAGGCCCAGGGAAGAGGGTAGGAAGGGTGGAGAGGCGGTAAATGCTACAAGGACTGGCGGGAGGGAGCCGGGGCAGTGGAGGGGCAGCCCACCCGGCAAGGCAGAGCCCCCAAGTCTGACTTGAAAAAGCAGAGGGGCCAGACGGAGTGAGTTCTGACAGCCAGCAGGACTTAACATCTGGAATATTAAAAGTCAACAGCTCTGCTCTCAGAGAGCAGGGAGGGCGGGAGGACACCAGGAGGGAAAGTTGTTGAGCCCTGGAAGACAGAGCTCAGCTCGGCGGGGAACAAAGGCACTGGCCAGCGCCATCTCCCTCTCCCATCCCCCAGCCGAAATCCCAAACGGAACCATTTCCCATCACCAAACTTGCTTGCACCGTGCAAACGCCCAATGCTGTGCTTCTGTGGATCCATCCCGCTGACAGGTCTGCCTCCCTCCCAGTGCTGCAGGGACCCTCCGGAAGCAGACCACTGATGGCAAAGTGAGCTAAGCCTGCTCCTCCCACCCCTGTGCACCTTGCGGATCCACCCATTCACCCCGGCTAATACGCCAGAACCCATCAAAGCAGAACCACAAGCCTGGCAGTGTGCAAGTAGCCCAGACAGGGGCCTCACCACTCCACAGTGAGTCGTGCTCCTGGGAGAGGGGAAGATAAGCTACACACCAGTCTGACTGCGGCCCCGCCCACCAACACAAGTTACTCCAGAGAGCACAGGGGAAGTGCCCTGCAGTTCCACGCCACCCCAGGGACTATCCAAAATGATGAAATGGAAGATTTCTTCTCAAAAGAAACCCCAGGAAGTAGCAATGCTAACGAATTGATCAAAAACGATTTAAGCAATATAATGGAACAAGAATTTAGAATAATAGTCCTAAAATTAATCACCAGGCTTGAAAAAAGTATACAGGACAGCAGAGAATCTATTGCTACAGAGATTAGGGGACTAAGAAATAGTCATGAGGAGCTAAAAAATGCTATAACTGAGGTGCAAAAAAAAATAGAAATGACAACAGCTCGGATTGAAGAGGCAGAGGAGAGAATAGGTGAATTAGAAGATAAATTATGGAAAAAGAGGAAGATAAGAAAAAGAGAGATAAAAAAAATCCAGGAGCATGAGGGGAGAATTAGAGAACTAAGTCATGCAATGAAACGGAACAATATCCATATCATAGGAATTCCAGAAGAGGAAGAGAGAAAGGGGCTGAAGGTATACTTCAACAAATCATAGCTGGGAACTTCCCTGATACAGGGAAGGAAAAAGGCATTGAAATCCAAGAGGCAAAGAGAACTCCCTTCAGACGTAACTTGAATCGATTTCTGCACAATATATCATAGCAAAGCTGGCAAAATACAAGGATAAAGAGAAAATTCTAAAGGCAGATAGGGATAAACACACTCTAACATATAAGGGGAGACCGATAAGTCTAGTGGCAGATCTATCTACTGAAACTTGGCAGGCCAGAAAGGAACCACAGGAAATCTTCAATGTGATAAATAGAAAAAATATACAGCCGAGAATCCTTTATCCAGCAAGTGTGTCAATCAGAATAGGAGAGATAAATGTCTTCCCAAACAAACAAAAAACTGAAGGAATTCATCACCACTAAACCAGCCCTACAAGAGATCCTAAGGGGGATTCTGTGAGTGAAATGTTGCAAGAACCACAAAGTACCAGAGCCATCACTACAAGCATGAAACCTACAGACATCACAATGACTCTAAACCCATATCTTTCTACAATAACACTGAATGTAAATGGACTAAATGTGCCAACCAAAAGATATATGGTATCAGAATGGATAAAAAAACAAAATCCATCTATTTGCTGTCTACAAGAGACTCATTTTAGACCTGAGGACACTTTTAGATTGAGAGCGAGGGATGGAGAACTATTTATCATGCTACTGGAAGCCAAAAGAAAGCTGGAGTAGCCATACTTACATCAGACAAACTAGACTCTAAATTAAAGGCTGTAACAAGAGATGAAGAAGGGCATTATATAATAATCATAGGGGCTATCTATCAGGAAGAGCTAACAATCATAAATGTCTATGCGCCGAATACGGGAGCCCCCAAATGTATAAAACAATTAATCACAAATATAAGCAATCTTATTGATAAGAATGTGGTAATTGCAAGGGACTTTAATACTCCACTTACAGCAAAGGATAGATCATGCAGACACAAGATCAATAAAGAAACAAGGGCCCTGAATGATACATTGGATCAGATGGACCTGACAGATATATTTAGAACTCTGCATCAAAAAGCAACAGAATATGCTTTCTTCTCGAGTGCACATGGAACATTCTCCAAGATGGATCACATACTGGGTCACAAAACAGCCCTTCATAAGTATAAAAGAATTGAGATCATACCATGCACACTTGCAGACCACAGTGCTATGAAGCTTGAAATCAACCACAGGAAAAAGTATAGAAAACCTCCAAAAGCATGGAGGTTAAAGAACACCCTACTAAAGAATGAGTGGGTCAACCAGGCAATTAGAGAAGAAACTTAAAAATATATAGAAAATGAAAATGAAAATACAACAATCCAAACGCTTTGGGATGCAGCAAAGGCAGTCCTCAGAGGAAAATACATTGCAATCCAGGCCTATCTCAAGAAACAAGAAAAATCCCAAATACAAAATCTAACCACACACCTAAAGGAAACAGAAGCAGAACAGCAAAGACACCCCAAACCCAGCAGAAAAGAAATAATAAAGATCAGAGCAGAAATAAACAATATAGAATCTAAAAATATTGTAGATCAGATCAATGAAACCAAGAGTTGGTTTTTTTGAAAAAATAAACAAAATTGACAAACCTCGAGCCAGGCTTCTCAAAAAGAAAAGGGAGATGACCCAAATAGATAAAATCATGAATGAAAATGGAATTATTACAACCAATCCCTCAGAAATACAAACAATTATCAGGGAATACTAGGAAAAATTATATGCCAACAAACTGGACAACCTGGAAGAAATGGACAAATTCCTAAGCACCCACACACTTCCAAAACTCAAACAGGAAGCAACACAAAACTTGAACAGACCCATACCAGTGAAGAAGTTGAATCAGTTATCAAAAATCTCCCAACAAATAAGAGTCCAGGACCACATGGCTTCCCTGGGGAATTCTACCAGACATTTAAACCAGAGATAATACTTATCCTTTTCAAGCTGTTCCAAAAATAGAAAGGGAAGGAAAACTTCCAGACTCATTCTATGAAGCCAGTATTACTTTGATTCCTAAACCAGACAGAGACCCAGCAAAAAAAGAGAACTACAGGCCAATATCCCTGATGAATATGGATGCAAAAATTCTCAATAAGATACTAGCAAATTGAATTCAACAGCATATAAAAAGAATTATACACCATGATCAAGTGGGATTCATTCCTGGGCTGGAGGGCTGGTTCAACATTCACAAATCAATCAATGTGATATATCACATTAATAAAAGAAAATATGAGAACGATATGATCCTGTCAATCGATGCAGAGAAAGCATTTGACAAAATTCAGCATCCTTTCCTAATAAAAACCCTCGAGAAAGTTGGGATAGAAGGAACATCATCAAAGCCACTTATGAAAAGCCCACAGCTAATATCATCCTCAATGGGGAAAAACTGAGAGCTTTGTCCCTGAGATCAGGAACACGACAGGGATGCCCCCTCTCACCGCTGTTGTTTCACATAGTGTTGGAAGTGCTAGCATCAGCAATCAGACAACAAAAGGAAATCAAAGGCATCAAATTGGCAAGGATGAAATCAACCTTTCCCTTTTTACAGATGACATGATCTTATACATGGAAAACCCGATAGACTCCACCAGAAGTCTGCTAGAACTGAAACATGAATTCAGCAAATTCGCAGGATACAAAATCAATGTACAGAAATCAGTTGCATTCTTATACACAATAATGAAGCAACAGAAAGACAAATAAAGAAACTGATCCCATTCACCATTGCACCAAGAAGCGTAAAATACCTAGGGATAAATCTAACCAAAGATGTAAAAGATCTGTATGCTGAAAACTATAGAAAGCTTATGAAAGAAATTGAAGAAGATATAAAGAAATGGAAAAACATTCCATGCGCATGGTTTGGAACAATAAATATTGTAAAAATGTCAATACTACCCAAAGCTATCTACACATTCAATGCAATCCCAATCAAAATTGCACCAGCATTCTTCTCGAAACTAGAACAAGCAATCCTAAAATTCATATGGAACCACAAAAGGCCCCGAATAGCCATAGTAATTTTGAAAAAGAAGACCAAAGCAGGAGGCATCACAATCCCAGACTTTAGCCTCTGCTACAAAGCTGTAATCCTCAAGACAGCATGGTATTGGCACAGAAACAGACACATAGACCAATGGAATAGAATAGAAACCCCAGAACTAGACCCACAAACGTATGGCCAACTAATCTTTGACAAAGCAGGAAAGAATATCCAATGGAAAAAGACAGTCTCTTTAACAAATGGTGCTGGGAGAACTGGACAGCAACATGCAGAAGGATGAAACTAGACCACTCTCTAACACCATTCACAAAAATAAACTCAAAATGGATAAAGGACCTGAATGTCAGACAGGTTTCTCCTCAAAACCCTAGAGGAGAAAGCAGGAAAAAACCTCTCTGACCTCAGCTGCAGCAATTTCTTACTTGATACATCCCCAAGGGCAAGGGAATTAAAAGCAAAAATGAACTATTGGGACCTCATGAAGATAAAAAGCTGCTGCATTGCAAAGGAAACAATCAAAAAAACTAAAAGGCAACCAACGGAATGGGAAAAGATATTTGAAAATGACATATCGGACAAAGGGCTAGTATCCAAAATCTATAAAGAGCTCACCAAACTCCACACCTGAAAAACAAATAATCCAGTGAAGAAATGGGCAGAAAACATGAATAGACACTTCTCTAAAGAAGACATCCGGATGGCCAACAGGCACATGAAAAGATGCTCAACGTCGCTCCTCATCAGGGAAATACAAATCTAAACCACACTCAGATATCACCTCATGCCAGTCAGAGTGGCTAAAATGAACAAATCAGGAGACTACAGGTGCTGGAGAGGATGTGGAGAAATGGGAACCCTCTTGCACTTTTGGTGGGAATGCAAACTGGTACAGCTGCTCTGAAAAACAGTGTGGAGGCTCCTCAAAAAATTAAAAATAGACCTACACTATGACCCAGCAATAGCGCTGCTAGGAATTTACCCAAGGGATGCAGGAATGCTGATGTAGAGGGGCACTTGTACCCCATTATTTACAGCAGCACTTTCAACAATAGCCAAATTATGGAAGGAGCCTAAATGTCCATCAGCTGATGAATCTGTGAAGAAATTGTGGTTTATATACACAATGGAATACTACATGGCAAAGAGAACCAATGAAACATGGCCTTTTATAGCAACATGAATGGAACTGGAGAGTGTTATGCTAAGTGAAGTAAGTCATACAGAGAAAGACAGATACCATATGCTTTCACTCTTATGAGGATCCTGAGAAACTTAACAGAAAACCATGGGGGAGGGGAAGAAAAAAAAAAGAGGTTAGAGATGGAGGGAGCCAAAACATAAGAGATGCTTAAAAAACTGAGAACAAACTGAGGGTTGATGGGGGGTGGGAGGGAGCAGAGGGTGGGTGATGGATACTGAGGAGGGCACCTGTTGGGATGAGCACTGGATGTTGTATGGAAACCAATTTGACAATAAATGTCATATTTAAATAAAAATAAAAGTAATAATACAAAAAATAAACAATATCTGGAATGATACACGCTAATTTATTGTTGTTACCTCCGAGGAATAAAAGCGTTGTTGATTTTATTCATATACATATACACAAATATATATGAAAACATACACACATATTATAAACATTTATTAATTTTGCAGTTAAAAAATTGTATAGGGCAGAGTTTAGAGTGAGATTGAGGGGTTGAAGAAATGCCAGGACAAATGAACTAAACAATGATTGTCAATGGTTATCACACTGCCCTTAGACTTTGACAATATAAGCAGAAAAATAAGTTAGCATATAAATTATGTAATAATTAAATCAAAAATAATTGATACAATGATCTATGTATTCTAACGAGAATACCTATTTTCTACAAATATCAGTGAATCACTTATAAAAACCCATTATATCTAAAGCCATGAAGAAAATCTCATTAAGAAAAAAAGAAATTATTCAAGTCACTTTCTCAATATACAATACAATAAATCTAGAAATTGGCAATAAAAGAATAAACCAAATAAAGAAAAGCAAAGCATTTGAAAAAAATGGTAAGAACTATTTTTAAAGAAAGAAACAAAACCTAGGTCAACAAGGAAATAAAAATTGCAGTTGCAGATTATTGAGGAAAAAAAACTAAGATAGCTACAATGCTACTTTTCAAAATTAATGGAATGTAATCAGAACTGCTACTCAGAAGAAAACGTATGCCTTTAAAGCTTTTATCATGAAGTCAGAAACAATTACAACAGACTAAGCACTCATTTCAAGAAGATAGGGAAAATAAATTTTAATAAACTAAGAGTAAAATAAAGATGAAAGCAAATGTCAAAAATTTTTAAAAAGGAGAAGTTATACATATATCCATGAGCTGGTTCTTTGACCAGAAAACTGAATGAAAGTTTTGCAGGAACACTAAAGACAGCATGCACATGCATGCAAACCCATGAAAGCAAGCTAACACAACACACACATTTTTAATGAGAAAAGAAATAATTACAAAGGATTAATTAAAAAATACCATAGATAGACTATGATAATGACTGTCAAAATATCTATAAAATAGATTATTTTGGGGGGGTACCTGGGTGGATTAGTCAGCTAAGCATCCAACTCTTGATTTCAGCTCAGGTCATGATCTCGTGGTTTGTGGGTTCAAGCCCTGCACTGGGCTCTGCACTGACAGTGTGGAGCCTGCTTGGGATTCTATCTCCTTCTCTCTCTCTCTCTCTGCCTCCTCAACTCTCTCTCTAAATAAACTTAAAACTTTTTTTTCAAAAATAGATGATTTTTTTAAAGAAAATATAAAGTACAAAAATGACTCATGAGGAATAATAAAACCTTATAGGCCGGGCACCTGGGTGGCTCAGTCAGTTAAGTGTCCTACTTGGGCTCAGGTCATGATCTCGCGGTTCGTGAGTTCGAGCCCCATGTCGGGCTCTGTGCTGACAGCTCTGAGCCTGGAGCCTGCTTTAGATTCTATGTCTCCCTCTCTCTGTCCTTACCCTGCATGTGCTTGCTCTCTCTCTCCCTAAGAATAAACATTAAAAAAAATTACAGAAAAAAACCTCAGTAGGCCAATAACCATCAGTGTTATTAGAAAGAAAGGGTTATCCGAGAATGACTAAATGGTACCATGCATCAATAAATTCATGAGCAAGTTCATCAAGGAAAATAATTCTCATGTTAAACTTAGTATTGTAGGAAAATTTCTCCAATTATGTTAAGCTAGAGTAGGTCTGGCACCACAACTTAACAAACACAGCACCCTTGATCAAACATTTACAAAGGAATCTCATTTGTGAATATAGAAGCAAAAATTATAAATAAAGTAAAAGCATATCCAATCCAAGAGTAAAGTCAATAAACCATGACCAAGTTCAGAAAAGTAGATGAATGCAAAATAAATACAGAAAAAATACTGCTTTCCCAATATATGAATAAATTTAAAAATTAAAAGGATAGCATGGATAACATTAAAAAAATTCCTCAGTACCCAAGAAAAACCTTTTCACATCAGTGAGACCAATACAAAGACGACTTTTTTAAAACTTAAAATTGTAAAAGAAGACCTGGTAACTAAACAGAAACAACATAACTGACTTGGAAAATTTGGTACTGTAAAATCTGTGAATTCTCCATAAATTAATCCGAACAGGCTATTTCTAAAAAGTTGACAAAGCTACTCTACAGCCCACCTGGAAGAATTAATGTGTAAGAACAATGAGGAACATTTTGTAAAATAAGTAAAGAGGTAATAAATGTATTACAAAGCCATAATAATAAAAACAGCATACTACTGATATTAGCATAGACAAATGTAGCAAAGAATAGAATTGGAAACACCATAAACAAACCCAAGTATATGTGATTAAACATTAAGAGGTCCAAACTTCCAGTTTTAAAATAAGTTAAGTTACAGAGATGAGAAGTACAGCATAGGGAATATAGTCAATAATATTGTAATAATGCTGTATGGTAAGAGATGGTGAGTACACTCATTGTAGTGAGTGCAGAGTAATGTACAGAATTGTTGAATCACTGTGTTGTACACATGAAACTAACATGACATTGTTTGCCAACTGTACTTCAATAATAAAAAATACATTTCAAACTGCTAGATAATGAAAACAAATAAATGGTGTTAGAATGACCGGATAATCATTGGGGGGAAGTGTATAGGTGCTAACACCAAAACCAAAATAAATTCCAACTAAAGATTTAAATGTGAACATGAAACTATAAATGTTCTAGAAAAAAATTCAGAGAAATATTTATATAATTGTGACTGGATAAGACTTTTCTAGGCAAGAAACAAATCTTAAAACCATAAAAAAAAAAAAACTGATGGACCTGACTACTTAAAATGTCAATGCATCAACCTAAAGAAACACATTAAGTGAGGGGAAGGTGGGTGATGGGTATTAAAGAGGGCATCTTTTGGGATGAGCACTGGGTGTTGTATGGAAACCAATTTGACAATAAATTTCATATATTTAAAAAAATTATAAAAAAACAGAAACACTAAAATTTTTCATTGATCAGATGGCAAAAAATATAACACCTTATGTTGGTAAGATTGTGAGAAAACAATCACATTCATTCAGTAAAAGTACTATGGGCATGATATTTCAGAAGGACAGTGCCTACATGTATAAAACTCTAAATGTGTACTGCTTTGGTCTAATACTTCTATTCCACGTAATTTATTACAGAAAAACAACAATACAATTATCTACAATGTAAGCATATGCATGTTTACTACAGGGTTATTTCTAAGAGCAAATTTTAGAAATAACCTAAATGTCCATTAATAGGGGGTTGGATAAATAATGACGGTTGAAGAACAGAATACTATATAGTCAACAAAACTGATATAGAAATACATCAATTTAACTGGAAAGATGTCACAATTACATGAACACTGTTACATGAGAAAAAAGCAAGTCACAAAACACTATAAAGAGGATATAACAATCTTCAATGTGTATGTTCCTAATGTATTTTCAAATACACAAACCAACCAATGACACAACTGGAAAAAGAAATACACAAGTTCACAATTACAGTTGAAAATTTCAGTACTATGCTCAGCAACAGAATTAGTACACAGAGGACCCTGAAGGAAGACGGCAGCATAGCAGGACGCTGGGCTCACCGCGTGTCCTGCTGATCACTTAGATTCCACCTACACCTGCCTAAATAACCCAGAAAACTGCCAGAAGACTAGCAGAACGGAGTCTCCGGAGCCAAGCGCAGGCGAGAGGACCACGGAAGAGGGTAGGAAGGGCAGAGAGGCGGTGCGCGCTCCATGGACTGGCGGGAGGGAGCTGGGGCGGAGGGGAAGCCTGCCAGCCAAGCAGAGCCCCGAGTCTGGCTGGCAAAAGCGGAGGGGCCAGGGGCCTGACAGCAAACAGGACTTAGCATCTGGGAGGTCATAAGTTAACAGCTCTGCTCAGAAAGTGGGAAGGCTGGAAGACAAAGGGAGGGAGAGTTGCTGAGCCCCAGGACGACAGAGCTCAGCTTGGCAGGGAACAAAGGCGCTCACCAACGCAATCTCCCTCACCCATCCGCAGCCAAAATCCCAAAGGGAACCAGTTCCTGCCAGGGAACTTGCTCGCTCCGCGCAAACACCCAACTCTGTGCTTCTGCGGAGCCAAAACTCCAGCAGCGGGTCTGACTCCCTCCCGCTGCCACAGGGCCCCTCCTGAAGTGGATCACCTAAGGAGAAGTGAGCTAAGCCTGCCCCTCCTGCCCCCGTGCACCTTGCCTACCCAACCCAGCTAATACGCCAGATCCCCAGCATCACTAGCCTGGCAGTGTGCAAGTAGCCCAGACTGGCCACGCCACCCCACAGTGAATCCCGCCCCTAGGAGAGGGGAAGAAAAGGCACACACCAGTCTGACGATGGCCCCAGCAGTGGGCTGGGGGCAGACATCAGGTCTGACTGTGGCCCCACCCACCAACTCCAGTTATACACCACAGCACAGGGGAAGTGCCCTGCAGGTCCTCACCACGCCAGGGACTATCCAAAATGACCAAGCGGAAGAATTCCCCTCAGAAGAATCTCTAGGAAATAACAACAGCTAATGAACTGATCAAAAAGGATTTAAATAATATAACAGAAAGTGAATTTAGAATGATAGTCATAAAATTAATCGCTGGGCTTGAAAACAGTATACAGGACAGCAGAGAGTCTCTTGCTACAGAGATCAAGGGACTAAGGAGCATTCACGAGGAGCTGAAAAACGGTTTAAACGAGATGCAAAACAAAATGGAAAGACGACGGCTCAGATTGAAGAGGCAGAGGAGAGAATAGGTGAACTAGAAGATAAAGTTATGGAAAAAGAGGAAGCTGAGAAAAAGAGAAAAAAATCCAGGAGTATGAGGGGAAAATTAGAGAACTAAGTGATAACACTAAAAAGAAATAACATACACATAATTGGTATCCCAGAGGAGGAAGAGAGAGGGAAAGGTGCTGAAGGGGTACTTGAAGAAATCATAGCTGAGAACTTCCCTGAACTGGGGAAGGAAAAAGGCATTGAAATCCAAGAGGCACAGAGAACTCCCTTCAGACGTAACTTGAATCGATCTTCTGCACGACATAGCATAGTGAAACTGGCAAAATACAAGGATAAAGAGAAAATTCTGAAAGCAGCAAGGGATAAACCTGCCCTAACATATAAAGGGAGACCTATAAGACTCATAACTGATCTCTCTTTTGAAACTTGGCAGGCCAGAAAGGCATGGCAGGAGATTTTCAATGTGCTGAACAGAAAAAAATATGCAGCCGAGAATCCTTTATCCAGCAAGTCTGTCATTTAGAATAGAAGGAGAGATAAAGGTCTTCCCAAATAAACAAAAACTGAAGGAATCCATCACCACTAAACCAGCCCTACAAGAGATCCTAAGAGGGATCCTGTGAGACAAAGTACCAGAGACATCACTACAAGCATAAATCATACACATCACAATGACTCTAAACCCATATCTTTCTATAACAACACTGAATGTAAATGGATTAAATGCGCCAACCAAAAAACATAGGGTATCAGAATGGATAAAAAAAAACAAGACCCATCTATTTGCTGTCTACAAGAGACTCATTTTAGACCTGAGGACACCTTTAGATTGAGAGTGAGGGGATGGAGAACTATTTATCATGCTACTGGAAGCCAAAAGAAAGCTGGAGTAGCCATACTTATATCAGACAAACTAGACTTTAAATTAAAGGCTGTAACAAGAGATGAAGAAGGACATTATATAATAGTTACAGGATCTATCCATCAGGAAGAGCTAACAATTATAAATGTCTATGCGCCGAATACCGGAGCCCCCAAATATATAAAACAATTACTCATAAACATAAGCAACCTTATTGATAAAAATGTGGTAATTGCAGGGGACTTTAACACTCCACTTACAGAAATGGATAGATCATCTAGACACACGGTCAAAAGAGAAACAAGGGCCCTGAATGATACGTTGGATCAGATGGACTTGACAGATCTATTTAGAACTCTACATCCCAAAGCAACAGAATATACTTTCTTCTCGAGTGCACGTGGAACATTCTCCAAGATAGATCATATACTGGGTCACAAAACAGCCCTTCATAAGTTTACAAGAATTGAAATCATACCATGCATACTTTCAGACCACAATGCTATGAAGCTTGAAATCAACCACAGGAAAAAGTCTGGAAAACCTCCAAAAGCATGGAGGTTAAAGAACACCCTACTAACGAAGGAGTGGGTCAACCAGGCAATTAGAGAAGAAATTAAAAAATATATGGAAACAAACGAAAATGAAAATACAACAATCCAAACGCTTTGGGACGCAGCGAAGGCAGTCCTGAGAGGAAAATACATTGCAATCCAGGCCTATCTCAAGAAACAAGAAAAATCCCAAATACAAAATCTAACAGCACACCTAAAGGAACTAGAAGCAGAACAGCAAAGGCAGCCTAAACCCAGCAGAAGAAGAGAAATAATAAAGATCAGAGCAGAAATAAACAATATAGAATCTAAAAAAACTGTAGAGCAGATCAACGAAACCAAGAGTTGGTTTTTTGAAAAAATAAACAAAATTGACAAACCTCGAGCCAGGCTTCTCAAAAAGAAAAGGGAGATGACCCAAATAGATAAAATCATGAATGAAAATGGAATTAGTACAACCAATCCCTCAGAGATACAAACAATTATCAGGGAATACTAGGAAAAATTATATGTGAACAAACTCGACAACCTGGAAGAAATGGACAAATTCCTAAACACCCGCATTCTTCCAAAACTCAATCAGGAGGAAATAGAAAGCTTGAACAGACCCATAACCAGCGAAGAAATTGAAGCAGTCATCAAAAATCTCCCAACAAATAAGAGTCTAGGACCAGATGGCTTCCCAGAGGAGTTCTACCAGACGTTTAAAGCAGAGATAATACCTATCCTTCTCAAGCTATTCCAAGAAATAGAAAGGGAAGGAAAACTTCCAGACTCATTCTATGAAGCCAGTATTACTTTGATTCCTAAACCAGACAAAGACCCAGTAAAAAAAGAGAACTACAGGCCAATATCCCTGATGAATATGGATGCAAAAATTCTCAATAAGATACTAGTAAATCGAATTCAACAGCATATAAAAAGAATTATTCACCACGATCAAGTGGGATTCATTCCTGGGATGCAGGGCTGGTTCAACATTCGCAAATCCATCAACGTGATACATCACATTAATTAAAAAAAAAAAAAGAGAAGAACCATATGATCCTGTCAATCGATGCAGAAAAGGCCTTTGACAAAATCCAGCACCCTTTCTTAATAAAAACCCTTGAGAAAGTCGGGATAGAAGGAACATACTTACACATCATAAAAGCCATTTATGAAAAGCCCACAGCTAACATCATCCTCAATGGGGAAAAACTGAGAGCTTTGTCCCTGAGATCAGGAACACGACAGGGATGCCCCCTCTCACCGCTGTTGTTTCACATAGTGTTGGAAGTGCTAGCATCAGCAATCAGACAACAAAAGGAAATCAAAGGCATCAAAATTGGCAAGGATGAAATCAACCTTTCCCTTTTTGCAGATGACATGGTATTATACATGGAAAATCCAATAGACTCCACCAAAAGTCTGCTAGAACTGATACATGAATTCAGCAAAGTCGCAGGATACAAAATCAATGTACAGAAATCAGTTGCATTCTTATACACTAACAATGAAGCAACAGAAAGACAAATAAAGAAACTGATCCCATTCACAATTGCACCAAGAAGCATAAAATACCTAGGGATAAATCTAACCAAAGATGTAAAAGATCGGTATGATGAAAACTATAGAAGGCTTATGAAGGTAATTGAAGAAGATATAAAGAAATGGAAAGACATTCCCTGCTCATGGATTGGAAGAATAAATATTGTCAAAATGTCAATACTACCCAAAGCTATCTACACATTCAATGCAATCCCAATCAAAATTGCACCAGCATTCTTCTCGAAACTAGAACAAGCAATCCTAAAATTCATATGGAACCACAAAAGGCCCCAAATAGCCAAAGTAATTTTGAAGAAGACCAATGCAGGAGGCATCACAATCCCAGACTTTAGCCTCTACTACAAAGCTGTCATCATCAAGACAGCATGGTATTGGCACAAAAACAGACACATAGACCAATGGAATAGAATAGAAACCCCAGAACTAGACCCACAAATGTATGGCCAATGAATCTTTGACAATGCAGGAAGGACATCCAATGGAAAAAAGACAGTCTCTTTAACAAATGGTGCTGGGAGAACTGGACAGCAACATGCAGACGGTTGAAACTAGACCACTTTCTCACACCATTCACAAAAATAAACTCAAAATGGATAAAGGACCTGAATGTGAGACAGGAAACCATCAAAACCCTAGAGGAGAAAGCAGGAAAAGACCTCTCTGCCCTCAGCCGTAGCAATCTCTTACTCGACACATCCCCAAAGGCAAGGGAATTAAAAGCAAAAGTGAATTACTGGGACCTTATGAAGATAAAAAGCTTCTGCACAGCAAGGGAAACAATGAACAAAACTAAAAGGCAACCAATGGAATGGGAAAAGATATTTGCAAATGACATATCGGACAAAGGGCTAGTATCCAAAATCTATAAAGAGCTCACCAAACTCCACACCCGAAAAACAAATAACCCAGTGAAGAAATGGGCAGAAAACATGAATAGACACTTCTCTAAAGAAGACATCCGGATGGCCAACAGGCACATGAAAAGATGCTCAACGTTGCTCCTCATCAGGGAAATACAAATCTAAACCACACTCAGATATCACCTCATGCCAGTCAGAGTGGCCAAAATGAACAAATCAGGAGACTATAGATGCTGGAGAGGATGTGGAGAAACAGGAACCCTCTTGCACTGTTGGTGGGAATGCAAATTGGTGCAGCCGCTCTGGAAAACAGTGTGGAGGTTCCTCAGAAAATTAAAAATAGACCTACCCTATGACCCAGCAATAGCACTGCTAGGAATTTACCCAAGGGATATAGGAGCACTCATACATAGGGGCACTTGTACCCCAATGTTTATAGCAGCACTCTCAACAATAGCTAAATTATGGAAAGAGCCTAAATGTCCATCAACTGATGAATGGATAAAGAAATTGTGGTTTATATACACAATGGAGTACTACATGGCAATGAGAAAGAACAAAATATGGCCCTTTGTAGCAACGTGGATAGAACTGGAGAGTGTGATGCTAAGTGATATAAGCTATACAGAGAAAGACAGATACCGTATGTTTTCACTCTTATGTGGATCCTGAGAAACTTAACAGAAACCCATGGAGGAGGGGAAGGAAAAAAAAAAAAAAAGAGGTTAGAGTGGGAGAGAGCCAAAGCATAAGAGACTCTTAAAAACTGAGAACAGACTGAGGGTTGATGGGGGGTGGGAGGGAGGGGAGGGTGGGTGATGGGTATTGAGGAGGGCACCTTTTGGGATGAGCACTGGGTGTTGTATGGAACCCATTTGACAATAAATTTCATATATTGAAAAAAAAAGAATTAGTACACAGAAAAACAACAAGGATAATTATGAAACTAACAACATTAACCAACTGGATCCAACTGACATTTATAGAACACTTCCAACAGCAACAGCATACGCATTTTGTCAAGTGCACATGGAACAATCACCAAGACAGATCATATCCTGAACCCTTGAAATTTTTTAAAGAATTAAAATCATAGTAGTTTCCTTGATCACAATGGAATTAAACTAGAACTGATAACAGAAAAATAACAGTAAACCCTCCAAACACTTGGAAATTTAAAAAAAAAAACAACACTTCTAAATAGTCCAAGGATCAAAGAGGTTGTCTCCCAAGGTGCCTGGGTGGCTCAGTTGGTTAAGCACTGACTTTGGCTCAGGTCATGATCTCGCAGTTCGTGAGTTGGAGCTCCACATCAGACTCTGCACTGACAGTGCAGAACCTGCTTGGGATTTGCTCTCTCTCCCCTCTCTCCCTGTCCCTCCCCCACTTGCGCGCTCTCGCTCTCTCTCTCTCTCTCTCTCTCTCTCAAAACAAATAAATTTAAACAAAAGATAATAAAATTTCCTTAACAAAAGAAAAAAAGAGAATGTCTCCCAAATTTTGTGGCATGCAGCTAAAGCAGTGCTTAGGGAGAAATTTATAGCATTAACTGCTTCTATTAAAAAAGAAGAAAAGTCTTAAATCAATAACCTAAGCTTCCACTTAGAAACTAGAAACTTCCACTTAGAAACTAGAAAAAGAAGTACAAACTAAACCCAAAGTAAGAGAAAAGGAAACTATATAAATTGGAGTGGATGCCAATAAAACTGAAAACAGAGGGGCACCTGCGTGGTTCAGTTGGTTAAGTGTCTGACTTCGGCTCAGGGAATGATCTCACCCTTCATGAGTTCGAGCCCCAAGTCGGTCTCTGTGCTGACAGCTCACAGCCTAGATGGAGTCTGCTTCGGATTCTGTGTATCCCTCCCTCCCTCTAAGCTTCCCCAATTCGTGCTCTCTCTCTCTCAAAAGTAAATAAACATTTTTTTTAATTTAAAAAACTAAAAACAGTAAAACAGTAAGAAAACGAATGGAATGAAAACCTGGTTCATTGAGATCATAAAATTGATAAACTTCTAGAAAGATTGATAAACAAAAAGAGAGAAGACACAAATTACCACATATCAGGAATGAAACAGTGAATAATAATAGAACACATGAAGAACTCTATGCATATAAATTCGACTTAGATGAAATAGACCAATTCCTTGACACCCACAAACTACCAAGTCACCTGAAACAAAATAGGTAAATTGAATCATCTTATAACCATTAAAGAAATTATATTCCTAGTTAAAATCTTTCAGGAAAATGAAAATAGAAAACTTCAGGCCCAAATAGCTTCACTTGTGAATTCTACAGAACATTTAGAGAATAAATAACATCAATTCTACACATCTCTTCCAGAAAATAGAAGAGAGGGATACTCTCAAATTATTTTATGAAGTATCATTCTCATACCAAACCAGACAAAGACAGTGCAAAAAGAGAACACTAGAGACAAATGTCCATCATAAACATAGATACAAAAATCCTCGACAAAATACTAGAAAATAAAATCCAGCAATATATAAAAAGAATAACATACCAGGACCAAATGGGGTTTATCTCAGGAATAAGACTGCTTCAATATCTGAAAATCAATCAATGTAATCTACCATATTAATAGTCTAAAACAAATAAAATTATATCAGTAGATATGGGAAAAAAGCATTTGACAAAATTCAACATCTATTAATGATAAATATACATCAGCAGACTAAGAATGGAAAGCCAATTTCTCAACCTGATCAAGGGTGTCTACAAACACTCTAGAGTTTAAGATCATACTAGTGGTGAAAGACTACCTGCTTTCTTCCTAAGATCAGGAACAAGGTAAGGTTGTCCACTCTTACTGTTCCTATTCAACATTATAATGGAAGTCCTATGCAGTGCGATAAAACCCAAAAATGAAATCGAAAGCATGAATATTGGAAAGGAAGAAATAAATCTGTCCTCATTTGCAAATTACATGATCATCTATGTAGCTAATTTCAAGAAATCTATAAAAAAAAAAAAAAAGAGCTCCTAAGAATTAACAAGTGGTCCAGGTTCAATCTTCTGCATGTCACTGTTCTTACACCATATACAAAAATACTCAAAATGGATGAAATTGCTAAACATAAGACAGGAAGCCATCAAAATCCTAAAGGAGAAAGCAGGCAAAAACCTCTTTGACCTCGGCTGCCACAACTTTTTACTCAACACATCTCCAGAGGCAAGGGAAACAAAAGCAAAAATGAACTATTGGGACCTCATCAAGATAAAAAGCTTCTGCATGGTGAAGGAAACAATCAACAAAACTAAAAGGCGACTGACAGAATAGGAGAAGATATTTGCAAATGACATTATCAGATAAAGGGTTAGTATCCAAAATCTATAAAGAACTTATCAAAGTCAACACCCAAAAACAAATAATCTATTGAAGAAATGGGCAAAAGACATGAATAGACAACTTTCCAAAGAAGACATCCAGATGGTTAACAGACACGTGAAAAAATGTTTAACATTACTCATAATCATGGAAATACAAATCAAAACCACAATGAGATATCACCTCACACCTGTCAGAATGGCTAAAATTAACAACTCAGGCAATAGATGTTGGTGAGGATGCAGAGAAAGAGGAACCCTTTTGCACTGCTAGTGCGAACACAAACTGGTGCAGCCACTCTGGAAAACAGTATGGAGGTTCCTCAAAAACTTAAAAATAGAATTACTCTATGACCCAGCAATTGCACTGCTAGGTATTTATCCAAAGGATAAAGGTGTGCTGCTTCAAAGGGGCACATAAACCCCAATGTTTATAATAGCACCATTGATAATAGCCAAAGTATGGAAAGAGCCCAAAATGTCCATCAATGGACGAATGGATAAAGAAGATGTGACGGGGCGCCTGGGTGGCGCAGTCGGTTAAGCGTCCGACTTCAGCCAGGTCACGATCTCGCGGTCCGTGAGTTCGAGCCCCGCATCGGGCTCTGGGCTGATGGCTCAGAGCCTGGAGCCTGTTTCCGATTCTGTGTCTCCCTCTCTCTCTGCCCCTCCCCTGTTCATGCTCTGTCTCTCTCTGTCCCAAAAATAAATAAACGTTGAAAAAAAATTAAAAAAAAAAAAAAAGATGTGGTACACACACACACACACACACACACACACACACACACACACACAATAGAGTATTACTCGGCAATCAAAAAGAAGGAAATATTGTCATTTACAACAACATGGATTGAACTAGAGTGTATTATGCTGAGTGAAATTAGTCAGAGAAAGACAAATATCATATGACTTCTCTCATGTGTGGAATTTAAAATACAAAAGAGATGAATATAAGGGAAGGGAAGCAAAAATAATATAAAAACAGAGAGGGAGAAAACATAAGAGACTCTTAAATATAAACAACAACCTGAGGGTTTCTGGAGGCATTTTCGGTGGGGGGATGGGCTAAATGGGCAAGGAGAATTAAGGAGGACACCTGTTGGGATGAGCACTGAATGTTATATGCAGGGGATGAATCACTGTATTCTACTCCTAAAATCATTATTGCACTACATGCTAACTAACTTGGATGTAAGTTAAAATAACAATCATTATCATCATAATATAAATAAATAAGAAAATAAATAAATAAATAAGAAGAATTAACAAGTGAATTGTAGCAAGGTCATAGAATACAAAGTCAACATATAAATACCAATATTTCATACTGGCAGTATACAAATGGAAAACTAAATTTTTAAAAATATCATTTATAATAGCTGTAGGAAAAGAAAATATTTTGGCATAAATCTAACAAAACATGTATGATATCTATATGGTAAAAAGACAGAGATGAAAGAAAACCTAAATAAATGAGACACATACCACATTCATGGATTGGAAGATTCAACACAGAAGAGTCAATTCTTTTCAAATCGACCTACAGATGTGTATCAGTGGTCCTCAAGACCACCCCACAGTAAAGTGATTCCTAGACACAGGACTTGGCATATAGTCATACTCATGGCTATGATTCATTATAACAAAAGACAGAAAGTAAAATCAGAAAAGGGAAAAGGAACATATACAAAGCTTGCCAAAAGCCAGAAATAAGCTTCTAAGAGTCTTATCCCAATAGAGTCACTCAGGATGCACTTAATTCTTCCAGGAATGAGATGTGACAATACATGTAAAGTATTGTCTATCAGGGAAGCTCATTAATGATCCAATGCCTAAGATTTTATTGGGAGCTAGTCACATAAGCACTCTCTGCCTAGCATATGCCAAAGTTTCAGACTCACAAAAGGTAAGCAGGTGTTCACAATAAATCATATTGTTTATATAAAGAGTTTAGGCACAGTTATCATTAAGGGAGGGTTTTATAGCAGTGTAGGGAACTTTTTACCACTCAAGTTCTCAGATGCCCAGACAAGGGCCAACTCTGCAAACAGGACTTTTTAAGGAGAGCAGTATTTGGCCTGTTAACTCTTTTCTGCACAAGATATAAGTCACTTCTAACCAAACATTCAGCAGGATTTTTTTGTAGAAATAAAGTGATTCTAAAATATATAAAGGAACTATAATAGCTAAAACAATTTTGAAAAAAAAAGAACAGAGTTGGAAGGATCATACTACCTAGTTTTAAGACTTAACTATAAAACTACAGGAATAAAGACAGTGTAATACTGGCAAAGTGTCATGGACATCAATAAAAAAGAATAAAGTATAGAAGAATAGAAATAGATCCTCACAAATAAAGTCAATAGGTTTTTGACAAAGGTGCAAAAGCAATTTAATGGAAAAACCATATTTTCCCACAAATGGTGTTAAAACAATTGGACATCCATATGCAAAAATATGAACTTTGACCTCAAAAACCTCATAATATACAAAAATTCACTCAAAATGGATTACAACTTTAATGTTAAACCTATAAAACTTTTAGATAAAATATAAGAAAATATTCATGACCTACATTTAGGTAGAGAATTCTTAAAAAGCACAAACCACAATAGAAAACATTGAAAAACTAGACTTTATCAAAATCGAAAACTTTTGCTCTCCTTAAGACTCAAATAAGAGAATAAAAAGGCTAGAGACTGGTAGGATGTATTTGTAAATAACATCCAACACAAGATTTGTATCCAGAATACGTAAAGAACTCTCATAACTTGACACAATGAAAATAAACTACTAAATTTAAAAAGTAAGACTTAAAATACTTCACCAAAGAGAATATCTAGATAACAAGTAAGTATTATATTCAACATTATTAGCCCTTGAGGAAATAAATGCAGATTAAAACTATGATGAGAGGAGAGGAGTTAAGATGGCGGAATAGTATAGGGACCCTGTACTTGTCTCATCCCTAAAACACAGCTAGATAAACATGAAACCAGTTTGAACACCTAGGAAATAGAACGGAGGATTAATGCAACAATCTGCATAATTTGAGCTACAGATCTTGACAAGTATGCAATGCAGAGAGATGAATTGAAGGAGAGAAAAGTTTCAGTGCCAGGTAAGGGTAGGTGTGGGGAATAAGTTCAGGAATTCCCTGAGCTTGCACCAATGGGTTAACAAGGTTTAGGATGAAAGCATCCAAGATTAGGTAAACAGGGTGAAAATGCCCCTAGCATAGTACAAAAGCAGAACGCTGCTTTCATAGGATGAAGGTCCAGTAAAGGTAAATAGGTAAACAGGGCTATAGACCACCGCAGCAGGGTGAAATTGCCCAAAGCAGAGCTAATTAGCAAAAGAAAGGTGCCTTGTTGACCCTGAGGTACCATGCTCTATCTGCCTTATCCCCTAGGCAAGTTAAGATAAACAGACCCATGATTTTGTTTTGTATTGACCCAAACCCCTAATACTGCGTATCTTCAAAACTCCCTTTTTCTCACACACATGAATTAACGTTCCCTGTTTCATTGTCTCTGCAAATGTATCACATTTGTAAGCTTTCTGATCCTAATAAATATGGAGCAAGGAACCTTACTCAGGGCTCTTGTCTCCTCCCAGACATTAGCCTCTCTAGCATTTAATTCTGCATCTGCTCTCTTGCTGGACAAGAGAGAACTCCAGACTCAAATTCTGCAACAGGTAGGGAGCTGTTTTTGTGGGAGAGAGGATAGAGAGAGAAAGAGAAAGGGGGACAGAGAGTATGGCGAGTCAGGAATGTGCAAGAAAAGCACTCTCCAAGAAAGCTAGAGAGAAAGAAAGAAAGAAAGAGTGAAAACAAGAAATCTATTCCCCAAAACCACTGAAGGGGAAAAAAGGAGAGGGTTCAATACTGCCAGTTTTATATAAATAGCGGAGCAGAGTCTGAAGTTTTGGAGCTCAGTGCCTGGCAGTGCTCTAATGAGGGGGCAGAGTGAATCCCCAGGAACAGGTAGCACAGCCTGAGGGGGCCTGTTTGCCACTGGGGGAGAAGCAGTTCCCCTGCTTAGAGTGCATTTGGTATAGGAGAGGTTGCCTCTCCACAGGCAAAAGTCTCCGTGGGACCCAGAGAGTTGCCACTTTTACTGGTATAGGAACAAAGATGCCCACTGAGGGCAACAAAACCTGGTGCCGGCTGTGTTGCAATTTACCATAAACTCTGAGCCTCTGCCACTCCACGGTCTTGTGTATGCTTTCTGGAACAAACCAGAGTTTCTCCATTGCTTGGAGAGACTCTCTCCCAGAGGATCAGCACGGGTCTGAGGCGGGAGTCAAGGGAGTTTCTGAAGCCTGGAGTTTTGAAACACAGTGCCATCTGAGATAAAACTCTGGAAGAAGGCACTGCCTGGGAGGCAGACAGCTTGGACACAGGGTAAAGGCAGGGAGCAGATGGAACCCTGAGACAAAGGAGGCGTGACTGATCATGCATCTGTGAGGGTGTGAAATTCCCACTCCAGAGACTAGAGGGTGGGGTGAAGCAATTTTCACCTCTAGCACGCCCATACTGGTCGACCCCAGTGAGCTAAGCATAGCACCAAGGGGAAAATGGAGCTGTTACATTATGCCCCGCCCACCTGTGCCATCCAGACACATCCCCCAGAAGACCAACACAAATCCCTTCCACCCACTTAGTCTATAGATCATAGTGTGCTACCCAGGTTCAGTTCCAGGGGAAACTGGATCTAGCTTCATTTGGGATTTTGTTTGCTTGTTTGCTCATTTTCTTTGCTTCTCTTTTTATGTTGTTTTTTTTCTTTCTTTTCTTTTCATTCTTGAACATAGAAATCTCAAATTTTTTATTTCATCCTATTTTATTTAAAATTTTTTAAATTTTGGGGTTTTTTTAAGTGTTTTTTTCTTTTCTCTTTTTTCTCTTTTCTATCAAGCTTCTCTTAATTAGCAGACCAAAACACACCTAGGATCTAGATTCCCTTATTCTAATTTTTGTTTTGTTTTTCATTTTTCATTTTTATTTATTTTATTTTATTAATTTTTTTTTCATCTAACAAAATGACAAGATGGAGGAATTCACCCCAAAAGAAAGAACAGGAAGGAAAGACAGCCAGAGATTTAATCAATACAGATACAATACTAGCCAGGGTGGAAAAAAGCATAGAAGACACCAGAGAGTCCCTTTCTGCAGAGATAAAAGAACTAAAATCTAGTCAGGCCAAAATTAAAAATGCTATAACTGAGATGCAATCTCAAATGGATGCCATGATGGTGAGGATGGACCAAGCAGAGAAGCGAATAGGTGATATAGAAGATAAAATTATGGAAAATAATGAGGCTGCAAAAAAGAGGGAAACAAAGGCAAAAGATTACGATACAAAACTTTGTGACTTATTAAGAGTAATAACATTCCTATCACAGGAGTCCCAGAAGTTGAAGAGAGAGAAAAAGGGGCAGAAGGTTTATGTGAGCAAACTATAGCTAAAAACATCACTAATCTGGGGAAGGACACAGATATCAAAATCCAAGAATCACAGAAAACTCCCATTAAATTCAACAAAAACCGACTATCACCAAAGCATATCATAGTCAAATTCACAAAATGCACAGACAAGGAAAGAATCATGAAAGCAGTAAGGAAAAACAGTCCTTCACCTACAAGGGAAGACAGATCAGGTTTGTAGCATTTCTGTCCACAGAAACTTGGCATCCAGAAAGGAATGGCAGGATATATTCAACATGATGAATGGGAAAAATACGCAGCCAAGAATTTTTTATCCAGCAAGTCTGTCATTCAGAATAGAAGGAGAAGGGAGCCAGGGTGGCTCAGTCATTTAAGCATCAGACTTTGGCTCAGGTCATGATCACACGATTCATGAGTTTGATCCCTGCATTGGGCTCTGTGCTGATAGCTCAGAGCCTGGAGCCTGCTTTTAGTTTCTGTGTCTCCCTCTCTCTCTGCCCATCCTCCACTTGTGGTCTGTCCTTCAAAAATGAATAAACATTTTTAAAATTTTTAAATAAAAAAAGGAGAGATAAAGAGCTTCCCAGACAAACAAAAACAAAAGGAATTTGTGACCACTAAAGCAGCCCTGCAAGAAATTTTAAGGGAGACTCTTTGAGTGTAAGAAAAACAAAACAAAAAAATGACCAAAAGCAACAAAGACCAGAAAGGACCAGAGAACATCACCAGAATCTCCAACTCTACAGGCAACACAATGGTAAAAAGTTCATATCTTTCAGTACTCACTCTAAATGTCAATTGACTAAATGCTCCAATCAAAAGACACAGGGTATCAGAATGGATCAAAAAAACAAGATCCATCTATACGCTGCCTACAAGAGACTCATTTTAGATCTAAAGACACATGCAGGTTGAAAGTGAGGGGATGGAGAACCACCTATCATGCTAATGGATGTCAAATTAAAGCTGGAGGAACCATATGTATATCCAACAAACTAGGGTTTAAAACAAAGACTGCTAACTAGGGATGAAGGGGTCTATCCACAAAGAAGATCTAACAACTGTAAATATTTATGCACCCAACATGAGAGCACCCAAATATATAAATCAATTATAACAAAAACAAAGGAACTCATTGATAATAATACAATAATAGTAGGAAACTTTAATAACCCCCTTACAGCAACGGACAGATCACCTAAGGAGAAAATCAACAAGGAAACAATAGCTTTGAATGACACACTGGACCAGATGGACTTAACAGATATATTCAGAACATTTCATTCTAAAACAGGAAAATACACATTTTTTTTGAGTGCACATGGAACACTCTCCAGAACAGATCACATAGTGAGTCACAAATCAGCCCTCAACAAGTACAAAAAGATTGAGATTATACCTTGCATAGTTTCAGACCACAACACTATAAAACTTGAAGTCAAACCATAAGAAAAAATTTGGAAAGACCACAAACACTTATAAAGAACATCCTACTAAGGAATGATTGGGTTAACCAAGAAATTAAAAGAGGAAATAAAACAGTACATGGAAGCCAATGAAAATGAAAACATGACAGTCCAAACCCTTTAGGATGTGGCAAAGGCAGTCATAAGTGGGAAGTATATAGCAATCCAGGCCTTCCTAAAGAAGAAAGAAATATCTCAAATATACAACCTAAACTTACACCTAAGGAACTGGAAAAAGAACAGCAAATAAAGCCGAAAACCAGCAGAAAAAGGGAAATAATAAAGACTACAGCAGAAATCAATGACATCGAAATAAATAAAAACAGAACAGATCACTGAAAATACGAGCAGGTTCCTTGAAAGAATTAATGAAATTGATAAACCTCTAACCAGACATATCAAAAAGAAAAAGGACCCAAACAAATAAAACCACAAATGAACAAGGAATGATCACAACCAACACTGCAGAAATATAATTATAAGAGAATATTATGAGCAATTATATGCCAACAAATTGGGCAATCTGGAAGAAATCATTAAATTCCTAGAAACATATAAACTACAAAAACTGAAACACGAAGAAATAAAAAATTTGAACACACTCATAACCAGTAAACAAATTGAATGGGTAATCACAAATCTCCAAATAAACAAGAGTCCAGGGCTAGATGGCTTCCTGGGGGGAGTTCTGCCAAACATTTAAAGAAGAGTTAATACCTATTGTTTTGAAACTGTTGAAAGCAATAGAAATGGTAGGAAAACTTCCAAACTCATACTATGAGGCCAGCATTATTACCTTCATTCCAAAATCAGGCAAAGACCCCACTAAAAAGAAATACAGACCAATTTCCCTGATGAACATGGGTGCAAAAATTCTCAACAAGATACTAGCAAATCGAATCCAACAATACATTAAAAAAAATTATTCACCACAATCAAGTGGGATTTATTCCTGAGCAGCAGGGGTGGTTCAATATTCACAACTCAATCAACATGATATACCATGTTAATAAAACAACAGATGAGAACCACATGATCCTCTCAATAGATGCAAAAAAAGCATTTGACAAAATACAACATCCTTTCTTGATAAAAACCCTCAAGAAAGTAGGGATAGAAGGAACATACCTCATCATCATAGAAGCCATATACAAAAGGCCCACAGCTAATATCATCCTCAAGGGGGGAAACTGGAAGCATTCGCCCTAATGTTAGGAACATGACAGGAATGTCCACTCTCACTACTGTTGTTCAACATAGTACTGGATATCCTAGCCTCAGCAACCAGACAACAAAAAGAAAATAAAAGGCATACAAATTGTCAAGGATGAAGTCAAACTTTCATGCTTTGCAGATGACATGATACTCTACATGGAAAACTTAAAAGACTCCACCAAAAACTGCTAGAACTGATAAATGAATTCATCAAAATCACAGGATATAAAATTAACATACAGAAATTGGTTGCATTTCTATACACCAATAACAAAGTAGCAGAAAGAGAAATCAAGGAATCAATCCCATTTACAATTGCACAAAAGACCATAAGATACCTAGGAATAAACCTAACCAAAGAGGTAAAAGATCTGTTGGCTGAAAATTATACAATGCTTATGAAAGAAACTGAAGATGACACAAAGAAATGGAAGAACATTCCATGTTCATGGAATGGAAGAACATTGTCAAAATGTCTATACTACTACCCAAAGCAATCTACATGTTCAATGCAATCTCTATCAAAATAACACCAGTATTCTTCACAGAGCTAGAACAAACAATCCTAAAATTTGCATGGGACCAGAAAAGACCCCAAATAGCCAAAGTTATGTTGAAAAAGAAAACTGAAGCTAGAGGCATCACAATTCTGGACTTCAAGCTGTATTACAAAGCTGTAATAATCAAGACAGCATGGTACTGGCACAAAAACAGACAAATAGATCAATGGAACAGAATAGAAAACCCAGAAATGGACCCAGAAATGGCCAACTAATTTTTGACAAAGCAGGAAAGAATATCCAATGGAAAAATGACCATCTCTTCAGCAAATGATGTTGGGAAAACTGGATAGTGACAGGCAGGAGAATGAAACTGGGCCACTTTCTTAAACCATACACAAAAATAAATTCAAAATGGATGAAAGACATAAATAGAGACAGAAAACCATCAAAACCCTAGAGGAGAAAACAGGCAACAACCTCAGCCACAGTAACTTCTCACTAGACTGTCTCTAGAGGCAAGGGAAACAAAAGCAAAAGTGAACTACTGGGACCTCATCAAGATAAAATGTATCTGCACAACAAAGGAAACAATCAACAAAACTAAAAAGCAACTGATGGAATGGGAGAAGATATTTGCAAATGACATATCAGATAAAGGGTTAGTATCCAAAATCTATAAAGAACTTATCAAACTCAACACCCAAAAACAAAATAATCCTGTGAAGAAATGAGAAGACATGAACAGACACTTTTCCAAAGAAGACATCCAGACGGCCAACAGACACATGAAAAGATACTCATCATCACTCATCATCAAAACCACAATGAGATACCACCTCACACTTGGTAGAATGGCTAAAATTAACTCAGGAAACAACAGATGTTGGAGAGGATGTGGAGAAAGGGAAATACTTTTGCACTGTTGGTGGGAATGCAAACTGGTGCAGCCACTTTGGAAAACATTATGGAGTTTCCTCAAAAAATTAAAAACAGAACTACCCTACAATCCAGCAACTGGACTACTAGGTATTTATCCAAAGGATATAGGAATGCTGATTTGAAGGGGTATACGCACCCCAATGTTTATAGAAGCACTATCAACAACAGCCAAAGTATGGAAAGAGCCCAAATGTCCATCGATGGATGAATGGATAAAGAAAACATGGTATGTACACACACACACACACAATGCAATATTACTCAGTGATGGAAAAGAATGAAATCTTGCCTTTTGAAACAATGAAGATGGAATTGGAGTGTATTATGCTAAGCAAAATAAGTCAGTCAGAGAAAGACAAATATCACATGATTTCAAATATATTATTTCACCCATATGTGGAATTTAAGAAACAAAACAGATGAATATAGGGGAAGGGAAGGAAAAACAAAATAAGATAAAAACAGAGAGGGAGGCAAACTATAAGAGACTCTTAAATACAGAGAATAAACTGAGGGTTGCTGGAGGGGAGGGAGGTGGGGGGGATGGACAAAAGGGTGATAGGCATTAAGGAGGGCACTTGTTGGGATGAGCACTGGGTGTTATATATAAGTGATGGATCACTAAATTCTACTCCTGAAACCAATACTACACTATATGTTAACTAACTTGAATTTAATTTTTTGAAAAGTCAACAAACAAAATTAAAAATAAAACTATGGTGAGATTCCTCTACCCAACTGTTACATGGCTAAAATAAAAAAAATACTAATACCAAGTGCTGACAAGGATATCTATCCTTGTGTAGAACTCTTACACACTACAGATGGATCTCAAGGGAATTATGGTGAATAACAAAAGTCAATCTCAGAAAGTTATGTATTGTATGATTCCATCCATATAACATTTATGAAACTACAAATTATAGACACGAACAAATTAGGAGTTTCCAGGGACAGGAAGGTGAGGGGAGAATGATGGCTGTTGATATAAAAGGATAACATGAAGGATCTTTGTGGTAATGGAACAGTTCTATATCTCAACTGTGGCGGTCATGCTTACAAAATTTACATGTGCGATAAAACTATATAGACTAAACACATACAACAAATAAGTACAGGCAAAATTGATGAAATTTAAATAAATTTAATTATGACACTGTATTATAGTTCTGCAAAATGTTATCATTGAGAAAAAGTAGGTGAAGGGTACACAGAACCTCCCTATATGGTTTTTAACAACTTCTTGTGAATCTTATTTCAAATCAAATGTTAAATTTTCATAGAACTATATACCTAAAAGTCCACTTTACTGTTTACTTAAAAATGCAAAAATTAAAGTTATAAAAACACTATGTATATTTTCTAGAACTGTGATTCTCTATCAAAAGGTGTACATTAATATCACTTGTGGAGCTTTATAAAAATATATGTGCCCCTTTACCCAAAACATACAAAAACACTAATTCAAAGGAATACATGTACCCTGAGTGTGTGTGTATGTATGTGTATGTGTGTGTGTGTGTGTGTGTATATATATATATATATATATATATACATATATATATATATATATATATACACACATATATATATACACATATACATGCCTGAGCCACACCCCCACAATTCAATTCTGATTTGACAGTATATGGGACTTGGGCATCTATGATTATATGATTCGTGCACTAGAGGTACACCCCTAAAGTGGATGACCACCACTTTAAAAGTGGAGGGATAGGGTCGCCTGGGTGGCTCAGTCGGTTAAGCGTCTGACTTCAGCTCAGGTCATGATCACACGGTTCATGGGTTCAAGCCCCTCGTCAGGCTCTGTGCCCATAGCTCAGAGCCTGGAGTCTGCTTCGGATTCTGTGTCTCCCTCTCTCTCTACCCCTCCCCTGACTTGTACTCTTGTCTCTCTCTCAAAAATAAACATGAAAAAAATTAAAAGTGGAAGGATAATATACACACACAAATATGAATAGTAGCTGTGAGTTGTGTGATCAAAGGTAATAATTTATTACTTTGCTATAACAAATGTGAATTTTTGTGCAATTAAAATAACAAAAGCTTTTTAAAAATTTTTTTAATGTTTATTTCTGAGACAGAGAGAGACAGAGCATGAGTGGGGGAGGGGCCGAAAGAGAGATGGAGACAGAATCCGAAGCAGGCTCCAGGCTCCAGGCTCCAAGCTGTCAGCGCGGACCCCGACACAGGGCTCGAACTCACAAACCGTGAGATCGTGACCTAAGCCGAAGTCGGTTGCTCAACCGACTGAGCCACCCAGGCGCCCCACAACAAAAGCTTTTAAAAAAAAAGATTCAGTTCATCATTCCAGCTAGTAGAGATATTTTATCTCTGATATCCATTTATGTGCTATCTCTATTCCCAGTTTCATGCCATGCAATATCTGATGAGTAGATCTTTTCTGTTCTCATCTACATCACAACTAAATGTCAATTAGAACAAAGTCCACTGGCAGTCCTTCTTCTACCTTAATAACGATCAGCAACCTTTGGGATCACTTTTACTTACATAAGATCTACCCAAATTCTACTCTTACCTAATTTACTATTCTTCATCATTTCCATAAGATGAGAGGTATTTTCGTGCTCTGCTGATATCCAAATATACCACGTCATCCACATTTTCCTGGTCTGTTACTTTGAAGTGACCCTGAACCACTCCTCTGGTACTCAATAAAGGATATTAAACTATATGACCTTTTCTTCCCAATTACATAGTCAAGACTCTTCTGGGAATAACCTATGCCTTGTAATTCCTCACAAACTCCATAGCAAGTCATTCAATTCCATTAATTCAAGAAATACTTACTGATATTCCACTATGTGCCAGGTACTTCTCTGGACTATCCTTCCTTAGTGTAAAGTGGTAATTAAGTATTCATGGCAGTATTGCCTCAACATCCAACCCTGCACAAACAGCTACCTGCCATGTCTAGTTCTGCCATGTCTGCCACACTGTCCTTCCTGATCCCACCCGAAGCTTGAAAGACTTTCTCACTTACCTCTACCCAAATTACTAGATAGACTTTTACAAAATTTTGAGAATGATTAAACTACCATACCATCATTGCCTTTTCTAGAAATAGTCTCTCCTTCTACTGGGTTCTCACAGTATCTTATATATAACATTCTTATAGTACTTAGGGTATTCTACTTTTTATCATACTTATCTGTCTGCATATCTTATCTTGTCCCCTAGATCATAAGCTCCCTGAAGGCAGGAACCATGGCTTAGTCAGCTCTGTACACCCAGAAAATTTTTACCATGCTTGGCATCTGGTGATGTTGAATGATCAATAAAGAGAAGAGCAGCCCCTTAAAGCAGCAGTTGTCAGGCTTACCTGCACCTCTACCAACCAGTCCACAAGAATGGCCCTCATGCAACTGCTGATATCAGTCTGCCTGTGCATGTATTTTGTAAGTATGAACTTTTCCTGGCAGCAATAAAAAAGAAATATTAACAAATAAGTATTTCTTTTGGTTCAAAAATGGTAACTTAGAAAAAAATACTGCAACTCATTTCTCAGAAAAATAAATTATAATAACATAATTAATTTCTTCACAGTTCTACCTCATTATTTTCAGCTGGTATCAGATGGGGCAGATCAAAGTATCTTTTTCCAGATGAGTTCTAGTTATCCTTGGGAAATGGATGCACATCATATTCAAGTGTCAGGGTGGATAATGAGGAGTCCAGGATGTATATGGAATATGGGCAGGAATAGGCCTATGACTACAGAAAAATACCAAAGAGGTTTTGCCCCTTCTTTGCAATTCAATCCAATGCACAATCCCACACTATGTAGAGCAGTGCTTCTCAAACTTTAACATGTGTACCATTTGGGATCTTTAAAATTCCCATGCCAATTTAGAAGGTCTGGGGTAGGGCTAGGTTTCTGCATTTCTAACAAGATCCCAAGTGAAACTGACAGTGCTGAGCTAAGGCCCACACTTGTAGTATAACAATGTTATCTCTTACTTCCTCCAAGATATACTAGAAAAAGTGAAGGATCTGGAGTCAGTTAATCAAACATTACATCTCTAGAGAAAAGACAAGATATTCATCCTCCCTTTTATGTATGGCCTGCTAAAATTGTTAGCTGGTTGGTAGATAATCTTGGCCCCATATGTTCCATTGAGAGAGAGAAGAAAATTGGGAAATCAATGAATTTTAGTGGTCAAGCAGACTGGCAGATTTCAGAGGAAGAAAACTTCACCAGGCTGGAGAATGATTTTACATATGATGCCAGAAACTTGGATAGAGAAGGGAAAAGATTGCTAAGAGCAGCCGCCCAGAAAGAGACTACTATTTCTGTGTCTGAGACTGTCTCCTTAACAATTACAGGTGCAGGCTTATGGTCTTCAAAGTAATCAG
The DNA here is from genome assembly GCF_018350175.1 of Felis catus. Taxonomy (NCBI): domain Eukaryota; kingdom Metazoa; phylum Chordata; class Mammalia; order Carnivora; family Felidae; genus Felis; species Felis catus. The sequence goes on along the minus strand of NC_058386.1, from coordinate 43,570,002 downwards.
ACTTTAGCCCATATCCTAGCTCTACCATATACTAGTTATGTGATTCTGAGCAGTTTCTCCAATCTACAAAAAGGGGGTAATAATACCTACTATCATGGAGTTACTGGGACAATTAAACAAGATAATGTGTATAAATCCCTTAGCATAATGTCTAACTTATAATAAGTTACTAGTAAATGTCAGTTGTCGCTGTTGTTATTTTAATCATCATTACCTCCCCTTCAACTTGCATTTGAAGGATGGAGTGATGAGAAAATGAGACCTAGAAATCCTTCTTCTCCAACAGCCACCTACATACCTCTCTCTCCTTCATGTAACTGAAGATATCCTTGGCATATATTGAGTTGAAAAATGGATCATTATGGTTCTTGTCAATATCCTCCAATGGGGTCATCTGCTTGGAAATCACCAAAAAGACATTAGGAGAAGAAAGATTCCAAGGAAGGCTTAGCACATACACATAAATGATATACTCCTTTATTCCCACTGTCATCTTCTGCTAAGTTTCCTAAAGCCTTATATATCCTGGGCCATAACAGAGCACTGCTTGGTCCTTCAATACTCATACTGCTAACTGACCAAGAAATGTTTAGTCCTCCTTGTACATGTCTACTCTGCCCTAGCAACTAGACACCATTTTTATAAAATGGTAAGTCCAAGACTCTCCAATAAAAACACTTTTATTTTACTATTTCAACTTATGTTGCCTGTCTTCTTAGGTCACTTGTTTTGTCCCAATGCTTTGATCTAACCCAATTCATTTTCTTGGTAGCCTTTTCCTCCCATCTACACATTTACCCAGGTTGTTTTGCCTACAAGAAAGGCATTTCTCCTCCTGCTTGCCAAATCTCATCCCTTCATCCTTCCAATTTACAACTTAAATACCATTTTCCTTGGGAAATACCTCTGTGGACTTTACCCATCTTTGACTGAAGTCCACTGTAAATGCAGATTGCAATTACTAAGAAAGGCAATTTCCTGAAGGAAATTGGCTAACCACTACTGTAAAGACCAGTTTTATACACACACACACACACACACACACACACACACACACACACACATATTCCAGATCCTTGTGGGTATTCTTGGAATAAATACTTTCTAATTGTTTGGGTGTATTTCTATGTCAATTGGAAAGTCAAGAGATCCCACAAGGCTAACTTTATTTACTATAGCTTACTATATACAGATCAATCGCTTAGGAAGGCAAAAAAATCTCTTTACTGACAGCCACCTACAGGATAACAAAGAACACATTATCTAATTTAAGAAGGAAGAGAACACAATACCTCCTTCTGTGAACTCTTGCTCCAAGGTGAGAAAGGTCTATTAGAACTGGATTCACAAGCACTGGACTTGTTTGTAGTACTGAACTTGCCCACACTGGACATGGTAGCATTGCTGGACATGCCTATTCTGGATTCGGGGGCAGTGCTGGACACATGTGAGCTGGTTTCAACTTGGAGGATCAAAAAATCTTCGAGAAAGGTGTCTTCCTTGTGGATGGGATTCTCTTGCAAGGCCAGTGGCTCCTTCAGGGACAACTCCTTATCAGTGGTGGATTTCTCATTCAAGGCACATATCTCCTTGAAATGGAATGCCTCATTGAGAGTAGGCTTCTCTTGTATGGCCAAGGACTCCCTTAGGATGGTCTTCTCAATGCTGGGCTTCTCCTGCAAGGCCAAGGGCTCCCTCAGGGTAGCTTCTTCCTCAATTGTGGGATTATCCTGCAAGGCGAAGGACTCCCTTAGGATGGTCTCCTCAATTCTGGGCTCCTGAAAATCCAGTGGATGCTTAATAAGGGATTCTTCATTGGTGATATTCTCTTGCAAGGCCAACTGCTTCTTCAAGAGGAACACCTCCCCCTGAGCAGTGAGTTTCTTCTTTAAAGATAATTGCTTCTCAATGCTTATTGTTGCCACCTCAGTAGAGAGCTCCTTCTTCAGAACCAACGTTTTATTTAAAAGGGATTCCTCTTCAGTAGTGCTTTTCTCCTGCAAAGCAAACAGCTTCTTCAAAGAGTAATCTTTGGTATCAGTCTTCTTCTGCAAGCCCAAAGCCTTCCAGAAGAGGGACTCATCTTTGTTGGTAGGTTTAACATGCAGTGAAAATGGATCCTGAGAGAGGAATTCCCCCTCAGTTGTAGGCTTCTCCTCTAAGGCCAATGGTTCATTAATATAGGATTCTTCTTCAGTGGTGGTCTTTTCTGCCAAGGCCAATGGCTTAGTTGAGAGCGACACCTCCTGCAGAGTGGTGTGCTTCTCTTTCAGTGTAGATGGATCCTGGAAGAGGAACTCCTCTTCAGTTATAGACTTTCTATGAAAGGTCAATAGATTCTTAAAGGATGACTCTTCTTCAGAGGTGGTATTCTCTGAGACCAGTGGCTTCTTTAAGAGGAACACCTTCCCCTGAGTGATTTGCTTTTTCTTTAAAGATAAAGGTGTCTGGGTAAGGACTGCCTCCTCAGTTGAAGACTTCTTCCTAAATGACACTGGCTCCATACAGAAGGAATCTTTATCTTTGCCAATCATATTCGGCAAGTCCAACAGTTCTTTGCACATGGACATCGTTATTTGAGTGGCACACTTTTTCTTCTTTAAAGATAAAGGCTCCTTGGTGGAGACTGCCTCATTTATGCTATGTTTCTTCCTAAAGGAAACTGGTTGCATAAGAAATTCATCTTCACCATCGATATTCTCCTGCAATGACCATGGCTTCTTCAAGAGAGCCACCTCCCCCTGAGTGGTGTGCTTCTCTTGCAAGACAGAGGATTCCTTGAAAGGAGACTCCTCCTCAGTGGTAGGCTTCTTTTTAAATGTCAATGGCTCCTTAATCAGTGACTTCTCTCCAGAGGTGGTCTGCAATACTAGTGGCTTCTTCAAGCAGGACATCTTAACCTGAGTAGTACACTTTTTCTTCTTTAAAGAAAATAGCTTCTTGGTGGGGGTTGCCTCCTTGATGGTACATTTCTTCTTAAAAGCCAAAGTCTCCTTTAAAAGTGACTCCTCCTCAGTTGGAGTCTTTTGCAAGGTCAATGGCTTCTTCAAGATGGACATCTCCTCCTGAGAGGTGTGCTTCTCTTGCAACATGGACGGGTCTTGGAAAA